>NC_133460.1:37651459-37968959 GCF_048565385.1 Saimiri boliviensis
AAACTTTGGACATAAAAAATGGAGTGAGTAGGCCGGGTGCGGTAGCTCAAGCCTGTAATCCCAGCACTTTGGGAGGCCGAGGCGGGTGGATCACGAGGTCAAGAGATCGAGACCATCCCGGTCAACATGGTGAAACCCCATCTCTACTAAAAATACAGAAAATTAGCTGGGCATGGTGGCGCGTGCCTGTAATCCCAGCTACTCAGGAGGCTGAGGCAGGAGAATTGCCTGAACCCAGGAGGCAGAGGTTGCGGTGAGATCGCGCCATTCCACTCCAGCCTGGGTAACGAGCGAAACTCCGTCTCAAAAAAAAAAAAAAATGGAGTGAGCTTCCCTGGTTGGCAATAATCCATAACTATTGTCGTACATCATTACCACAAGGAAGGTATCATTTTTCACAACTCTACAGTGAGAGGACAATCAGAAGCTCTAACACTTGGAACTTTCCTGAACTATGTGCCTCTACCCTTGGCTGATTTTAATCTGAATCCTTAAACTGCAATAAATTCTAAATGTGTCTATGAGAGCTTTCAGTGAGTTCTGCTGAGTCCTCCTGGAGAATCATCCAACCTAAGAATGGTATTGGCCAGGCGTAGTGGCTCAAACCTGTAATCCCAGCACTCTGGGAGGCCCAGGCAGGCAGATCAATTCAGCTCAGGAGTTTGAGACCAGCCAGGTAATATGGTGAAACTCCCACATCTATAAAAACATGCAAAAATACAAAAATTAGCCAGGCGAGGTGGTATGCGCCCACAGACCCGGCTACTCAGGTGGCTGAGGTAGGAGAATTGCCTGAACCTGGGAGAGAGGAGTTCAGGGCTGCAGTGAGCCGTGATCATGCCACTGCACTCTTGCCTGGGTGACAGAGGGAGACCCTGTCTCAAAACAAAAACAAAAAAACCAAAACAGAGTGGTCTTGGGAACCCGAAACTTGGAATTAGTATTACAAGCAAGGGTCATCTTACAGACTGGACTCCCTCTTACTCTGCATTCATATTTAAAACCATTAAATGTATTATAGTTCAAAAAAAGATTATAATTTTTTTTTTTTTTTTTTTTTGAGACAGGGTCTCACTCTGTCACCCAAGCTGGAATGCAGTGGCACAATCTGGGCTCAAGAAATCCTCCTACCTCAACCTCCCGAGTAGCTGGGACCACAGGCTTACTCCACCACGCCTAGCTAATTTTTGTATTTTTCTTGTCCCATTCTCTACAACATCCCCAAAATATTGCCCAAGCTGGTCTCCCACTCCTGGGCTCAAGTGATCCACTCACCTCAGTCTCCCAAAGTGTTGGGATTACAGGCATGAACCACACACGGCACCCAGCCATAAATTTTCTTTTTAAATAACATTTTTAGCAAACATAATAAAGATTTGACTTCAAAGCTGCTTATTTCCCTTCCAAGGAACCTCAAATATTCTCTATTCTGAGACCTGCAATCAAATTAGCCAGAGTAGCAAACGAAGCCAGTAACTCAGGAGGGCAATAGATCTGATTTTAACCTTTGCTTCATGTGCACAATTGTCTTCAGAGAAAAGCTGGTCAAAGTACCCGTCACCTCCAAGCCCCAATGCTCCTTTTCTCTCCCTTCAAGTGGGCCTCCAATGCTGCCCACATTTCCCTCACCAAGTTTCTTTCCTTTCCAAAACACCTGTAAAACTTTCTGCACCCTCTTCCTTCTCCCACCACCAGTGGATGACCTTATAAATTTTTGCTTCATGAGAAATAGAAGCCATTTGACAGCACCCTCAGCAAGAGCTAACATTTTAGCTCCTAACAAGAGCTAGTGGGCAACTGATCCAAGCAGTTTACATACATTTATCATGTCATTTCATATTCAACACAATCTTATTAGTTATAATTTTACAGACTGATAACTAACATTTTATAACTGACCTAGGGTTATACAGCTTGTAAAAAGCAGAGCCAGAACTCAGACCCAGTTCTGTTTAACGTGTAAGCTCATAATACTTCACCACTGCCTGCCATCTTCTTTCTAATATATCCACAAATTCACCTGCATCTGCACACACAGCCTTTCTTCCCATCATCTTTGCACAGTAGAACAAATAAACCTCCTAAATATAGAAATCATCTGGATCTGTCTATTCCCCCAATTTTCCAAGGTATGACTTGTCTCTCTTTTGAATGTTGCAAAATTTCCCATTTTACTACTGCTTATCATCAACATATGAGCACTCTCAAAGTCTTACCTTAAAAAAAAAAAAGAAAAAAAAAAACAGCTGGACACAGTGGCTCATGCTTGTAATCACAGCACTTCGGGAAGCTGAAGCATGCACATGCAAATCACAGGGTCAGGAGATCGAGACCATCCTGACCAACATGATGAAACCACGTCTCTAATAAAATTCTTAAAAAAAAATTAGCTGGCCGGGCACGGTGGCTCAAGCCTATAATCCCAGCACTTTGGGAGGCCGAGGCGAGTGGATCACGAGGTCAAGAGATCGAGACCATCCTGGTCAACATGGTGAAACCCTGTCTCTACTGCAAATACAAAGAAAAAAAAAAATTAGCTGGGCGTCGTGGCACGTGCCTGTAATCCCAGCTACTCGGGAGGCTGAGGCAGGAGAATTGCCTGAACCCAGGAGGCGGAGGTTGCAGCAAGCCGAGATCGCGCCATTGCACTCCAGTATGGGTAACAAGAGCGAAACTCCATCTCAAAAAAAAAAAAAAAAAAAAATTAGCTGGGCGTGATGGCATGCACCTGTAGTCCCAGCTACTCAGGAGGCTGAGGCAGGTGAATCACTTGAACCAAGGAGGTGAAGGTTGCAGTGAGCCGAGATCACACCACTGTACTCCAGCCTGGCAACAGGGCAAGACACTATCTCAAAAAAAAAAAAAAAAAAAAAAACTTTAACTGCCTTTCTCCCTCTATCAATCTAATTGTCTACACTCTTCACAGACAAACCTGCTGAAAAACTCACCTTCCTTGCCTTCACCTACTTTTCAACCCAACTTTAATCTGGGTTCCACCTGCAACATAACCACTGAAGCTATTCCTACCAATGTAGGAACTATCACTTAAGGCCTTCTTGGCTCTAAAATTCCATCAACCTTTTTCAGTTCGCCTTACACTTTTTCAATACCATTCTAAAGTTTATGAGTTTTCTAGTTAACTTTAATTCCAGTGACTCTCTCTACCTTTTCCCAATCCAAGTATTCTCTTCCTTCTTCACTTTTTTTTTTTTTTTTTTTTTGAGACAGAGTCACACTTTGTTGCCCAGGCTGGAGTGCAGTGATGCAATCTTGTCTCATTGCAACCTCTGCCTCCCAGGTTCAAGCAAGTCTCCCACCTCAGCCTCCCAAGTAGCTGAGATCACAGGCCCCTGCCAACATGCCTGGCATATTTTTGTATTTTTAGTTGAGACAGGGTTTCACCATGTTGGCCAGGCTAGTCTCGAACTCCTGACCTCAAGCAATTCACCCACCTCGACCTCCCAAAGTGCTGGGATTACAGCCGTGAGCCACCGTGCCTGACCCCTTCTTCACTTCTTTAACCAGTTTAGATCTCATTGTGTATCATTATTTCAGTAACACTCTTGCCTATATCCTTAACGCTAAGATTTTCTTCACACCAATCTGGCAAACCCCCAATCCTGGATAAACCCAGGGATTCATCAATAAGCACCACACTCCCAGGTCCTCCAATGTTTATTTCCCATTCTATACATGTACTATCTGGACATTCCCATTCTCTTCAAATTCTAAAATATCCTATCACCTACCCTCCCCATACACACATTCTACCTCACCAAGGTCAAAAAAAAGATACCAACTGTGCGTGGTGGCTCATGCCTGTAATCCCTGTACTTTGGGGAGGCCGAGGCAGGTAGACCATCTGAGGTTAGGAGTTCAAAACCATCCTGGACAACATGGTGAAACCTCTTACTACTAAAAATACAAAAATTAGCTGGGTTTGGTGATGCAATCCCAGCTACATGAGAGGCAGAGGCAGGAGAATCGCTTGAACCCAGGAAGTGGAGGTTGCAGTGAGCCAAGATTGCACCACTGCACTCCAGCCTGGGCAAGAATACTGAAACTCTGTTTTTGTGTGTGTGTGTGTGTTTTTAACGATACCATAACATACCTGCGCCTGATTCTAGACCTTAGTTAGGATTCCATTTACTTCCACACCTTATTGTAACTTTTCAAATACCTTTCCCAGTGAACTAAATCCTCCCCTTAAACATGCAATGCTTTCTAATATATCCCATTTAAAAATAGTAAAACAGGCCGGGCACGGTGGCTCAAGCCTGTAATCCCAGCACTTTGGGAGGCCGAGGCGGGTGGATCACGAGGTCAAGAGATCGAGACCATCCTGGTCAACATGGTGAAACCCCATCTCTACTAAAAATACAAAAAGTTAGCTGGGCATGGTGGCGCGTGCCTGTAATCCCAGCTACTCAGGAGGCTGAGGCAGGAGAATTGCCTGAACCCAGGAGGCGGAGGTTGCAGTGAGCCGAGATCGGGCCATTGCACTCCAGCCTGGGTAACAAGAGTGAAACTCCGTCTCAAAAAAAAAAAAAAAAATAGTAAAACATGCCTGGGTGTGGTGGCTCACGCCTGTAATCCCAGCACTTTGGGAGGCCAAAGGAGGCAGATCACCTGAGGCCAAGAGTTCCAGGCCAGCCTGAGCAACATGGAGATAATGCATCTCTACTAAAAATATAAAAAATTAGACAGGTGTGGTGGTGCATGCCTGTAATCCCAGATACTCAGGGGGCTGAGGCAGGAAAATCGCTTGAACCTGGAGGGCAGAGGGTGTGGTGAGCCAAGATCACACCATTGCACTCCAAACTGGGGGAAGTAGATTGGAGTGAGCTAAGATCACACTACTGCACTCCAAACTGGGCGAAGAGCGAAACTCCATCTCAAGATATAAAAAAATAAATGCAAAAACATAAAAAGGAAAGACAAACAAAAGGAAAAACTCCATCAATCCCACATGCCCCTCTTTCAAATAATCTGTCTTTACTTGCTGCAGCCAAACTAAAGTTGTCAAGACTTCCCCCTCCCATTTCTTCACTTTTTCTAGCTCCTTAACACACACTGGTCCAACTTCTGCCCCATCACTCTTGACAAAATCCATTATGACCTCCAGGCTGCTAAATCCAAGACAAAGTTCAGTTCAGGCCTCAATCTGCTCATCCTTTCAGCAGCTTTCACAGGGCTACTGAGTAGAGTTGAACAGTTTTGCCCTCACGCAGGTGCTCTGAAGAGAAATAAGTAAGGCGGGCTGAATGAAACTACTTTTTTAAAAATTATTGGCCAACACAGTGGCTCACACCTGTAATCCCAGCACCTTGGGAAGCTGAGGCAGATGGATCACTTGAGGTCAGGAGTTCGAGATCAGCCTGTCCAATATGGCAAAACCCCGTCTCTACTAAAAATACAAAAATTAGCTGGGCGTGGTGGTGTGTGCCTGTAATCCCAGCTACTCAGGAGGATGAGGCAGGAGAAGCACTTGAACCCAGGAGCTGGAGGTTGCAGTGAGCTGAGATTGTGCCACTGCACTCCAGCCTGAGTGGCAGAGTGAGACACCATCTCAAAGAAAAAAAAAGTGAAAAGACAACTCACAAAAATCAGAGAAAATATTTATAAATCATGCATTTTATAAGGGTCTAACAATCGGAAACAGGAAGAACTCCTACAACTTAACCAAAAGGTGAACTACCAAATTTTAAAATGGACAAAACATTTGAATTGTTGTTTCTCCAAATATAAAAAAGACCAGTAAGCACATGAAAAGATGTTCAATATAGTTAGTGATTAGAGAACTACAAATCAAAACCACAATAAGAAACCACTTCATATCCACTTGGAAAGTCATAATTTAAAAAAAAAAAAACACACACACATAAAATAGGTGCTGTGATGATGCAGAAAAATTAGAGCCTTCATACATTGCCAGTGGGAATATAAAATGATACACAGCCACTTCCGAAATCAGTGTGATGGTTCCTCAAAAAGCTCAACATAGAATTATCTTATAACCCAACAAATCTACTTCTAAGTATATGCCCAAAAACAGGTATTCAAGCAAACAAATAAAAAAAAAACCCTGTACACAAATGCTCATCACATTATTCGCATTAGCCAAGAGGTAGAAACCCAAGGTCCATCAAAAGATAAATAGTGGCCACACGTGATGACTCACACCTTTAATCTCACCACTTTGGGTGGTAGAAACAGGAAGATCACTTAAGGTCAGGAGTTCAAGACCAGCCTGGCCAACATGGTGAAACCCCACTTCTACTAAAAATACAAAAATTCACTGGGCATGGTGGCGCACACCTGTAGTCCCAGCCACTCAGGTGGCTGAAGCACGAGAATCATCTGAACCCAGGAGGCAGAGGTTGCAGTGACCTGAGATGACACCACTGCACTTCAATCTGGGTGAGGGAACAAGACCCTGGTCTCAAAAAAGAAAAAAAAATGAACCAGGCACGGTGGATCATGCCTGTAATCCCAGCCCCTTTCAGAGGCCGAGGTGAGCGAATCACGGGAGGTCAGGAGTTTGAGACCAGCCTGGCCAACATGGTGAAACCCCATCTTTTACTAAAAATACAAAAATTAGCTGGGCATGGTGGTGCATGCCTGTAATCCCAGCCACTCAGGAGGCTGAAGCAGGAGAACTGCTTGAACCCGGGAGGCAGAGGTTGCAGTGAGCTGAGATCGCGCCACTGCACGCCAGCCTGGGCAACAAGAGTGAAACTCCATCTCAAAAAACAAAAAAACAAAAAACAAAACAATATATATATATATATCAGCTAGGTGTGATGGCACATACCTACAGTCCTAGCTGCTCAGGAGGCTAAGGTGAGAGGCTCACATGAGCCCCGAAGTTGGAGGCTGCAGTCAGCTATGACAGTATGATAGCATCACTGCCCTCCAGCCTAAGTGACAGAGTGAGACCCTGTCTCTTAAAGAAAGAGGTGCTACAATGCGGATGAACCTGGAAAACATTACAGTGAGCGAAATAAGCAAGACACAAAAGGCCACCTGCTGTATGAGTCTACTTACATGAAATGTTCAGAATAGGCAAATCCATAGAGAAAATAGAATTGTGGTTGACAGGGGTTGGGGAAAGGGGAAAACGGGGAGTGACTTTAATCAGTGAAGGGTTTCCATTTAGGGTGATGAAAAACTTCTGGATCTAGATACCAGTGGCTGCACAACATCATAAATGTACTTAATACCGCTGAATTATAAAATGATAAATTTTATGTGCATTTTACCATAATTTTTAAAACTTTAAGATATTCTAGAAGACAGAAGTATGGGTAAAAAAGACCAGTAGTTACAAAGGGCTAGGAATGGAAATTGACTACACAGGGCACAAGGAAATTTGGGAGGGATGATCCTATAACTGGCTGTGTTGTGGTGGTTACACTACTATAAGCATTTGTCTAAACTGAAAGAACTATATAGAGCAGGGAAACTATACCTCAATAGGCCTGACTTTAAAGAAAACATTTATTTACAGGAAAGGTATAAAATATAAGTAAAAGGTTATTAATTTATTTTTAGTAATTCAATATTTCATATCTTACATTGCCTACCATATTTAGCCATTCTAAATGAAAAAGCAAAAATGTATCTGGCTTAAAGTTAAAAGTCACTGTGCTTGCCGATAAAACCAAAGACTGATGGTATCTGAATTAATCAGGCATAAGAAGAGCTGAACTTGGCTGGATGTAGTGGCTCATGCCTGTGGTCCCAGCATTTTGGGAGGATGAAGTGGGCTGACCGCTTGAGCCCAGCAGTTTGAGACTAGCCTGGGCAATATAGTGAGACCTCGTCTCTACAAAAAATGTAAAAATGAGCTGTGCCTGGAGGCGCACACCTGTATTTCCAGCTACTTCAAAATCTGAGGTGGAAGGATCACTTGAGCCTGGCAGGTGGAGGTTGCAGTTAGTCATGATTGTTCCACTGCACTCCAGCCTGGGCGATAAGAGAGAGAATGTCTCTCAAAAAAGAAGAGCAGAACTTAAAAGTTCGAAAAGGATTAACCTACCCAAGGTACAGAAAGAAACTTATACCAGTAAAAGACAACTGTCATCTACACTAAAAGGTTCTAAATTTCTATCATAATAGTAATTTTACTTTTTGTCAATGTCTGAGAAATGCCTGAGGTAATCCACTACAGCACTTTATTTTTTAAAAAAGAAATACAGTCGGCCAGGAACGGTGGCTCATGCCTGCAATCCCAACACTTTAGGAGGCCAGAACAGGATCACTTGACACCACGAGTTCAAGACCAGCCTGGGCAACATAGAGAGACCTTTGTCTCTATTTATTAAAAAATTAATTCCTTGTCAATCAAATGAAAAAATAATATTAAAAAGGAAGAAAAATAAATATGCTATAAATTGTTAATGTTTTATTGGCTTCTAAAATTCTGGCTAAATCCTCATTGACTGACCACTGAAAACACAAAAAATACAAACAGATCCAAAGCACTAGGCTGGTAAAATCAGAAAATCATTGACTGAGACAGATATAGGAAATCTACCACTAATTTAAGTATTATGTACTTCAAATGCATAAATTCAGAATCTAAAATACTTTAGTTCTCTAACTTCCCAAACACAATTATACTTAGTATAATTGTGTTCCCAAACACAATTATACTAAGACAAGAAGTGGACTTTTGGCCGGGTGCAGTGGCTCACGCCTGTAATCCCAGCACTTTGGGAGGCCGAGGCGGGTGGATCACGAGGTCAAGAGATTGAGACCATCCTGGTCAACATGGTGAAACCCCGTCTCTACTAAAAATACAAAAAAAAAAATTAGCTGGGCATGGTGGTGCGTGCCTGTAATCCCAACTACTCAGGAGGCTGAGGCAGGAGAATTGCCTGAACCCAGGAGGCGGAGGTTGCGGTGAGTGGAAATCACGCCATTGCACTCCAGCCTGGGTAACAAGAGCGAAACTCCATCACAAAAAAAAAAAAAAAAAAAAAAAAAGAAGTGGACTTTTAAATGGGCTGATTCCTTTCAACATTCCAAATAATTCCTGGAAGACACATCTCCTTAGGTATTCTGGTGTAGAAAAGAGTTTTAAAACTACTGTTAAACATCAAACTGGCAAAGAAATTTGCTATCTGCAATCAGAGGTAAAGTACGTAAGGTAAACCCTCCTTACTAGGTACTGAGAGTATGGGTACTTATAAAATCTGGTATGATTTTAATCTCTGATACAAATGAAAATTCCTTATTCCTTTAACACAAATAATTTTGTTAGCCAGGCACAGTGGCTCCTGCCTGTAATTCCGATACTTTGGGAGGACAGGGCAGGCAGATCACCTGAGGTCAGGACCTTGAGACCAGGCTGGTCAACAAGGTAAAACTCTGTCTCTAATAAAAATACAAAAAAGTGGCCGGGCGTGGTGGCTCAAGCCTGTAATCCCAGCACTTTGGGAGGCCGAGGCGGGTGGATCACGATGTCAAGAGAGCAAAACCATTCTGGTCAACATGGTGAAACCCCGTCTCTACTAAAAATACAAAAAATTAGCTGGGCATGGTGGCGCGTGCCTGTAATCCCAGCTACTCAGGAGGCTGAGGCAGAATTGCCTGAACCCAGGAGGCGGAGGTTGCGGTGAGCCGAGATCGCACTATTGCACTCCAGCCTGGGTAACAAGAGCAAAACTCTGTCTCAAAAAAAAAAAAAAAATACAAAAAAGTAGTCAGGTATGGTGGGGGGCACCTGTAATCCCAGATACTCCAGAGACTGAGGCAGGAGAATCACTTGGACCCAGAGGGGGAGGCTGCAGTGAGCCAAGATTTTGCCACAGCACTCCAGCCTAGACAACAGAGTGAGACTCAGTCTCAAAAATAAACAAATAAGCTGGGCGTGGTGGCTCAAGCCTGTAATCCCAGCACTTTGGGAGGCCGAGGCTGGTGGATCATGAGGTCAAGAGATTGAGACCATCCTGGTCAACATGGAGAAACCCCGTCTCTACTAAACATACAAAAAGTTAGCTGGGCATGGTGGCGTGTGCCTGTAATCCCAGCTACTCAGGAGGCTGAGGCAGGAGAACTACTTGAACCAAGGAGGCGGAGGTTGCAGTGAGCCGAGATCGCGCCATTGCACTCCAGCCTGGGTAACGAGCGAAACTCCGTCTCAAAAATAAATAAATAAACAAATAAATAGCCAAACATAGCCCATTCCAGCAAAGAGTGAGAATCATTAAAAGTTACATCACACCAACGCACTCCAGCCTGGGTGACAGCGTGAGACTCTGTCTCAACAAAGAGTTACACACTGCAGAAATCTAAAAAAAGGAATCTCAAAAGCAGACTGGGACTGGGACTTTATTATCAAGGTAAAGGTGAAGTGATGTTTATCAATATAAGAAATATATGCAACCATTTTTTAACTCCTGAAAATATATAACCGTAGTTATTCTGATAAAATTCCTTTAGCCACTAGCTGAAGCACAATCCCAGGGAATGACATGTTTTCAAGATTTTCTAACGACTGCATCTGTTAAATCTTCTCTTTAAAAATAATCCCAAGCCAAGTCAGGTGTAGTAGCTCATACCTGTAATCTCGGTTACTTGGGAGGCTGAGACGGGAGGATCACTTCAGCCAAGGAGTTTGAGACCAGCCTGGGTAACACAGTGAGGCTCTGTCTCTTTAAATAAATAAATAAATAAGGCTGGGTGCTGTGGTTCATGCCTGTAATTTGGGAGGCCAAGGCAAATAGATCACCTGATGTTGGGAGTTCAAGACTAGCCTGACCAACATGGAGAAACCCCATCTCTACTAAAAATACAAAAATCAAAATTAGCTGGGCATGGTAGCACATGCCTATAATCGTAGCTTCTCAGGAAGCTGAGGCAGGAGAATCTCTTGAACTCAGGAGGCAGAGGTTTCAGTCAGCCAAGATTGTGCCACTGCACTCCAGCCTGAGCAAGAGTAAAACCCCGTCTCAAAAAAAAAAAAAAAATCATCATCCTAGTCCAGCCCAAACAACATAACAAGACCTCCAACTCTAAAAAAATTAAAGGTCAATTTAATTAGAGGTCTCAAGTAATTCCAAAAGATGTGCTCTCACAAATCAAATAGCTAAAAAAGGAACACACTTTTCAGGACAATCACACTATTCTTTTAACTGTAGGAAAATTTATTAAATGAAGACAGCTTTTGGAAGCTGCTGAAACATACTAGTAAGAGCCAGAAAACAAAGCTCCCACTGTGCTCAGGAGCAGCCGGAAATTTACTGAGATCTTTATATTGAGCCTTAAGTATAAGACAGCTAGGAAACTTCAAAATCATCACTTAAGCTACTTTAAACCCATAGTATACAAATTCTTTTTCTTTTGTTACATTTTATACTAAACACACTTTAATCAGATTGACATAAGTGATTTAAAGACATAACTTCCAGGCTCAGTGGCTCACGCCTGCAATCCCAGCACTTTGAGAGGCCGAGGCAGGTGGATCACTGAGGTCAGGAATTAGAGATGAGCCTGGCCAATCTGGTGAAACCCAGTATCTACTAAAAATACAAAAGTTAGGTGGGCATGGTGGTGGGCACCTGTAATCCCAGCTACTTGAGAGGCTGAGGCAGGAGAATCAACTGAACCTGGGAGGTAGAGGTTGCAGTGAGCCAAGATTGTACCATTTCACTCCAGCCTAGGCGAAAAGAGTAAGAGACTGTCTCAAAAATAAAAATAAATAAATAAAGTAACTTTTGTTATTTCCTTTTACAAGAAAAAAAAAAGTGTTTCTAGATTTTAAATTCCTTAAGAGATAGCAATCATTTGTTAGAGTAGATTTACAGTACTACAATTTCAAACAGCACCAGAATTTTTTTTTTTTTTTTGAGACAGTGGCACAATCACAGTTCACAGTAGCCTCATCCTCCTGACCTCAAGCAATCCTCCCACCTCAGCCTCCTCCCAAGTAGCTGGAACTACAAACTCATGCCATCATGTCCGGCAATATACATACATACACACACACACACACACACACACACACACACACGTATATGTGTATACATATACATGTACATATCTATGTGTTCATATGTGTACATATACATATATATATATATATATATATATGTATATGTATATATATATTTTTTGAGACAGAGTCTTGCTCTATTGCCCAGGCTGGAGTGCAATGGCGTTATCTCAGCTCACTATTACCTCTGCCTCCTGGGCTCAAGCAATTCTCCTGCCTCAGCCTCCTGAAGTTGGGATTACAGACACAAACCACCATGCTCAACTAATTTTTGTATTTTTAGTAGAGATCAGGTTTCAACATATCATCCAGGCTGGTCTCAAACTCCTGACCTCAGGGGATCCACCTGCCTCAGCCTCCCAAAGTGCTGGGATTAAAGGGGTAAGCCACCGTTCCCAGCCAATTTTTCTATTTTTTGTGGAGACAGGGTCTTACTATGCTACCCAGGCAGGTCTCGAGCTCCTGGGCTCAACTGACCCACCCATTTCCCTGCCTTGGCCTCCCACAGTGCCACCATGCCCGGCCCAAAATCTTATAATTGCTTAATACTGTATATACATTTATATAATAATATGACATTTTTCATCTTTGTTTAGAAGATGCATGTGGTTCTTCTCCACCCAAGTACTTAAAACTATTACACTGGCAGAGTACAAGCTATCCATTGTCCTGGCATCCTCCCTCCTTCCATTAAAAAAAATAAAATAAAATAGGCTGGGCATGGTGGCTCCCAACACTTTGGGAGGCCAAGGCAGGTGAATCATAAGGTCAGGAGTTCAAGACCAGCCTGGTAAATGGTGAAGACCATCTCTACTAAAATAAAAAATTTAGCAGGGCATGGTGGCAGGAGCCTGTAATCCCAGCTACTTGGGAGGCTGAGGAGGAGAATCACTTGAATCCAGGGGGCAGAGGCTGCAGAGAGGGAGATCATGCTTTGCACTCCAGCCTGGACAACAAGAGCAAAACTCTGTCTTAGAAAAAAAATTCATGCACTCATATATATCTTTTAACATCAGGTTGAAATGCTAAAGGGAATAAAGGTAAGTGTTTTTAATTAATAAATTTAAATAATAGGGAAAACTTTGAATTCAAAGAGGTTCAGTAAAAACATAAAAGAAAATGTTAGCAATGTTATCAAAGGTGGAGTAAAAACTAATTTATGTCACTATGTAATCCAAGACATGTTTATTAGCGGAGCTTTTTCTCCAGGCTATTAAGATGCCACCCAAAAACAAAGATCTAGTAAATATTAAGTTTAACAACTTCTTAAAAATATGTATGTTCACCAGGCACGGTGGCTAAAGCCTATAATCCCAGCACTTAGGGAGGCCAAGGCGGGCGGATCACGAGGTCAAGAGATCAACACCATCCCGGTCAACATAGTGAAACCCCGTCTCTACTAAAAATACAAAAAATTAGCTGGGCATGGTGGCATGTGCCTGTAATCCCAGCTACTCAGGAGGCTGAGGCAGGAGAATTGCCTGAACCCAGGAGGCGGAGGTTGCGGTGAGCCGAGATTGCGCCATTGCACTCCAGCCTGGGTAACAAGAGCGAAACTCTGTCTCAAAAAAAAAAAATCTGTAGGTTCCCAAAGATATATACATGTATGTGCAGTGAGGCCACTACTAAGCCTCTAATAATTTTCTTGTAGACTACTTAAGTTCTCTATGATGATAAAAAGGGTGAAAAAAAAAAAACTAGCGTCTCCCCTTTATAATCAAAGAAAAGAGCATAACTCAGGAAGTTCCACAACAAAAACCATCTATAATTCTGAAGTCAGAAACCCCTCTGAAAAAAGTTTTAAATGATAAAACACAAAAAGTCTGTAAAAGGTTTTTCAAGAAATACAAGGTCCTACACATATTATATAAATACCAACATAATAATATGAATATGAATATCAACATTAACCTACAGATTTCTCTTTTTTTTCCTTTTTCAAGATGGGGTTTCACCATAATGGCCAGGCTGGTCTTGAACTCCTGACCGCAGGTGATCCACCCACCTCGGCCTCCCAAAGTGCTAGGATTACAGGCGTGAGCCACCGTGCCTGGCAACCTCCAGATTTCTTTTTTTTTTTTTTTTTTTTTTGAGACGGAGTTTCGCTCTTGTTACATAGGCTGGAGTGCAATGGTGTGATCTCGGCTCACCGCAACCTCCGCCTCCCGGGCTCAGGCAATTCTCCTGCCTCAGCCTCCTGAGTAGCTAGGATTACAGGCACGCGCCACCATGCCCAGCTAATTTTTTGTATTTTTATTAGAGACGGGGTTTCACCATGTTGACCAGGATGGTCTCAATCTCTCGACCTTGTGATCCACCCACCTCGGCCTCCCAAAGTGCTGGGATTACAGGCTTGAGCCACCGCGCCCGGCTAACCTCCAGATTTCTAACAGGAATCCAATTCCTTTTTTGGAAGGGTTACAATATTAATACAAAAGAAGTATATTTAGAAATCTGTTGATTCTGGACTGCGTGCAGTGGATCACGCCTGTAATCCCAGCACTTTGGGAGGCCAAGGTGGGCAGATTTTGAGGTCAGGAGTTTGAGACCAGGCCGGCTAACACGGTAAAACCCTGTCTCTACTAAAAATGCAAAAAACAGCTCAGCATGGTGGTGGGCGCCTGTAATTTCGCTCCTCGGGAGGCTGAGGGAGAATCCGAGAGGCAGAGGTTGCAGTAAGCCAAGGTCACACCATCACACTCCAGCCTGGGCGACAGGGCGAGACTCCACCTCAAAAAAAAAAAAAAAAAAAAAAGAGAGAGAGAAAAGAAAAGACATCTATTGATTCTGGGGCAGGTGTGGTGACTTACACCTATAAACCAAGCACTTTGGGAGGCCAAGGCAGGTAGATCACCTGAGGTCAGAAGTTCAAGACCAGCTTGACCAACATGGTGAAACCTTGTCTCTACTAAAAATACAAAAATTAGCCAGGCAAGGTGGCTAATCCCAGCTACTCAAGAGGCTGAGGCAGGAGAATCGCTTAAACCCGGGTGGCAGAGTTTGCAGTGAGCCAAGATCACTCCACGGTACTCCAGCCAAGGTGATAGAATGAGACTTTGTCTCAAAAAATAAAATAATCTGTTGATTCTGGAAGATCTGGGTTTCATTCCCTACCAGCAGGCATGCAACTGGCAAGAAGTGTGTTTCCCCAGGCATTCTAATAGGATGCCAGAAGGCTCGACCTAGTGCTTAAAGTTTTAGTGATTATTGCTTAAATAATGAACAGATACAATAGACTCAAGATAAGTCAATGTGTAAAAGGACTTTAAATATGCACCCAGGTATTTTTTAAGATGGATAAAACATTTGAGTCTTAAATTACCATATTCTTTCTTCTATAAAAAGATCTGGCCACTGTAGTCCATTAGAATACTGTCCTTTTGAGCCTGCTCAGTTTGTTTAAGCCCTGTCTCAAGCTAACAGGGCTACCATTAGAAGAAGGGTTCCCCTCAAAATACATCCTACAAGAACAGTGTTGTAAACTCTGGAGTTAACGCTAAATATAAAAACACAAACTTGCAGAATCTCATTTTCATGTATTTACTTGAGGAAAGATACTCAAATATAGAGTGTATGCTATTTATTGATGCACTTAATAGGAGAAAACAGGACAGTAAAAGTAACAATTTTACCAGACCCACGCACATATGCAGGTTTTATTTTACTGGAGATGACACACATAAAAATTCCAGATAGTGGTAAGTACTACAAAAAAAAACATGGGCAGAAATGGGTGAGACAACAACGGAAAAGTCACTGCATATATGTACCGTGACTGGGGTCATGGTTATATAGGTGGATACATTTGTCACAATTTACTGAATTTAAGACCTATATATACATAAATTGTATCTCAAAGAAGCATCACAATAGCATTCCAAAGAGAATTCAATTTAGAAAGGAAAAGTAGACTCGATTAACTAATGCAATATGGAGGATAATTAACATTATAAAACCAAATGTTTCTGCATGAGTGAATTCCACAAGAATTAATAAGTCATACCATACATTTAAAAAAAACAAAAACTCGGCCGGGCGCGGTGGCTCAAGCTTGTAATCCCAGCACTTTGGGAGGCCGAGGCGGGTGGATCACAAGGTCGAGAGATCGAGACCATCCTGGTCAACATGGTGAAACCCCGTCTCTACTAAAAATACAAAAAATTAGCTGGGCATGGTGGCACGTGCCTGTAATCCCAGCTACTCGGGAGGCTGAGGCAGGAGAATTGCCTGAACCCAGGAGGCGGAGGTTGCGGTGAGCCGAGATCGTGCCATTGCACTCCAGCCTGGGTAACAAGAGCGAAACTCCGTCTCAAAAAAAAAAAACCAAAAACTCAGAATAAGGGAGCATTTCCTATACGTATTAAACCACAAAATTTCTATACTCTTTACTTTTAGGCCTCTATACAAGAAGAACTATGTTTCATTTTATAGTTCCAAAAATAAAACAGGCTCTGAAAAACTTCAATACAGTCAAAGACAGGTAACTAAAATGATGACAATGTGAAAAGATAAACAAGCTCCTGTGAATCCATTAAGGGTGGTCCAGCCGGGGGCGGTGGCTCAAGCCTGTAATCCCAGCACTTTGGGAGGCCGAGGCGGGTGGATCACGAGGTCGAGAGATCAAGACCATCCTGGTCAACATGGTGAAACCCCGTCTCTACTAAAAGTGCAAAAAATTAGCTGGGCATGGTGGCACGTGCCTGTAATCCCACCTACTCAGGAGGCTGAGGCAGGAGAATTGCCTGAGCCCAGGAGGCGGAGGTTGCGGTGAGCCGAGATCGCGCCATTGCACTCCAGCCTGGGTAACAAGGGCGAAACTCGGTCTCAAAAAAAAAAAAAAAAAAAAGGTGGTCCAATGAAAGGAACCTCAGGGGTTTATTTTAAGTGGATTAGAAAGGAAAGTATGCAAGTGTCAGGTTTAACAAAGGCAGAAAATCCTAAAGAGTTACGGCAATTCAATTTTCCCAAAAGACACACCAAGGACCACACTCCATTTTATATGATACTTGGATGACATTTCATACGTGTCGAACATGAATTGAAGACTGAGCAGATTAAGAAGTATCACTTTAGTGATCATCCTTAATCAATACAAGATAACAAAAAAGGGGCTTTTGCTGATGGAAATTCTCACATATTGAGCTGAATATTTTTACCTTGATTTAAATTAATTATAATACTCAGGTCCTTAACAGTGTCTTCTCTATAATGCTCCAATTACCTGTCGCATGTTCTGTCTAACACACACTGGCTCGCTCGCTCGCACGCTCTCTCTCTCTCGCTCGCTTACTCTCTCTCTTATTCAAGAAGCAACTAGAAGGCCGGGCGCGGTGGCTCAAGCCTGTAATCCCAGCACTTTGGGAGGCCGAGGCGGGTGGATCACGAGGTCAAGAGATCAAGACCATCCTGGTCAAAATGGTGAAACCCTGTCTCTACTAAAAAAATACAAAACATTAGCTGGACATGGAGGCGCGTGCCTGTAATCGCAGCTACTCAGGAGGCTGAGGCAGGAGAATTGCCTGAACCCAGGAGGCGGAGGTTGCGGTGAGCCGAGATGGCGCCACTGCACTCCAGCCTGGGTAACAAGAGCGAAACTCCGTCTCAAAAAAAAAAAAAAAGAAGCAACTAGATTTAATCTTCCTAAATTATGCCACTTTCCTGAAAGTAAAAAAATTACAATGGTTCCCTAAAGTCACTCCAAATACATTTTTTTTTTTTGAGACGGAGTTTCGCTCTTGTTACCCAGGCTGGAGTGCAATGGCGCGATCTCGGCTCACCGCAACCTCTGCCTCCTGGGTTCAGGCAATTCTGCCTCAGCCTCCTGAGTAGCTGCGATTACAGGCACGCGCCACCATGCACAGCTAATTTTTTGTATTTTTAGTAGAGACGGGGTTTCACCATGTTGACCAGGATGGTCTTGATCTCTTGACCTCGTGATCCACCTGTCTCGGCCTCCCAAAGTGCTGGGATTACAGGCTTCAGCCACCGCGCCGGCCTTTTTTTTTTTTTTTTTTTTTTTTTTTTTTGAGACAGAATTTCGCTCTTGTCACCCAGGCTGGAGTGCAATGGCGCAATCTTGGCTCACCGCAACCTCCGCCTCCTGGGTTCAGGCAATTCTCCTGCCTCAGCCTCCTGAGTAGCTGGGATTACAAGCGCACACCACCATGCCCAGCAAATTTTTTATATTTTTAGTAGAGACGGGGTTTCACCATGTTGACCAGGATGGTCTTGATCTCTTGACCTCGTGATCCACCCACCTCGGCCTTCCAAAGTGCTGGGATTACAGGTGTGAGCCACCACGCCCAGCCATTCCAAATACATTTAAACTGGGCTGGACGCAGTGGCTCACACCTGTTATCCCAGTACTTTAAAAGGCTGACACGGGTGGATCACCTGAGGTCATGAGTTTGAGACAAGCCTGACCAATATGGTGAAACTCCTGTCTCTAGTAAATACAAAAAAGTAGCCAGATGTGGTGGTGGAGACCTGTAATCCCAGCTACTTGGGAGGCTGAGGCAGGAGAATCGCTTGAATCCAGGAGGCGAGGTTGCAGAGAGCTCAGATTGTACCATGGCACTCCCACTGTCTGGGCAACAAGAATGAAACTCCATCTCAAAAAATACATATAGTGGCCGGGTGCGGTGGCTCAAGCCTGTATCCCAGCACTTTGGGAGGCTGAGGCGGGTGGATCACGAGGTCAAGAGAGCGAGACCATCCTGGTCAACATGGTGAAACCCCGTCTCTGCTAAAAAGACAAAAAATTAGCTGGGCATGGTGGCGCGTGCCTATAATCCCAACTACTCAGGAGGCTGAGGCAGGAGAATTGCCTGAACCCAGGAGGCGGAGGTTATGGTGAGCCGAGATCACGCCATTGCACTCCAGCCTGGGTAACAAGAGTGAAACTCCGTCTCAAAAAAAAAAAAAAAAAAAAAAAAAAAAAAAAAAAAAATATATATATATATATATATATATATATATATATATATATAATATAATCACACTTAAACTATGATTCGAGGCCTACAAAAAGGTTCCCAACCCAGTGCTTCAGCTCCACCTCTTATGTGTAATATTTCTGGTAAGTACCCAAATTCCTCTACACACCAACAACTTGCACCTGGACTTATCCTAATGTTCTATTTTGGGGGGACATCTTCCCCTAATTTCAGTCAAATTGTACAGACCAATTCCATCACCCCACTGCCCCATACTCAACTGTATAGCTTTCTCCCCTCTGACTCTGCACGTTTTCTTTCTTTTCTTTTTTTTTTTTTTTTTTTTTGAGATGGAGTCTCACTCCATAGCCCAGACTGGAGGGCAATGGTGTGATCTCAGCTCACTGCGACTTCCAGGGTCCAAGTGATTGGAGGCTGCCTCAGCCTCCCAGGTAGCTAGGATTACAGGCGCCGACCACCATGTCCACCTAATTTTTGGATTTTTAGTAGAGACAGTGTTTCACCATGTTGGCCAGGCTGGTTTCAAACTCCTGAAGTCAGGTGATCTACGTACCTTGGCGTCCCAAAGTGCTGGGATTACAGGCATGAGCCACCGCACCTGGCCAACTCTCCAGGTTTTCATACAAAATAAGGCCAGGTGTGGTGGCTCATGCCTGTAATCCCAGCATTTTGGTAGACCAAGCCAGGCAAATCAACTGAGATCAGAAGTTCAAGACCAGCCTGTCCAGCTTGGCAAAACCCCATCTCTACTATAAATACAAAATTAGCCAGGTGTGGTGGCAGGCGCCTATAATTCCAGCTACTCAGGAGGCTTAGCCAGGAGAATCTGTTGAACCTAGGAAGGGCAGGTTTCAGTGAACCAAGATTGAGCCCTTGCACTCCATAGGGTGCATATATGTTGGCCATAAAACGAGACTCCGTCTCTAAAAAAATAATAAGAAAGGTATACTAAAAATTATACCACAAAATCCACATGTTCTTCCCCTTTACAAAGTCCTTTACTTATCTCCCATAATAACTCATAGCCTCCCAGAAGACAGTGGTTGTACAAGTCATAAAAATCCTGGTTCTGGCTGGGTACAGTGGCTTATACCTGTAATCCCAGCACTCTGGGAGGCCAAGGCAGACAAAGGCAGGCAGATCGCTTGAGGTCAAAAGTTTGAGACCAGCTAGTCAACATGGTGAAGCCCCATCGCTACTAAAAATACAAAAATTAGCCAGGCATGGTGCCGCATGCCTATAAGCCCAGCTACTCAGCAGGCTGACATAGAAGAATTGCTTAAACCAGGAAGAAGAGGTTGCAGTAAGCCAAGACTGCACCAGTGCACTTCAGCCTGAGCAACACAGTGAGATGCCATCTCAAAAATATATACATAGGCCGGGCGTGGTGGCTCACGCCTGTAATCCCAGCACTTTGGGAGGCAAAGGAGGGAAGATCACTTGAGCCCAGGTGTTCAAGACCAGGCCAGGTAGCATGAGAAAATCCCATCTCTACAAAAAAATAAAGTAGCCAGGCTTGGTGGCGTGCACCTGTGGTCCCAGCTATTGAGAGGCTTAGGCAGGAGGACTTCCTGACCCTGGGAGATGGAGGCTGCAGTAAGCTGAGATGATGCCACTGCACTCCAACCTGGGCAACGGAGAGAGATTCTGTTTTAGAAAAAGAGAGAGAAGGCTGGGCACAGTGGCTTACACCTGCAATCCCAGCACTTTGGGAGGCAGGTGGATCACCTGAGGTCGAGAGTTCAAGACCAGCCTAGCCATATGGTGAAACCCTGTCTCTACCAAAAATACAACGGGCATAATGGCATGTGCCTGCAGTCCCAGCTACTTGAGAGGCTGAGAAAGGAGAATCATTTCAACCCGGAAAACGGAGGTTGCCGTGAGCTAAGATCACGCCACTACACTAAAGCCTGAGTAACAAGAGCAAGACTCAATCTCAAAAAGAGAGAGAGAGAGAGACAAAGAGAGAGAGGAAAAAATAAATTAACCAGGTGTGGTGGTATGCACCTGTGGTCCCAGCTACTCAGGAGACTGAGGTGGGAGGATTCTTTGAACCCAAGAAGTCAAGGCTGCAGTGAGCAGTGATTCTACCACTATATTTCAGCCTGGGCAAGAGAGCGAGAGCATATCTCAAAAAATAAACAGGAAAGAAAAGAAAAAAAGAAAAACATAAAAATAAACATTATTTTACTTTTACTTTTTTTAGTTTATTATGGGTATTTTACTCTCCCTCAAGTAAAACAACCATGCACAATTTGCAGAAATTTTCAACTTTGAAATCTGTGAAACAGAACTGGCAATCACTGAATTCTATTTAACTAAAGTTCTATTTAATATTAGGCTGGTATGAAAGTAATTGCAGTTTCTGCCAATTACTTTTGCACCTAACTAATAGCTATAAAATATATAATTTCACTTAATTTTATCCTTTATGTGTGTCCCTAAATTATGTACCTATGAACATCAGACTTAGTACAAACTCATAAAGGGCTAAATAGACAACTCTGGTTTCAAAAATACAGCTTCTCACAACATCAGACATGGCTTTCCTAATTTTACAACACATTTCCATTTTTCAGTCTTTCACAATAGAGAATAAAGATGTGTGTACTTTCGAATAATTTGATTTGTCTACATTCTACCAAAAACAGGTGTTTTTTGTTTGCTTGTTTGTTTTTGAGACAAAGTCTCACTCAGTTGCCCAGGCTGGAGTGCAGTGACACCATCTCAGCTCACTGTAACCTCCACTTCCCGGGTTCAAGCAATTGTCCTGCCTCAGCTTGCTTAGTAGATGGGACTACAGGCACACGCCACCACGTCTGGCTAATTTTTGTATTTTTAGTAGAGACAGGGTTTCACCATGTTGGCCAGGCTGATCTCCAACACCTGACCTCATGATCCGCTGGCCTCAGCCTCCCAAGTTGCTGGGATTACAGGCCTAAGCCACCGTGCCCAGCCTGGAAGGTATTTTTAATACACACTGTCATCCTTTCAAAAGTATAGAAAGATCCTAAGTTTGGGCACGGTAAGACACCCAATATAGATCTATTACTAAACAAAAGAGATCAATTACACAAATAATGTCCTAAGACCCCAAGTGTAGATGAAAAATCTACTTGTTTTCTGTTTACTTCAATCCTGTCTCTTCTTTGTTGAATTAATCAATCTATTTGACTCCAACATCAAATTAATCAATATCACTTTGGAATATTAAAATTTACAATTTTGAATTACACATTTAATTTTAAAACACATCATTCTGATGCCAGGCACAGTGGCTCACGCCTATAATCCCAGCACTTTGGGAGGCCAAGGCGGGCGGATTGCAAAGTCAAGAGATCGAGACCATCTTGGCCAACACGGTGAAAGCCTGTCTCTACAAAAATACAAAACTTAGCCAGGAGCAGTAGCACAAGCCCATAGACTCAACTACTTGGGAGGCTGAGGCAGGAGAATGCTTGAACCAGGGAGGTGGAGGCTGCTGTGAGCCGAGATCATGCCACTGCACTCCAGTCTGGGCAAAAAAAGTGCAAAATTCTGTCTCAAAAAAAAAAAAGAATCAGAAAAAAAAAACACATCATTCTGATCTCTATCCTGATTGATACTAGCAGATTATCTTCCAAACAACAGTAGAAAAAATGACAGACTTTAGCTATTGGCAATGATAGGTCATTTTTTAGGAGAGAGGAGTAAAAGAGGGCAACCTTCATAGGTCAGATATCCCTTTGTTCTAAGAAGCCGCCACTCCTATGTCTTCAGATGGGGGAAAAAAAAAAAAAAAAACAGAGGCATCCAGTGGCTCCCAAAACCTTCTCAACTTTATGCTTGAGGGACCCACAGATTTCAAGTAATACAACTGACCTAAGACCATTCATTTGCTTAACCTTTTTTTTTTTTTTTTTTTTTTTTGAGAAGAAGTCTTGCTCTGTCACCCAGGCTAGAGTGCAATGGTACTGCTCACTACAACCTCCGCCACCAGGATTCAAGTGATTATCCTGCCTCAGCCTCCCGAGTAGCTGGGTTTATAGGCATGCGCCACCATGCCAGGCTATTTTTTTTTTAACTGAGATGGGGTTTCACCATGTCGGTTGGACAGGCTAGTCTCAAACTCCTGACTTTAGGTGATCCACCTGCCTTGGCCTCCCAAAGTGCTGGGATTACAGGCGTGAGCCACCAGGCTAAGCCTGCTTAACCATTCTTAAATGTTGATTTAGGTCGGTGGTGGCAGTGCGGTGGCTCACGCCTATAATCTCAGCACTTTGGGAAGCTGAGGCGAGCAGACTGCTTGAGCTAAGGAGTTAAAGACCAGCCTGGGCAATGTGATGAAACCCCATCTCCACAAAAAAATAAAAATAAAATACAAAAATGAGCCGGGCAGGTGGCAAGCACCTATAGCCCAGCTACTTAGGGGTGCTAAGGCAGGAGACTTGAGCCTGGGAGGTCTAGACTGCAGTGAGCCAAGTATCCAGCCTGGGTGAAACAGCAAGATCCGGTATCAAAAAAAAAAAAAAAAAAAAATGACTGAGAGCACAGTGAATGAAAAGGAAGACTATAGCCAGTGCCATATAAATGCTTACTGTTAGAGGTATGCATCTATGGAACATGGGTTTGCTCTGTTGCCATATGACATTCATGTATTCAGCCACCTGGAACGCTTTCTGTCAGTATGTGTGAAGTACCATGTCTGGTCAAAATCGACTCAACAGTCATTTTCCACACAAAGTGGTAAACTAACACTAAAAGAAAGCAACCAGAGTTGCTTTTTCCAAAGCCTAAATCAGCCGGTGCAGTGGTTTACACCTGTAATCCCAGAACTCTGGAAGGCCAACCTGAGATCAGGAGTTTGAGACCAGCCTGGCCAACTAAGAGACCAACCCCGTCTCTACTAATACAAAAAACTAGTCAGGCGCCTGTAATCCCAGCTACTTGGAAGGCTGAGGCAGGAGAATCTCTCAAAACTGGGAGGCAGAGGCTACAGTGAGTTGAGACTGGGCCACTGCACTCCAGCCTGGGGACAGAGAGCAAGACTCCATCTGGGGGGGGGGGAGGGAAGGCTTAAATCAACGAAAACACAACCAAAACACCAGGGAAGAAATGGTATATTAAAGGCAAAAAAAAAAAAGTGTTTAATCAAACTTGTTTAGATGAGCCATAATAAACATGCTTCATTTGAAGATGTTCTAAACCTTCATTTAAGCAAGAAGGAAGATCGAGATCCATTCTGTCAGTTACCTAGAGTCTGTCATCTTTCTGAAGAGGGGGCAGAGTAACAACCTCAAATTTGACTAATGAAAATTTAGGACTTGGCAAACACCTGAGTATTTTTATTGACTAACAAAGCAACTATGACAATCTTAGAAACAAATCAAGTTATGCGACAGGGTAGGTCCACACTTCCCTGTTCCCTCTACAACAGGAGAAAACCAAATCTCTCCAACAACCTGTTACTCCCAGTAACAAAACGTATCTCACAGTATCTTAACCAAGGGGTTATATTCTGAAACTGTTATAAAGCACAGCTTCAAAGAAAGCTTGTAAGCTCCTCCCTTCCCCCATTGCCCCTCCCCAGAGCCAAGAAATAAAGCACTTGAAAGAAACAACATGGATAATATTTATTAATAGCTCATGTACATATTCCATAACTACATAAGCCATTTGGCTTCATACCTGTCAGCAATGAAGTCAGGTGACCCCAGCACGTGGTTGCAACTCTTCTCTATTTATTTAGAACTACAAACTACAATTTATACTTTTCCAAAAGCTCTAGGACTATTTGCAAAGGGCACTTTATTCCTCTAAAAGGTTACTGAATTCTCTTATATACTATACTGATCACAATACTGAAAAAAAAAATAGAAAATCCATTGTCAAATTCATTTACCACCTACTTTGTTGGATGCCAAAAAATAAAATCAAATTTCACACATTTCATCAAAACGGCAAAACTAAGAATATCAATTATAGAAAAAATACTTTTAAAAATCAACTAAGTTTATTTAAAGCACTCACAAACAAGTGGTACAAGGCAAGTCAAGGCTATATTTATCAAACTTTTTTTTTTGCGACTAAACATCTCAATTCTAGACTCAGGCACTAATTATTAAAGTCATTTAGTTATATACATCAGTTCTCAACAGATAACAGTATTTGGGAAGGCATATTAAATAGACTAAGGAGTGTACCACCCATTAGCCAAAGATAATTTTATGGATTTTTCTAACAAGTTTTCAAATACTACATTCTAACATCTTACCAAATTATTTCCAAATACTGCTGGAATTACACGTAACTATCAGGAAACAAAAGGGTTTCCAAACAACCTGTGCGTTCTACATTTATTTGGCTAGTTTCTGGACAATTATAATACAATTGTGCTCCAAAGTAGGCGAGTTCCGTGAATCAATTATCCGTAAAATATACTTATATACGTTTAAGGAGCATTGGGTTAAATCCCGAACAGACTCTGAATACAAGCATTTATTTAATAAGAGCGGTTGGAATAAATCAGTGCTAAATTAGGCCCAACTACCCCCCAAATGGATCAGAAAGACAGGAAAATTGCATTTATTTAAAAAGTTAATATTCCTCATCTATCCAAATCTAAGCCCCCAAAAGGGTCTGAGATCAAATCCTCCCTAAAAGAGGAAATTCTCTAGTCTTCTAAGCGGGTGCCGAAAGAGTTCACTCAAAGGTTCAGGTATGAATGACGGTTCACCAGAGCGAACTGGCCTTGCACTTAGGGAAAACTTCCATCTCCCAAGACCAGAGCGGGTCGGTCCCACCCCAACAGTCACACAATGTCATCTCATGCTCCACTCACGAACGTCCTGCCTAAAGTCAGAGCCATGCCTTAGCTGGAGTTCTGTTTTGGTTTTTTTCAGTATTAACACGTGGGGGTCACAGAAAGGAACACAGGTTAGAAGGTCCCTCACGTGGCGGCTGAAAAGAGTGAGGAACCGAGGAAGTGAATGAGGAACAGGGAGGGTCCCGGACTCGCGGGATCTCCCAACGCAGGGTCGAGGGAAGCGGGAACTGGAACGCCCCCCACCCCCGCCTCCTTCCCACCTCCTAGTCCCGACCCCAGGCCAGTGCCACCGCCGGGAGCCCCGGGCTGAAAAAGCAGGGAGGGGAGGCACTTAGGCCTCGCCTCCCCGCGGCCTTCCTTCCCCAGCCGGGGCGGAGGAGACCCAGGAAGCCGCGCCCGGCTCCAGGGGGTGGAGGGCCTAGGCCGCGCCTCCCAGCCCCGCGGCCCTAGGCCTCGGCCCGCCAGAGGCGGAGCCCGGGAGGTCGGGGCCGGGGCCCGAGCCGGTCACCCACCTGGGTTGCCAGTCATTCCAGCTCCGCGGATACTTGGTGCCGCCGCCGCCGCCGCCGCTGCTCAGCCGAGACCCCGGGGCTCTGCGGCTCATTACCTTCCCCGACACGACATGGCCAAGCGCCGCCGCCCAGAGAAGCGCGAGTCACCGCCCGAACCGGCCGCCGCCGACACCCTACTCCGGCCCGGGGCTGAGGAGGAAGCCGAGGAGGAGGAGGAGGAGGAGGAGAAGAAGGAGGAGGCGGAGGAAGAGAAGGAGGAGGAGGAGGAGGAGGAGGAGGAGGCGGAGGGCGGGGGAGGAGGACGGCCGTTCCGGGTTCCGCCTGAGCCAGCAGCGCAGGACGAGGAGGCGGGAGCGGCGCGGTGAGAAAGAGGCGGATGAAGGGGAGGCGACGTCTCTTCCAGGACCGTGCGCGGCCCACGACGCCGGGGCCCCGGAGGACGAGAACGGAGAGGAGGAGGCGGTGGCGGCTGCTCCTCACGCTCACACGGCCACTGCTTCCCCGCCTCCCGGCTCCGCCCGCCGCGCCGCCGCTGCCGCACGGCATGCTGGGAGCGAGGGGTGGTGCCGGCGCCCGCGGGGCCTGGGGAGATGGGCGGGGCCTGTTTGCGGGGGCGGGGTCGAGAGGGGCGGGGCCGATCGCAGACCGCCCCGCCCCCCATGTCCCCAGGCTCCTGGGCGGTGCCGAGGTCTGGGTACCGCGGTGACGAATCCTGGGACAGGGGATCTCCACTACCGCGGCCACACACTTTTCTCCCAAAAGCTTCCCGGAAAGCACCGGATCCCCGGGGGCCGGGCAGTCAGGTGTAAATGTGCGTCCAATCAAAGACCTGCGGTGTCGGGGGGCTGGTGCCCTGGCGTGCGCGCGCACATAGGCGTGCCCTTACATTCACGTGCGCCGGCCTTCCCCCTGTCTAGAGGGGAAAACGTGAAAATAGTAGGATCGAGAGGTGGATATCCACCTTTCCAGCCTCCACCTTAAATGTGCCCATCGAGTCCTGGCATCTTCTACTATTTCTTTACAATGAAAAAAATTAAATGGTAGAAGGAAAGGGAGTACCGATGACCACTAAGTCCTGTCCTCTGCAATGTGAAATGTGCTTTCAAGTCCTCACACCCTGACGCTTGGCCGCCTTCTGCAGGAGAAAGAAGCTGAGGGGCGGGCGAAGTGGCTCATGCCTGTAATCCCAACACTTTGCAAGGCCGAGGTGGGTGGATCACTTGAGGTCAGGAGTTCGAGACCAGTCTGACCAACATGGGGAAACCCTGTCTCTACTAAAAATACAAAAATTAGCCGGCCAGTCGGGTGTTGAACTCCTGACCTCAGGTGATCCACTTGCCTCGGCCTCCCATAGTGCTGGGATTACAGGCATGAACCACCGTACCCAGCTTTTATTTATTTATTTTTTTTAAAGACGGGGTTTCACCATGTTGGTCAGGCTGGTCTTGAACTCCCGACCTCAGGTGATCCGCCCGCTTTGGCCTCCAAAGTGCTTGGACTATAGGCGTGAGCCACTGCGCCCGGCCTTTTTTTTGAAACAAATTCTCACTCTGTCACCCAGGCTCGAGTGCAATGGTGCGATCTCGGCTCACTGCAACCTCCGCCTTCCAGGTTCAAGCGATTCTCCTGCCTCAGCCTCTTGAGTAGCTGGGAATACAGGCATGCCATGCGCCTCCATGCCCGGCTAATTTTGTATTTTTAGTAGAGACGGGGTTTTACCATGTTAGGCTGGTCTCGGATTCCTGACCTCAGGTGATCCACCCGCCTTGGCCTCCCAAAGTGCTGGGATTACAGGTGTGAGCCACCGCACCCGGCCTGCATACACGTTTTTTAAAAGGTGGGCTCAGATGCTCCTCAAACAAGTGTCTAAACCCTATTTGCATAAGGAGTCTTAACCTATCTTTTTTTTTTTTTTTTTTTTTAGAGACAGGGTCTCACTCTGCTGCCCAGGCTGGAGTGCAGTGGCTATTCACAGGCGCGATCCCACTACTGATCAGCACGGGAGTTTTGACCTGCTCCGTTTCCGACCTGGGGCAGTTCACCCCTCCTTAGGCAACCTGGTGGTCCCTCACTCCGGGGAGGTCACCATATCGATGCCGAAATTAGTGCGGACACCTGATCGGCATAGCGCACTACAGCCCAGAACTCCTGGGCTCAAGCAATCCTCCCACCTCAGCCTCCCGAGTAGTTGGGACTACAGGCACGCGCCACCGCACCTGGCTTAACCTACCATTTTATGTTGCAAAGAAAGCATTTTTATACTTCACTTGTGTAATTAAAAATTGTTACCAAAAGTAGTTGAAGATCATAAGGAGTTGATACTTCCACACACATGCATACTCCCTCCACCTTGGGCTCCTTGCTTATGGCCACCAATCCCTCACTAAGGGAGGATTCTGACAGTTCTAAATGATGGGGACTACAAAAAAATACAAAAATTAGCCGGCGTGGTAGTGCATGCCTGTGGTCCCAGGAACTCAGGAGGGTGAAGCAGGGGGATGACTTGAGTCCAGCAGGTCGAGGCTACAGTGACTTATCCTGCCACTGCACTCCAGCCTGAGTGGCAGAGGGAAGGAAGGGAAGAAGGAAGGAAGGGAGGGAGAAAGGAAGAAGAAAGAGAAAAGGCGGGTCGGCCGGGCACGGTGGCTCACGCCTGTAATCCCAACACCTTGGGAGGCCGAGGCGGGCGGATCATGAGGTCAAGAGATCAAGACCATCCTGGTCAACACAGTGAAACCACGTCTTTACTAAAAAATACAGAAGTTTGCTGGGCGTGGTGGCATGCACTTGTAGTCCCAGCTACTCGGGAAGCCGAGGCAGGAGAATTGCTTGAACCCGGGAGACGGAGGTTGCAGTGAGCCAAGATCGCGCCACTACACTACAGCCTGGTGCCTGGCAACAGAGCAAAACTCTGTCCCCCCCCCCCAAAAAAAAAAGAGGCCGGGCACGGTGGCTCATGCCTGTAATCCCAGCACTTTGGGAGGCCGAGGTGGGCGGATCACTAGGTCAAGAGATCGAGACCATCCTGGCCAACATGGTGAAACCCCCCTCTCTACTAAAAATACAAAAAAATTAGCGAAGCATGGTGGCGCGCGCCTGTAATCCCAGCTACTTGGGAGGCTGAGGCAGGAGAATTGCTTGAACCCAGGAGGCGGAGGTCGCAGGGAGCTGAGGTTGTGCCTCTGCACTCCAGCCTGGCGCCTGGTGACGAAGTGAGACTCTGTCTCAAAAAAAAAAAAAAAAAAAAAAAAAAAAAAGAGAGAGAGAGAAAATGCAGGTCCCACCTGAATCCCAGCACTTTGGGAGGCCGAGGTGGGTGGATCCCTTTAAGGTCAGGAGACCAGCCTAGCCAACATGGTAAAACCTGGTCTCTACAAAAAAATACAAAATTAGGCCACATTTAGTGGCTCACACCTGTAATCCTAGCCAACATGGTAAAACCTGGTCTCTACAAAAAAAATACAAAATTAGGCCACACTTAGTGGCTCACACCTGTAATCCTAGCACTTTGGGAGGCTGAGGTGGGTGGATCACCTGAGGTCAGGAGTTCAAGACCAGCCTGGCCATCATGGTGAAGCCCATCTTTATTTAAAGTATATTAAAGTAAAAAAATACATATATATACATATATATATGTATATATATATATATACACGTATATATATGTATATACAAAATTAGCCCGGCATGGTAGCACACACCTGTAGTCCCAGCTACTCGGGGAAGCTGAGACATGAGAATTGCTTGAACCTAGGGGGCAGAGGTTGCAGTGAGCCGAAATCGTGCCACTGAACTCCAGCCTGGATGACAGAGCAAGACTCTGTGTTTAAAAAGAAAAGAAAAGAAAAGAAAATCATCCGGGTGTGGTTCATTCCTGTAATCCCAGTGATGGGAGGCCAAGACTGGAAGATCCTTGAGCTCAGGAGTTGTAGACCAGCCTGAGCAACATAGTGAGACCCCCATCTCTACAAAAAATTTAAAAACTTTTTTAAATTAGACAAGTAAGAAATTGCTTGAGTGCCGGGTGCAGTGGCTCACTCCTGTAATCCCAGCACTTTGGGAGGCTAAGGTGGGCAGATCACTTGAAGTCAGGAGTTCAAGACCAGCCTGACCAATGTGGAGAAACCCTGTCTCTACTAAAACTACAAAATAAGCCGGACGTAGTGGCGCATACCTGTAATCCCAGCTACTTGGTCGGGAGGCCGAGGAAGAAGAATCGCTTGAACCTGGGAGGTGGAGGTTGTGGTGAGTGGAGATTGGGCCATTGCACTCCAGCATGGGCAACAAAAGCAAAACTCAGTCTCAAGAAAAAAAAAAAAAAGAAATTGCTTGAGCAGCTGGGCACACTCTCTTGCACTACCTTTCTTTCTTTTTCTTTATTGGTCAAAATATTATCCAACTAAGCATATGGATGTGGAGAGTGTACCTGTGATCCCAATTATTTGGGTGGCTAAGGTGGGAGAATCACTTGAGCCCAGGAGTTTCAGGGTGAGATGAGCCATAATGGTGCCTCTGCACTCCAGCCTGGGCAATAGGATGAGACTGTTTCTTAAGGGGAATAAAAAAAAATCACTTGGACTATGGCAGATTTCCTCAAGATAGACTCCCAGAAATTGAATTATTGGGGAAAAGTCTATTAATGATTTTAAGTCTTTGGATACAGACTGTTAAGTTCCTTTCCAAGAAGTTTCTGCCAATGATACTCTGATACCATCTGTGTCCTCACACCACCCTTTGTCAACACTGAGTGTTTTTGAGGGTTAATTATTTCCATGGTAGGAGTTAAAAATAAAAAATAAAAAAATAAAAAAACTAAGAAATTGCTTGAGGTGGGGAGCAGTGGCTCACACCAGTAATCCCAACACTTTGGGAGGCTGGCATGAGAGAATCACTTGAGCCCAGGAGGTGGAGGTTACAGTGAGTCTAGATCATGCCACTGCACTCCAGCCTGGGCTACAGAGTGAGACTCTATCTCAATAAAATAAAATTAAAATTAAATAAATCAAACATAGGCTGGGCGCGGTGGCTCAAGCCTGTAATCCCAGCACTTTGGGAGGCTGAGGCGGGTGGATCACAAGGTCAAGAAATTGAGACCATCCTGGTCAACATGGTGAAACCCCATCTCTACTAAAAATACAAAAAGTTAGCTGGGCATGGTGGCGCGTGCCTGTAATCCCAGCTACTCAGGAGGCTGAGGCAGGAGAATTGCCTGAACCCAGGAGGCGGAGATTGCGGTGAGCCGAGATCGCGCCATTGCACTTCAGCCTGGGTAACAAAATCGAAACTCCCTCTCAAAAAGTAATCAATCAATCAATCAATCAATCAAGCATGAGCAACTCTCATAACTTCCAACATGTTTTTCTTCTTCCTTTTGGTGGTTCTGCCTCTCTGGTTCCATGAGGATTTTCCCACTCCATTTCAGTCATGGGAACCAAGTTTCTATTCCTGAAACACACCAAGCCTTTCTGGCCTCTGGATTTTTGCACTTGCTGTTCCCTCTACCTGGAATGCCTTTCCTGCACGTGTTCCCTCAGGGCTGGGACTAGCAAAATGACAGGTGATGGAGTTGCTGAGGGTGCAAAATTTAAGGAGGCACCTACTCCCAGGGTTATGCAAAAGCCAACTTTGCATCTGCACAAGCCTGCAAGTGAGTGCCTCCTTAAGTATGAAGCTCTACTGCAATCCCAGCTTCTCAGGAGGCTGAGGCAGGAGACTTACTTGAACCTGGGAGGCAGAGGTTGCAGTGGGCTGAGACCAAGCCTGAGCAACAGAGTGAAAATCTGTCAAAAAACAAAAAAATGTGTGTGGGCGAGGGGCGGTGTGGGTGTGGGTGTGTGAAGCTCTAGGCACCACATTTGCCTTGCCCTGGCCTCTGCCCTGATTTTCCTGGCCTGTCTCATCTCTTCAGACAAGTTTGCCTTGACCTCCCTGCCCAAAAAAGCTGGCTAGTGCCCTTTCCAGGTACTCTCTGTCACACACCCTATTTCTTTCCTTGGTAGTACCCAGCACCATCTCCAAGTATTGGCCTTCTTTGTACGTTTAGTATCTGTCCAACCCTTAGGATGTGAACTTTTCAAAAGCAAAGATCCCATCTACCTCAGTCCTACCTCCTCTATCCCCAGCACACAGCACAGCACCTGACCATAGGAAGCACTCAAGAAATGGGAGGAATGAAAGGGAAATTATCTAAAATAAGGATCAAGATTGATACAGAAGTATTCATCTCACTTTTACTTACTAATAGCAAAACAAAAACAAAAAGAAAAAAACCTGGAAATTATACGAATGCCCAACAATAGGAAACTGATTAGGAGGCCGTACATTCAGAGCTGAAATTTTCTTTTCTTTTCTTTTTTCTTTTTTTTTTTTTTGAGATGGAGTATTGCTCTTATTGCCTAGGCTGGAGTGCAATGGTGCAATGGCACAATCTTAGCTCACCGCAACCTCCAGCTCCCAGGTTCAAGCGATTCTCTTGCCTCAGCCTCCCAATTAGCTGGGATTACAGGCATGCGCCCACCATGCCTGGCTTATTTTGTATTTTTAATAGAGACAGGGTTTCTCCATGTTGGTCAGGCTGGTCTCAAACTTTCCACCTCAGGTGGTCTCTCAGCCTTGGGCTCCCAAAGTGCTAGAATTACAAATGTAAGCCACAACACCCCACCAAGACTTTTTAAGGAAATTGGTAAAGTATGTTGCTAACATGCTAAACAAACAAACCAAAAAAAAAGCATGAGATTTAAAAATGGGGAGGCCGGGGCAGAATTGCTTGAACCCAGAAGGCGGAGTTTACAGTGAGCTTAGATCACACCATTGCACTCCAGCCTGAGCAGCATGAGCAAAACTCCCTCTATAAAACAAACAAACACTTGCTAGGATCTCAACTTAATTTTTAAAAAATGATAAATATTGGGGTCTGGGCACAGTGGTGTACGCCTATAATCCCAGCCCTTTGGGAGGCCAAGGCAGGTGGATCATCTGAGGTCAGGAGTTCAAGACCAGCCTGGCCAACACGGTGAAACCTCGTCTCTACTAAAAATACAAAAATAAGCTAGGCATGGAGTCACACGCCGGTAATCCCAGCTATTCAGGAGGCTGAGGTAGGAAGATCATGTGAACCAGGGAGGCAGAGGTTGCAGTGAGCTGGGGCCAGTGCACTCCAGCTTGGGAAACAGAGTGACACTCCAACTCAAGAAAAACAAGAAACACACAAAAAGCAGAGGGAGGAGTTCACAGAGAAAAAGAAGATAATATATTACATTTACCTGCTATTTAAGACCTGTGATAAATGGAATCATGGGTCATGTTTTTTCCCCCTGCTTCTTGCTAGTTTCCTAATGTAGAAGTGGTATTTGTAAAACAAAAATTTAAAAAGCTAAAAGTAAGCATTCAATAAATAGGTGTTGAATGAATTAATAGAGAATGAATACTCAGGGTGTGGCAGTGACTCAGACAGACCAGTTGAGTAAACTTAGGCCAAGACATCAAGTCTTAGCTCTAATAATAGTGACCAACTCTGACCAGGTGCTCATGCCTATAATCCCAGCACTTTGGGAGTCCAAGGCAGGTGGATCACAAGGTCAGGAGGTCGAGACCATCTGCCTAACACGGTAAAACCCCATCTATACTAGAAATACAAAACGTTAGCTGGGGGTGGTGGCATGCTCTTTCTGTCTCAAAAAAAATAAAATAAAAAATAGTGACCAACTCTACCTAATGTTCATTGAGCATTTGTGTGTGTGTGTGTGTGTGTGTGTGTTTAGTAGAGACAGGGTTTCACCATGTTGGCCAGGCTGGTCTTGAACTCCTGACCTCAGGTCATCTGCCCACCTCAGGCTCCCAAAGTGCTGGGATTGCAGGAATGAGGCACCACACTCACCCTTTACTGAGCATTTACTAACACAAAAGCACTCAGTCAAATGGTCAATATGAGTTACCTGGAATTCTACAAAACCATGAGGTAGGTATCAATGTGGCATTTTACACTTTGGGGCTGTGATATCAAGAGAAGCTAGCTCCCTGCCCAAGGTCACCCAGCTGGTGGCAGGCAGGGCCAGGAAGGGAATGTCACAGGCAGAGACATTTGGCCCCAACTCCACATTCGTCAAAGGCGTCAGATTTAGACCTTTGACGTGATGGCTTAGTGAGGTTATACCCAGAATCTCAGAGACACACACACACACACAGGAAGGAAGTCTCAAGTTAAAAAATTGTGTCTCAATACCAGCCCACATACCTGTAGAGGCTGTGCATTCATAGTTCCTAATAAATTATATATTATTAACTGGTGAATAGGTAATTATATTGCTTCACAGTTTGTTTCCCCTTGTGTTAAAAGTGTTCAAAACATAAAAAAGGAAATAAACTACACTAGAAATCTTGCTGTTTGCTATTTCTTAAATTTTTGATACTCTCAGAGCCTCTAAAACTGTCGGTAACCTGATCTTAACTTCTAAAAGTCCTTCCAGTAAGGATTCGAACACAAACCAACCCCAGGGTCCTTAATCACCAGGATTTTCCTAGAAAGTTTCCAAATTTCCTAGCGAGACACTGTACTGACATTTATTCCGTAAGCAAACAAAAGAGAATTCTTTCTTTTCTTTCGACCTTATGTCTGGCCCAGGATTAACCTCTATCAGGCACCAAGAAGGGAGGAACTTTATTCTCAATCAGGAGACTCAAGTTACATGGGTGATTTTAAAAATGCAATCTTAAAAGAAAATCCACATCATAGAGACATTAAAGCAGATTTTTCAAAAAGAAAAACAGCAGCCTTCCTGTTCCTGCTCCCAGCTAGGAAATCTTTGTCACAGGTCAGGCTCCCTCAGTAAGGGCTATTTTTACAGTCAGTTTTCAAGTTGGTGCAGGAGGAATTTGGCTGGGAAACCTCATGACACATTTGAAATCTCCACTCGGGCAGGCTCAGCTTGAGGCAGGGGCCAAAATTCTATGAATCAGGGCACAAGATGTGCTGCCTAGTGGCTTGTGAGTTTTTTCAGTAATAAAATAGGAAGCCCATGATGCTCATCTTAAGCTATTTGTAACTTATACATTGAAGAAAACAAGAAAGTGAAATTCACCCATGTTCGGCGGAAAGCCGCGCGAGGACTGGCATGGTGATTTTAATGAAACGAACTCCTTTGCCCTCCCTGATTAATTCATTATTAGGGATATATGTAAATAAAATGCAAAATTATGTAAATAAAATCTCCAGCAGCAAGTTACTGCCCTCTGTTGTTTATACAGTTATCATTTAACTTTTTTTTTTTTTTTTTTTTTTTTTTGAGACGGAGTTTCGCTCTTGTTACCCAGGCTGGAGTGCAATGGCGCGATCTCGGCTCACCGCAACCTCCGCCTCCTGGGTTCAGGCAATTCTCCTGCCTCAGCCTCCTGAGTAGCTGGGATTATAGGCAAGCGCCACCACGCCCAGCTAATGTTTTGTATTTTTAGTACAGACGGGGTTTCACCATGTTGACCGGGATGGTCTCGATCTCTCCCGACCTCGTGATCCACCCGCCTCGGCCTCCCAAAGTGCTGGGATTACAGGCGTGAGCCACCGCGCCCGGCCTCATTTAACGTTTTTTAAAAGATATCCTGTGGGCCGGGCGCGGTGGCTCTAGCCTGTAATCCCAGCACTGGAGTTTTGACCTGCTCCGTTTCCGACCCAGGGCAGTTCACCCCTCCTTAGGCAACCTGGTGGTCCCCTGCTCTCGGGAGGGCACCATATTGATGCTGAACTTAGTGCGGACACCCCATTGGCATAGCGCACTACAGCCCAGAACTGCCAGGCTCAAGCGATCCTCCCACCTCAGCCTCCCGAGTAGCTGGGACTACAGGCACATGCCACAGTGCCCGGCTGTCTCTTTTCTGTCTCTAGTAAAGTGTTTCTGAAGAATTGGATTGTATGGAGTTGAAATTCTTGCAAAAATTTTTTTTATTTATTTATTTTTTTTTTCAGACGGAGTTTTTCGCTCTTGTTACCCAGGCTGGAGTGCAATGGCGTGATCTCGGCTCACCGCAACCTCCGCCTCCTGGGTTCAGGCAATTCTCCTGCCTCAGCCTCCTGAGTAGCTGGGATTACAGGCACGCGCCACCATGCCCAGCTAATGTTTTGTGTTTTTTTTTTGTTTTTTTTTTTTGAGACGGAGTTTCGCTCTTGTTACCCAGGCTGGAGTGCAATGGCACGATCTCGGCTCACCGCAACCTCCGCCTCCTGGGTTCAGGCAATTCTCCTGCCTCAGCCTCCTGAGTAGCTGGGATTACAGGCAAGCACCACCATGCCCAGCTAATTTTTTTTTGTATTTTTAGTAGAGACGGGGTTTCACCATGTTGACCAGGATGGTCTGGATCTCTCGACCTCGTGATCCACCCGCCTCGGCCTCCCAAAGTGCTGGGATTACAGGCGTGAGCCACCGTGCCCGGCCTGTTTTGTATTTTTAATAGAGACGGGTTTCACCATGTTGACCGGGATGGTCTCGATCTCTTAACCTCGTGATCCACCCACCTCGGCCTCCCAAAGTGCTGGGATTACAGGCGTGAGCCACCGTGCCCAGCAAAATTTTTTCTATCTAATTTATTTATTTATTTGTTTTGAACCCACCTTATGAGACTGGCTAATTGTTATATTTTTGGTAGAGACAGGATTTTGCCATGTTGCCCAGGCTAATATCAAACTCCTGGGCTCAAGTGATGCTCCTGCCTCAGCCTCCCAAAGTGCTGGGATTACAGGTGTGAGCTGCTATGCCTGGCCTTGGAGGCAAAATTTTTGCTTTGAATGCTAATTACAAGCATTTTCTGGCCAGAGCTATTTCATCTTCTATTTTTTTTTTTTTTTTGAGACAGTTTTGCTCCTGTGGCCTAGGCTGGCTTGCAATGGTGTGATCTCGACTCACCACAACCTCGCCTCCTGGTTTCAAGCAATTCTCCTGCCTCAGCCTCCCAAGTAGCTAGGATTACAGGCATGCACCACCACTCCTGAATAATTTTTTGTATTTTTAGTGGAGACGGGGTTTCTCCGTGTTGGTCAGGCTCCTCTCAAACTCCTGACCTCAGGTGATCCGCCGACCACGGCCTCCCAAAGTGCTGGGATTACAGGTGTGAGCCACCACGCCTGGCCTCCTCTTCCTTTATGTCTCTGGCTTTTAGTAGGAGCCCCTATAATTGTAGCCTCTGTTTCTTCCTCAAGTTATTCTTTTTAAGAATGTTATATTTTATTTAATTTGTATAAATACATGGGGTATAAGTGCAACCTTGTTACATGCATAGATTGCCTAGTGGTTAAGTTAGAGCTTTTAGGGTCTCCATTACCTGAATAACATACATTGTACCCATTAAGTAATTTATCATCATACATTGTACCCATTAAGGAATTTCCCATCATCCACAACCCTCCTATCCCCTCACTGTTCTGAGGAGTCTCCATTGTCTATCCTTCCACCCTTGATGTCCAGGGTCAGGCATGGTGGCTCACGCCTGTAATTTTACCACTTTGGGAGGCTGAGGTGGGTGGATCACCTAAGGTCAGGAATTCAAGACTAACCTAGCCAACATGGCGAAACCCATTCTCTACTGAAAAATAAAAATTAGTGGGGCATGGTGGCAGGCATCTGTAATCCCAGTTACTCAGGAGGCTGAGGCCGGAGATTTGCCTGAACCCAGGAGGCAGAGGTTGCAGTGAGCCAAGATCATGCATTGCACTCCAGCCGGAATGACTAAAGCAAAACTTTGTCTCAAAGAGAAAAAGGCAGGGGTCTTGCTATGTTGCCCAAGCAAGTCTCAAGCAACTTTCCATCTCGACCTCCCAAAGTGTGGAGATTATAAGCTTGAGCCTATGCAGCTGGCCCTTATTCCCATTTGATAGGTGCAGGTGAATCACCAAAAAAAAAAAAAAAAAAAAAAAAAAAAAAAAAGTTAAACTTGTAAAACCTGATTAACTTTTTTTTTGGGGGGGGGGGGGCAGCCTTACTCTATCGCCAGGCCAGAGTGCAGTGAGATGATCTCACCTCACTGCAACCTCCACCACCCAGGTTTGAGCAATTCTCCTGCTTCAGCCTCCCACGTAGCTGGGACTACAGGTGCCAGCACGCCTGGCTAATTTTTTGTATTTTTAGTAGAGACAGGGTTTCACTGTTAGCCAGGCTGGTCTTGATCTCTTGACCTCGTGATCTGCCATCTCCACATCCCAAAGTGTTGGGATTACAGGTATGAGCCACCATGCCTAGCAAGTTTAACTTTTTTTTTTTTTTTTTTTTTTGAGACAAGGTCTTGCTTTGTCACCCAGGCTAGAGTGCAGTGGTGAGATGTCGGCCCACTACAACCTCCACCTCCTGGGTTCAAGCAGTTCTCCTGCTTTAGCCTCCCAAGTAGCGGGGATTACGGGTGCCCACTAGCCCGGCTAATTTTTCTATTTTTAATAGAGATGGAGTTTCACCAGCTTGGTCAGGCTGGTCTCAAAATCCTGTCCTCATGATCCGCCTGCCTCAGCTTCCCAAAGATCTGGGATTACAGGCCTGAGCCACCACACCCAGCTGAAGTTTAACTCTTCATTTATAAATACATCTCTTTATAAATAAAGAGTTAAAGAAAAAGAGTTAAAGAGACTAGCAAATAAAATAAGGATAAATATTTCACTTCAGAGCTTCTTGTTGAAATACCATCATTCAGCTTCTTTCAGGCACTGCAAATGATTTAAATCTTTTCATTGAAGAAATCATTTGCAGTGTGCCCCAAAACGGAGGCAAATGGAGGCTTATTCCATAAAGTGTTTTGTGCTATAATAATTTGAAGGTCACACTGCTTGGCATGGCGTTTGCACCATGCCCCAGGCATACCACCTCTCAGGGGACCCTCCCCGCTGGGCCCTGGAAGAAGCTCCTCAGATAAACCAGGACTTGAGGTAGCTTTTATATGAAGGGGAGCAGATGGCCAAATATTACATCACCTTGGGTAAGGGAAACAGGGATATGAAAATAATAGGATTATAGAAAAATAATAGTCTAATCTCCAAATTATCAACAAGCATTGGGGAAGCGTTTGCTCCCAGCAAACACCAGGAATGGAAGGAGACTAATAAAAGCCTGGCTCTGTGCTACCCAATTTAAAAGCAGATACCATCTTTTTCACCATTTTTGTCAAAGTACTAAGAATTTTACTAAGAATTTTAATTATACTTATTTCTTTTTTTCTTTTTCTTTTTCTTTTTTTTTTTTTTTTTTGAGACGGAGTTTCACTCTTGTTACCCAGGCTGGAGTGCAATGGCGCGATCTCAGCTCACCGCAACCTCCACCTCCTGGGTTCAGGCGATTCTCCTGCCTCAGCCTCCTGAGTAGCTGGGATTACAGGCACGCGCCACCATGCCCAGCTAATTTTTTGTATTTTTAGTAGAGACGGGGTTTCACCATGTTGGCCTGGATGGTCTCGATCTCCTGACCTCGTGATCCACCCGCCTCGGCCTCCCAAAATGCTGGGATTACAGGCGTGAGCCACTGCACCCGGCCAATTATACTTATTTCTTTCTCTTTTTCTGAAGACATATTTGATCCATTTTTCTTCTTTTTTTGAAGACTTTCTCTCTCCTTTTCTCTTTTTTTTTTTTTTTTGACTTAGTCTCGCTCTCTCACTCAGGCTGGAGAGCAGTGGTCCAATCTCAGCTCACCGCAACCTCCACCTCCCAGGTTCAAGCAATTCTCTTGCCTCACCTTCCTGAGTAGCTGGGATTACAGGCACCTGCTGCCATGCCCAGCTAATAATGTAGTCTTAGTAGAGTCGGGAGTTTACTATGTTGGGCAGGCTAGTCTCAAACCCCTGAGCTCAGGTGATCCACCCACCTCAGCCTCCCAGAATGCTGGGATTACAAGCATGAGCCACTATGCCCAGCCTCCCTTCCTTTCTTTCTTTTTTTTTTTTCCTTTCTTTTTCTTTTTTTTTTCTTTCTTTTTTTTTTTTTTTTGAGACAGGGTCTTCCCCTATTACCCAGATTGAGGTGCAGTGGTGCAATTACAGCTCACTGCTACCTAACCTTCTGGTCACAAGTAACCTTCTGGTCACAAGTGATCGTCTCACCTCAGCCTTCCGAGTAGCTGGGACTACAGATATGTGCTAGTTGTGTTTTTGTTTTTTTGTTTTTGTTTTTTTTTTTTTGAGATGGAGTTTCACTCTTGTTGCCCAGGCTGTAGTGCAATAGGGTGATTGTGGCTCATTGCAACCTCCACCTCCCAGCTTCAGGCAATTCTCCCGCCTCAGCCTCCAAAGTAGCTGGGATTACAGGCATGTGCCATCACACCCAGCTACTTTTGTGTTTTAGTAGAGATGGGATTTCTTCATGTTGGCCAGGCTGGTCTCAAACTCCTGACCTTAGGTGATCTGCCCACCTTGGCCTCCCAAAGTACTGGGATTACAGGTGTGAGCCACAGTGCTCAGCCGTTTTTTTTGTTTTTTTGTTTTTTTTTTTTTGGTGAGGGGGTCGGGAGAGTAGAGTTGGGAGTCTTTCTATGTTGCCTAGGCTGATCTCAAACTCGTGGTCTTAAGCAATCTTTTCACCTCCCAAAGAGCTTGGATTACATGCATGAACCATTATACCTTGTCTATAATTATTTATCTCTAATCATTACAACTCCTCAATTTCTTGGAGGTAAATATTACAAAAGCCCCATTTTTGCATAGGAAGAAATTGCACTCTGAAAAGTCATTGAGAAAATTGCCCCAGGCCACGCAGCTGGTATGTAGCAGAAACTGGATTTGAGTCCTGGTTCATGTGATACGAAAGACATCTTCTACCTAAAAACTACCTGAAGGGCAAGTAAGAAGAAACATTTTTCTGACTTTTCCATAAGGTGTAAAAATGATGAATAATTCTGATGAAGCTAGGGGAAAAAAATAAACAACAAAAAGTGATGAATAAAATTCTAAGCACGTAAGTTATTCTTGGCAATTGGATTTTTTATGGAGAATTAGGCTTTTAAATTTTCCTTTTGATATATGTTCATCTTGGCTGGGTGTGGTGGCTCACGCCTGTATTCCAAGCACTTTGGAGGCCAAGGCGGGCGGATCACCTGAGGTCAGGAGTTCAAGACCGGCCTGACCAACATGGTGAAACTCTGTCTAAAAAAAAAAAAGACATATGTTCATCTCAAAAAGACTCATAGAAAGTACCCCAGAAGGATAGAGGTAGTTGGGATTATTAGGACCTTTTTCTTTTCTAAGACAGAGTCATGTTCTGTCACCCAGACTGGAGTGCAGTGGCATGATTTCAGCTCACTGCAACCTCAGCCTCCTGAGTCCAAACGATTCTGCTCCCTTAGCCTTCCAACTAGCTGGGACTACAGGCACCTGCCACCATGCCTGGCTAATTTTCGTATTTTTTTAGTAGAGAGAGGCCAACATTTCACCATGTTGGCCAGGCTGCTCTCAAACTCCTGACCTCAGGTGAATTGCCCACCTTAGCCTTCCAAAGTGCTGGGATTACAGGCATGAGCTGAGCGGGATCTATTAGTGCCTCTTTGTTTCTAAACATTCCGTAATTGAAGAAATGTAACATTGTGAAAATTATTTTCTTGTGTTTTTCTTTCTTTTTTTTATCTTGAGACAGGGTCTGGTTCTATTGCCAAGGCTGGAGTTCAGTGGTGCTATCATGGCTCACTGCAGCCAGGTGCTCACCACTACATTCAGCTTTTCTTTATTTTACTTTATATATTTTTTTGTAGAGACGGGGTTTTGCCACATTGCCCAGGCTGGTCTTGAACTCCTGAGATCAAGCACTCTGCCTGCCTCAACCTCCCAAAGTGATGGGATTACCGGTATGAGCCACCATGCCTGGCCAATAGTCTTTAGCATAAAAATCACCCATATTGAATGAGTTTGAAGAAAAATATTTGGAGGAAGACTGGCCCATATTGAGTGGAAAGTGTTCTGATTGAAAAAAATAAAGTATAGGCCAATATTTATAGTACATATAATAACATTTCTGCAAGAAGAGAAATAGACTGGCTGGGCGTGGTGGCTCATGCCTGTAATCCCAACACTTTGGGAGGTTGAGGCTGGCAGATGAGTGAGTGGATTGCTTGAGTACAGGATTTCAGGACCAACCTGGGCAACATGGAGAAACCCCATCTCTCCAAAAAAAAAAAAAAAACCTAGGCTGGGCGCGGTGGCTCACGCCTATAATCCCAGCACTTTGGGAGGCCGAGGTGGGTGGATCACAAGGACAAGAGATCAAGACCATACTGGTCAACGTGGTGAAACCACATCTCTACTAAAAATACAAAAATTAGCTGGGCATGGTGGCGCATGCCTGTAGTCCTAGCTACTCGGGAGGCTGAGGCAGGAGAATTGCTTGAACCCAGGAGGCAGAGATTGCGGTGAGCTGAGATCGCACCACTGTACTCCAGCCTGAGTAACAAGAGCAAAACACCGTCTCAAAAAACAAAAAAGAAACAAAAAGCAAAACAAACAAGCAAACAAAAACTAGCCAAGCATGGTGGTGCACACCTGTAGTCCAGCTACTCAGGAGGCAGACGTGAGAGAATTGCTTGAACCTGGGAGGTGGAGGTTGCAGTGAGCTAAGACTGCACCACTGCACTCCAGCATGAGTGATAGGGTAAGACCCTTTTCCAAAATAAATAAATAAATAAATAAAAATAATAAAGGAAAGAAATAGATTTGTAGCTATATATATGTTATTTAATGTTATATATATATATATATATATATATATATATATATATATATATGGAAAGGCTAGAAGGATATTGTGACAGTAAATTTTTTTTTTTTTTTTTTTTTGAGACAGAGTCTCTGTCTGTAGCCAAGGCTGGAATGCAGTGGCACAATCTCAGTTCACTGTAACCTCCTCCTCCTGGATTCAAGCAATTCTCTGCCTCAGCCTCCCAAGCAGCTGGGATTACAGGTGCCTGCCACCATGCCCAGCTAATTTTTTGTATTTTTAGTAGAGATGGTGTTTCACCATCTCGACCAGGCTGGTTTTGAACTCCTAACCTTGTGATCCACCCACCTTGGTCTCTCAAAGTGCTGGGATTACAGGCATGAGCCACTGCACCTGGTCCGTGACAGTTAATTTTAATGTGTCAATTTGACTGGGCCACAGGATGCCCAGATATTTGGTTGAACAGTATTCTGGGTGAGTCTGTGAGGATATTTTTATTTTCTTTACTTTTTGAGACAGGGTCTTGTTTTGGCAGCCAGGCTGGAGTGCAGTGGTGCAATCATGGCTCACTGCAGGCATGACCTCTCAGGTGCCAGTAGCTGAGAGCTGAGACCACAGGTGTGTGCTGCCATGCCCAGCTAATGTTTTTTTTTTTTTTTTTTTTTTTTTTGAGTGGGAGTTTTGCTCTTGTTACCCAGGCTGGAGTGCAATGGCACGATCTCGGCTCACCGCAACCTCCACCTCCTGGGTTCAGGCAATTCTCCTGCCTCAGCCTCCTGAGTAGCTGGGATTACAGGCATGCACCACCATGCCCAGCTAATGTTTTGTATTTTTAGTAGAGACAGGGTTTCACCATGTTGACCGGGATGGTCTCGATCGCTTGACCTCGTGATCCACCCGCCTTGGTCTCCCAAAGTGCTGGGATTACAGGCGTGAGCCACCGTGCCCGGCCCTGCCCAGCTAATTTTTTAATTTTTTGTAGAGACAAGATCTCATTATGTTTCCCAGGCTGGTCTCAAACTCGTAGGCTCAAGCGAGTCTCCTCCCTTGGCTTCCCAAAGTTCTCGGATTACAGGTATGAACCACCACGCCCAGCCTGTGAGGGTATTTTTGGATGCGATAAACTTTTGAATTATAGACTAAAGTCCTCCCTCATGCAGGTGGGTCATACACAGTCAATTAGAGAACTGAATAGAATCAAGTCTAAGGAACTCCTGTTCAACTGGGATATCTCAGAGTCACATGAGCTTAAAAAAATAAATAAATAAATAAGAGCAGCCATGGTAGCTCATGCCTGTAATTCCACACTTTGAGAGGGCAAAGCGGGCAGATCACAAGGTCAGGAATTCGAGACCAGCCTGACCAACATGGTGAAACCCTGTCTCTACTAAAAATACAAAAATTAGCTGGTCATGGTGGTGCGTGCCCGTAATCCCAGCTATACAGCAGGCTGAGGCAGGACAACCGCTTGAACCCAGGAGGCGGAGATTGAAGTGAGCCAAGATTGCACCATTGGACTCCAGCCTGAGCAACAAAAGCGAGACTCTGTCTCAAAATAATAATAATAATAACTAATAAATAAATAACTAAATAAAATTTCCTATTGATCTTATTTCCTTGGAGAACCCTGACTAACATAGATACACATTAAGCTCTAATATACTAAACTCTGCTGGGTGCAGTGGCTCACCTGTAATCCCAGGACTTTGGGAGGCCAAGGCAGCAGATCACTTGATGTCAGGAGCTTGAGACCAGCCTGGCTAACACAGTGAAACGCCATCTCTCTTCCCCGCCGCCCCCTGCTTCTTTTTAAGACAGGGTTTCACCATGTTGGTCAGGCTGGTCTTGAACTCCTGACCTCATGTGATCCGCCCGCCTTGGCCTCCAAAGTGCTTGGATTACAGTCGTGAGCCACCACGCCTGGCCCATGAAACCCCATCTCTATAGAAAAAACAAAAACCATCTTTTATAGAAAAAATTAGCCAGGCCTGGTGGCACACACCTGTAATCTCAACTACTCCTCCTCTAATCTTAGGAGGCTAAGGTGGGAGAATCATTTGAACCCAGGAGTCGGAGGTTGCTTTGAGCTAAGATCATGCCTTGTCTCTCCAGCCTGCTCAACAGAGTTACACTGTGTCTCAAAATGAAAGCAGAGGAGAGGGAAGCGGAGGGGTGGAGAAAAGGAGAGGAGGGGAGGGGGAGGGAGAGAGGGAAGCGTGGGGAGGGGGTAGGAAGGGGAGCTTCAGGGCCCCAGACCTATAAAGGGGGACACTCTACTGTAGGCCTCAACCAATGCACTTACTATAAGCGGGTAGGCCACTAGAAAAGAAACTGCCTTGTTTTGTTTTGTTTTGTTTTGTTTTTAAGAGATGGAGTCTCGCTATATTGCCCAGGCTGTGGCTATTCACAGACACGATCAGCACGGGAGTTTTGACCTGGGCCGGTTGACCCCTCCTTAAGCAACCTATTGGTCCTTCACTCTCGGGAGGTCACCATATTGATGCCAAACTTAGTGCGGACACCCCATCGGCATAGCGCCCTGTAGCCCAAAACTCCTGGGTTCAAGCGATCCTCCCACTTCAGACCCCTGATTAGCTGAACTGCCCATATCTTAAAAGGACTAATGACAGGAGAAACTCACTCCTCACTCACCAGATGCCCAGAATAGCTGAGAGTTCTGATATTGAAGATAATAAAGAACAGGAATGCCGGGACTCAGGGGTTCCTCCTGACCCAAGCAGCACCCTTTGGATTTCCCACATGGAGTCCCAGGTCGTGATGACAGCTGGACATCAACTTCTGGACTTCTTGGTAGACACCAGGGCTCAGTATTTGGTGATAAACACCTGGCTGTCCAAACTCTCTTTAGAAACTGTAGCCGCGCTCGGTGGCTCATACCTGTAATCCTAGCACTTTGGGAGGCTGAGATGGGTGGTTCACCTGAGGTCAGGAATTCAAGACCAGCCCGGCCATCTGGGTGAAACCCCATCTTTAAAAAAAAAAAAAAAAAAAAGAAAGAAATTATAAAAGTTGGCCAGGCGTGGTGGCTCATGCCTGTAACAAGGCAGGTGGATCACCTGAGGTTGGGAGTTGAAGACCAGCCTGACCAACATGGTGAGACCCCCATCTTTAAAAAAAAGAAAGAAAGAAAGAAACTGTAAAAGTGACTGGGGCCTCTGGAGAAACCTTGATGAAACTGTTTCTCCAACCCCTAAAAATGTAAACTTGGACAAACCCACCTAGAACACAGCTTTCTATATATGCCTGAATGCCCCCATTCTCCTGCTGGGACATGACCTTCTAACTAAAATTCAATGCCAAATTTACTTTCAGCCCAGGATGACTAAATATTGGGAGGGGAGGGGAGAGGAGGAATACACAATACAATACAATACAGTAAAAATGCAAAAATTAGCCAGGCATCGTTGTGCACATGTGTAGTCCCAGCAACTTGGGAGGTTGAGGTGGGAGGATTGCTGGAGCCTGGAAGTCAGGGGTCACAGTTAGCAAAGATTTCACCACTGTACTACAGCCTGGGAGACACAGGGAGATTCTGTCTCAAAATAATAATAATGATAATATTTTAAACTCAATGAAACAGTCTATTTTGCTATAATATGTGTTTCTGTAACCCCAAGCAGGCTGACAATTAGAGGGGTGTTGGCAATATAATCCTAAAGATGAATTGATTAAAACACTTGCTTTTCCTAGCCAAGGGGCAAGAGAATAAGGGAGTTGAGTTAAAACCTTCATCTCTGCAGGGCGTGGTGGCACTTTGGGAGGCCGAGGTGGGTGGATCACGAGGTCAAGAGATCAAGACCATCCTGCTCAACGTGGTGAAACCCCGTCTCTACTAAAAATACGAAAAAGTAGCTGGGCATGGTGGCACGTGCCTGTAATCCCAGCTACTCAGGAGACTGAGGCGGGAGAATTGCCTGAACCCAGGAGGCGGAGGTTGCGGTGAGCCAAGATCGCGCCATTGCACTCCAGCTTGGGTAACGAGCAAAACCCCATCTCAAAAACAAAAAACAGAAAACAAAACAAAACAAAACAAAACACAAACCTTCAGCTCAGCTGCTGCTCTGACAGAGGTCCGTCATTTCAGTTCTTTTAAGAAAATCTAGGGCCGGGCACGGTGGCTCAAGCCTGTAATCCCAGCACTTTGGGAGGCCAAGGCAGGTGGATCACGAGGTCGAGAGATCGAGACCATCCTGGTCAACATGGTGAAACCCCGTCTCTACTAAAAATACAAAAAATTAGCCGGGCATGGTGGTGCGTGCCTGTAATCCCAGCTACTCAGGAGGCTGAGGCAGGAGAATTGCCTGAACCCAGGAGGCGGAGGTTACGGTGAGCCGAGATCGCGCCATTGCACTCCAGCCTGGGTAACAAGAGCAAAACTCCGTCTCAAAAAAAAAAAAAGAAAAAGAAAAAAAGAAAATCTGGGCCAGGTATGGTGGCTCACGCCTATAATCCCTGCACTTTGGAAGGCTGAGGTAGATGGATCACCTGAGGTCAGGAGTTTGAGACCAGGCTGACTGATATGGTGAAACCTCATCTCTACTAAAAATACAAAAAAATTAGCCAGGCATGGTGGTGGGTGCCTGTAATCCCAGCTACTAGGGAGGCTGAGGCAGGGGAATTGCTTGAACCTGGGAGGCAGAGGTTGCAGTGAGCCGAGATCACACTACTGCACACCAGCCTGAGCAACAGACTAGACTTTGTCTCAAAAACAAAAAACAGGCCGGATGTGGTGGCTCAAGCCTGTAATCCCAGTACTTTGGGAGGCCGAGGCGGGTGGATCATGAGGTCAAGAGATCGAGACCATCCTGGTCAACATGGTGAAACCCCGTCTCTACTAAAAAAAAATACAAAAAATTAGCTGGGCATGCTGGCGCATGCCTGTAATCCCAGCTACTCAGGAGGCTGAGGCAGATGAATTGCCTGAACCCAGGAGGCAAAGGTTGTGGTGAGCCGAGATTGGGCCATTGCACTCCAGCCTGGGTAACAGGAGCGAAACTCCCTCTCAAAAAAAAAAAGAAAAAAAAAAAAAAATCAGCTGGGCATGGTGGCACGCGCCTGTAATCCCAGCTACTCAGGAGGCTGAGGCAGAATTGCCTGAACCCAGGAGGCGGAGGTTGCGGTGAGCCGAGATCGTGCCATTGCACTCCAGCCTGGGTAACAAGAGCAAAACTTTGTCTCAAAAAAAAGAAAAAAAAAAAGAAAAAGACAGTGAGTGCATCAGGGCTCCTTCTAGGAGAAGCACACCACAGCCACAGATTTCGGGCAGTCTGAAAGGTAGGTGACAATCAGCTTCCAGCAATATCCACCCGTTTATGGTAGGTTCCCCCCCCCCACCCACCTCGGTGATCCGCCCACCTTGGCCTCCAAAGTGCTTGGATTACAGGCATGAGCCACCGCGCCCAGCCTAACTTTTGTATTTTTATTTTATTTATTTATTTTTTTGTATTTTTATTTTATTTTATTTTTTTGAGACAGAGTTTCGCTCTTGTTACCCAGGCTGGAGTGCAATGGCGCGATCTCGGCTCACCGCAACCTCCGCCTCCTGGGTTCAGGCAATTCTCCTGCCTCAGCCTCCTGAGTAGCTGGGATTACAGGCAGACGCCACCATGCCCAGCTAATTTTTTGTATTTTTAGCAGAGACAGGGTTTCACCATGTTGACCAGGATGGTCTCGATCACTTGACCTCGTGATCCACCCACCTCGGCCTCCCAAAGTGCTGGGATTACAGGCTTGAGCCACTGCGCCCGGCCTCCACACTATTGTTTAATTGCTGTTGTTTTGTTTTGTTGTTTTTCCAGGCTGGAGTGCAAGGGCACCATCTCAGCTCACTGCAACCTCCACCTCCTGGGTTCAAGCAATTCTCCTGCCTCAGCCTCCCGAGTAGCTGGGTTTACAGGCAGCCAACACCACGCCTGACAAATCTTCCTGTATTTTTAGTAGAGATGGGGTTTCACCATGTTGGCCAGGCTGGTCTCAAACTCCTGACCTCAGGTGATCCACCCACCTCAGCCTCCCAAAGTGCTAGGATTACAGGTGTGAGCCCTCCTGCCAGGCCACACTATTGTTTTTGTGGGGGTTTTGTTTGTTTTGTTTTGTTTTTTGAGATGGAATCGCTCTGTTGCCCAGGCTGGAGTGCAAAGGTGTAATCTCTGTTTACTACAACCTTCACCTCCTGGGTTCAAGTGATTCTCCTGCCTCAGCCTCCCAAGTAGCCTGAACTACACCACAGGTGGCTAATTTTTATATTTTTAGTAGAGACAGGGTTTTATCATGTTGGCCAGGTTGGTCTCAAACTCCCGACCTCAGGTGATCTGCCCGCCTTGGCCTCCCAAAGTGCTGAGAATACAGGCATGATCCACCACGGCTGGATGGGTGCTTATTCCTAAAGCTTCTCCCTGACGTCACCTGGAGGTTGCTGCATCTCGATACTGAAGGCCACAGTTCTTGTCATATGACTGTCTTCATCCAGCTACCCTCTCTAGGTTCCAGCAACCACTCTCTCCTCCCTTGATCTTTGGGCCTAAAGGTAACAAAGCCTCCATGCTGTTGGTAGCCTTGAGATGCTGCAGCATTCTTTGTTAGTTCACTAAAATTCTTCCCACACGTCTGTAAATATCCCTTTGCTATACTTTCTTCACATTTTTTTCTTTTTGTTTCTTTTTCTTTTCTTTTCTTTTTCTTTTTTGAGATCGAATTTCATTCTTGTTACCCCGGCTGGAGTGCGATGGCACAATCTTGGCTCACTGCAACCTCTGCCTCCTGGGTTCAAGCAATTCTCCTGCCTCAGCCTCCTGAGTAGCTGGGACTACAGGCGTGTGCCACCATGCCCAGCTAATTTTTGTATTTTTAGTAGAGACGGGGTTTCACCATGTTGACCAGGACGGTCTCGATCTCTTGACCTCGTGATCCACCCGCCTCGGCTTCCCAAAGTGCTGGGATTACCCACCACGCCCGGCTTTCTTTCTTTTTTAGAGACAAAGTCCTCTCTGTCGCCCAGGCTAGGGTACAGTGGCACAATCACGGTTCACAACCAGTGGAAGAAGGAAAGGTTGTAGTCATAAGTTAGCAAACTTCAGAACGTGCTTTTAAAAAAAACTTAATAGCATTTTGTTTTTATAGAAAGTCCAGGTGGTGGGTTGGGGAAGAAAAAAAAAAGAAAGTCCATTTAATAAAAGTATTTTTTTTTTTTTTTTAGACAGAGTTTCGCTCTTGTTACCCAGGCTGGAGTGCAATGGCACGATCTCGGCTCACCGCAACCTCCGCCTCCTGGGTTCAGGCAATTCTCCTGCCTCAGCCTCCCGAGTAGCTGGGATTACAGGTACGTGCCACCATGCCCAGCTAATTTTTTGTATTTTTAGTAGAGACGGGGTTTCACTATGTTGACCGGGATGGTCTCGATCTCTCGACCTCCTGATCCACCCGCCTCGGCCTCCCAAAGTGCTGGGATTACAGGCTTGAGCCACCGCGCCCGGCCTTAATAAAAGTATTAATAACACACATGAGAAAGAGCTCACAGTGTTTTCCAGAAAAAAAATACTTTCATTCTATAAAAGAGGTGAGTAAATTAAAATATAAAGGATCCTTCTGTTAACTTTTAGACTATGTAGCAAGTGTATTGACTATGAAGACACACTGATCAAAAGAACTCAATTTAGCATGATACACACAGTACAAGCAGTAAAAGAAGAAACAGATAAACTAGACTACAGCAAGATTTTAAACTTTTGGGCATCAAAGGACACCATCAACAGAGTGAAAAGACAAAGCATGGAATAAGAGAAAATATTTGCAAATCATTTTTAAGAAAGGGTTAATATCTAGAATATATAAAAAGCTTGTACTGTACAATGTAACAACAAGAACAGCAACAAAAATACAAACAAACAAAACCAACTTTTCTTTTCTTTTCTTTTCTTAGAGACAGAGTCTCACTGTCACCCAGGCTGGAGTACAATGGCTCAATCTTGGCTCACTACAATCTCTGCCTCCTGGATTCAAGCGATTCTCCTGCCTCAGCCTCCTGAGTAGCTGGGATTACAGGTGCATGCCACTATGCCTGGCTAATGTTTTGTATCTTTAGTAGGAACGGTGCTTCCCTATGTTGGCCAGGCTGGTCTCAAAAGTCCTGACCTCGTGATCCACCTGCCTCAGCCTCTCAGTGTGCCGAGATCGTGCCATTGCACTCCAGCCTGGGTAACAAGAGTGAAACGTCGTCTCAAAAAAAAAAAAAAAAAAAAAAAAAAAAGAGGGGCAAAGGTTGTTTGCTTGTTTGTTTTGGTTTTGGTTTTGTTTGTTTGTTTGTAATTTGATTTTGTTTTGAAACAGGGTCTTGCTCTGTCACGTGGGAGTACAGTGGCAGGATCTCAGCTCACTATAACCTCCACCTTCTGGGTTCAAGCAATTCCTATATTGCTTTTTTGTTTTGTTTTGTTTTGTTTTGAGACAGAGTTTCACTCTTTTGCCTAGGCTGGACTGAAGTGGTGCAATCTTGGCCCACTGCAATCTCCACCTCTCTGTGTTCAAGTGATTCTCCTGCCTCACCATCCTGAGTAGCTGGGATTACAGGCGCTCACCACCAGGCCCAGCTAATTTTTTGTTTTTAGTAGAGACGAGGTTTTGCCATGTTGGCCAGGTTGGTCTTGAACTACTGACCTCAGGGGTCCACCCACCTCAGGCGTGAACCAGCGTGCCCAGACTCAATTCCTGTATCTCATAACTCTACCTTCCTGCTGTCAATAAGAAGCAAAGATAACAAACATTTAAAGTAAGGACTCAAATCAAAACAAAAATAATGTAATTATTTGTTTTTCTTTTCCTCTAATTTTTGGAGACAGAGTTTTGCTCTATCACCAGGCTAAAGTGCAATGACATGATCTCAGCTGGCTGTAACCTCTGCCTCCCAGATTCAAGTCATTCTTTTTTTTTTTTCTCATATCTTTTGCAAGCAAAAAATACATATGAATTGGAAAATGTATACTCCTACTACGGTGTGAATATTTGTGTCCCCTTCATAATTCACGTTGAAAATCCCAACACAACACCATCTGAGGTGACAGCATTAAGCAGTAGGACCTTTAAGAGGCGATTTGGCCATTCTGGCTGTGCCCTATGGATGAGATCAGTGCCTTATAAAAGGACTAGGGGGCCAGACGCACTGTAATCCCAGCACTCTGGAAAGGCCAGAGGTGGGAGGATCACCTGAGACCATGAATTCAAGAGTAGCCTGGGTATCAAGCAATTCTTATGCCTCAGCCTCCTGAGTAGCTGAGATTAAAGGCATATGCCCCCATGTCTGGCTAATTTTTGTATTTTTAGTAGAGATGAGGTTTCTCCATATTGGCCAGGCTGGTGGTATTATTATTATTATTATTATCATTATTATCATTTGAGACAGTGTCTCACTCTGTTGCCCAGGCTGGAGTAGAGTGGCATGATCTTGGCTAGCTGAAACCTCTGCCTCCTGGGTTCAAGTGATTCTCCTGCCTCAGCCTCCTGAGTATAGGTGGGACTACAGGCACCACCAACATGCCCAGCTAATTTTTGTATTTTTTGGTAGAAATAGAGTTTCACCATATTGGCCAGGCTTGTCTCAATTCCTGGCCTCAAGTGATCCACCCTCCTTAGCCTCACAAGTGTGAGCCACTGCACTTGGTCTAATTTTTAAATGAATGAATTCATAAAATTTTAAATGAATTATTTATAGAAACACTATTTATGTATTTATATCTTTTATTATTTTTGTAGAGATGGGGGTTTCACTATGTTGCCCAGGCTGGTCTCAAACTCCTGGCCTCAAGTAATCCACCCTTTTTGGCCTCCCAAAGTACTGTGATTACAGGCATTAGCCACTGTGCCGGAACCAGAAATAATTTTTAGATTAAAAAATATTGCTGGCACCAGAACAAGTTCTGTTCAACAGAGCAGAACTTAGGAAAACTGCTGAAACCTAATTAACTGTATTTAAACTCTTTTTTTTTTTTTTTTTTTTTTTGAGACGGAGTTTCACTCTTGTTACCCAGGCTGGAGTGCAATGGCGCGATCTCGGCTCACCGCAACCTCCACCTCCTGGGTTCAGGCAATTCTTCTGCCTCAGCCTCCTGAGTAGCTGGGATTACAGGCACGCGCCACCATGCCCAGCTAATTTTTTTTGTATTTTTAGTAGAGACGGGGTTTCACCATGTTGACCAGGTTGGTCTCGATCTCTCGACCTTGTGATCCACCCGCCTCGGCCTCCCAAAGTGCTGGGATTACAGGCTTGAGCCACCGCGCCCGGCTTTGTATTTAAACTCTTTAGAAGAGGTCGGGCACAGTGACTCAGGCCTGTAATCCCAGCACTTTGGGACACCATGCGGGCAGATCACCTGAGGTCAGGAGGGTACAAGACTAGACTGGCCAACATGGCAAAACCCCATCTCTACTAAAAATACAGAAATTAGGCAAGAGTGGTAGGGGGCGCCTGTAATCCTAGCTACTTGGGAGGCTGAGGCAGGAGAACCTCTTGAACCCAAGAGGCGGAGGATGCAGAGAGCTGAGATTGTGCCACTGCACTCCAGCCTGGGTAAGAAGAGCAAAACTCCATCTCAGATACATACATACATACATACATACATACATACATACATACATGCATGCATGCATAAATAAACAAACTCTTTAGAAGAAAGAACATATAAATAAGAGTGGTAGTTTTAGACTGACAGAATCCAATATGGTAGCCACTAAGCATTTACAGCTACTGAACACTTGAAATGTGGCTGCTTTGCATTGAAATATGCTTTAAGTAACATACACACTAGCTTTCAAAGACTTATCAAAAACAGAATGCAAAATATCTCATTAATAATCGTATATTGATTACACGAAGTGATACTAATTTGGATAAAATATATTGTTAAAATGAATTTCACAGCTGGATGTGGTGGCTCACACCTGTAATCCCAGCACTTTGGGAGGCTCAAGTGGGTAAATCATGAGGTCAGGACTTCAAGACCAGCCTGGCAAGATGGTAAAACCCTGTCCTTACAAAAAATTCAAAAATTAGCCGGGTGTGGTGGTGGGTGCTATAATCCCAGCTACTCAGGAGGCTGAGGCAGTAGAATCACTTGAACCCTGAAGGTGGAGATTGCAGTGAGCTGAAATCGCGCCATTGCACTCCAGCCTGAAAGATGGAGTGATACCCTGTCTCAATAAAATAAAATAGGCTGGGTGTGGTGGCTCACGCCTGTAATCCCAGCACTTTGGGAGGCCAAGGCAGGTGGATCACGAGGTCAAGAGATCGAGACCATTCTGGTCAACATGGTGAAACCCCGCCTCTACTAAAAAAAATACAAAAATTAGCTGGGCATGGTGGCGCACGCCTGTAGTCCCTGCTACTCTGGAGGCTGAGACAGGAGAATTGCTTGAACCCAGGAGGCGGAGGTTGCGGTGAGCTGAGATCATGCCATTGCACTCCAGCCTGGGTAACAAGAGCGAAACTCCCTCTCAAAATAAAATAAAATAAAATAAAATAAAATAAAATAAAATAAAATAAAGTTGGAAGACCATTAAGCCACAGTCTAACCCAAGCCCTTGAGTGTGCAGATGAGCACATGAAAGTTCTGGGAGATTAAGTTCCCTGTCCAAGGTCACTGAGCACATCAATGTCTTACAAATTGGAAACTGGAAAATAACAAACGTAGTTAAAACAGGAAGTGGCCAAGAAACTATCACCTACATTATCTCCTGTCCCTTAAGCCTCCCTCATCCATCATTTGTTTACCTGTAAGAGAAAATTACATTTTCCAGGTGGGCCATGAATATAGATATACTCCTTTCATCCAAACAGAAACAGAGAAGAGATGTGCTACAGCAGCAAGTTAGCACCTCAGAACTCTTTCAGCCTTCCTGATGAAATGGGCAAAGTGAAGATTCATATTGGAGTTCTTTCTTTCTTTCTTTTTTTTTTTTTTAAGACCGGGTTTCACCATGTTGGTCAGGCTAGTCTTGAACTCCCGACCTCAGGTGATCCACCCACCTTGGCCTCCAAAGTGCTTGGATTACAGGCATGAGCCACCACATCGGGCCCGGAGTTCTTTACAGTAATGATAATGCCATTCAAAGAGCCCCTTGCCCTGGTTTCTGGAATTCTGGTGATATGATTTTACCTGTTCTGTTCATCATCCTCAAAATGTGAACCTTATGACAAGGAAATAAAGTTGATGGCTGGGGCCTGCCTCTTGATGGAGAGTTTTGCAGAATTGGATGGTTCAGCCAACCTCTGCTTGGGACTTAATTCTACACTCTTATTCAGAACACCAACGAGGCCACATGACATATATCCCCCATACCCCATGACTTCTTTTTGTTTTTGTTTTTGTTTTTGTTTTTTTTTTTGAGACGGAGTTTCGCTCTTGTTACCCAGGCTGGAGTGCAATGGCGCGATCTCAGCTCACCGCAACCTCCGCCTCCTGGGTTCAAGCAATTCTCCTGCCTCAGCCTCCTGAGTAGCTGGGATTACAGGCAAGCGCCACCACGCCCAGCTTCTTTTTTGTATTTTTAGTAGGGACGGGGTTTCACCATGTTGACCAGGATGGTCTCGATCTCTCGACCTCGTGATCCACCCGCCTCGGCCTCCCAAAGTGCTGGGATTACAGGCTTGAGCCACCACGCCCGGCCTTCTTTTTGTTTTTTTTGAGACTGAGCCTTGCTCTTGTTGCCCAGGTTGGAGTGCAATGGCATGACCTCGGTTCACCACAACCTCTGCCTCCTGGGTTCAAGTAGTTCTCCTGCCCCAGCCTCCTGAGTAGCTGGAACCGCAGGCACACACCACCATGCCTGGCTAATTTTTATATTTTCGGTGGAGATGGGGTTTCACTATGTTGGCCAGGCTGGTCTAGAACTCCTGACCTCAGGCGATCCACCCGCCTCAGCCTCCTGAAGTGCTGAGATTATAACCATGAGCCACCATTCCTGGCTCCAATTTTTTTTTTTTTTTTAAATAAAAATTATTTGTAGATTTCATTTCTATGGGAAAGGGGAAGAATGGATACTGGGACAACTAAAAGTCTCTGTCAAAGAAGGTCAGGGAAGGCTTTTCTGAGGAAGAGAAATGAATGTGAGATGTAAGTGATAAGCAGTTTCCTGGCGTATTGACAAGCAAAAACAAGGTCCCCATGTTGCAACAGCCTGGCATATTTGATGTATACAAATAATGCTAGGGCTGGGCATGGCAGCTTAGTCCTATAATCCCAGCACTTTGGGAGGCCAAGGCAGGTGGATCACCAGAGGTCAGCAGTTTGAGACCAGCCTGACCAACATGGTGAAATGCCCTCTCTACTAAAAATACAAAAGTTAATGGGGCATGGAGGCATGTGCCTGTAATCCCAGCTACTTGGGAGGCTGAGGCAGGAGAATCGCTTGAAAACTGGGAAGCCGAGGTTGCAGTGAGCTGAGATCATACCTCTGCACTTCAACCTGGGTAACAGAGCTAGACTCCGCCTCAAAAATAAATAAATAAATAAAATAGGCTGGGCGCAGTGGCTCACACCTGTAATCCCAGCACTTTGGGAGGCCGAGACAGGTGGATCACAAGGTCAAGAGATGGAGACCATCCTGGCCAACATGGTGAAACCCCGTCTTCATCAAATAAAATTATATATATATATATGCATTGTAAGAAACATGTTTAGGAAAATGTTAAAAATAAAACAAAATTAAATTAAATTAAATTAAAAAGAAGGCTATTTCCCAAGTTTTGATGTAACCAGTGTGTTGGTGCCGTTTACTGAGGTAAGAAAGATCTGGACAGAGGCAAATTTGGGTCAAGAGTTCTGTTTTGACCATGTTAAATCTGAAATAACATAAATTAAAAACTGAAAAAACAAAAAACAAAAAACAAAAAAAAAAACCATAAAGGAAATCTGAGATGGGAATGAAATTGCCAAGTGCACATGTCAAGCCAGGAGTTAGATAAACAAAAATGTGGCCTAAAGTTACAAATTAGAGAGTCATTGGCCTGAAGATGATACTTTAAGGATAAGTATGGAAACAATGTTACAGATAATTGGCTCAAGGCAAAGGAAAGTTATACATTTTTAAGTGCAATTAAACGAATTAAAATACCTAGAGTCACCTGTCTTAAAGGCCCTTAAACATCCCTAGAAGCCTCCTTCAGAATCTTGAAGTGTGAACTCTTGTTCTTGGTCTTCTAATTAGTCCTGCCTTAGAGTCTCAAGGACCATTCACAAGCAAGAAGCTATTTATCATCATTTACAGAAAAGAACCTGCAAGAGCTGCTTCTGCTGCAGTTCCATTGTATCAGGGCTGTTTTCTGAGGTTTTTCAAAATTGCAATTGTGCAATATTTGAGTCGTCTTGTAGTTTAAATAGGTAGTTCCAGATTTACCATGGGAAATAACCAACTGATGCTGTCTCTGTGGGAAAAAAGCTCTGAGTTATACAGTTTTGGAACACAACCTACTGCCTACAAGTTAGGAATTGCCACGTATGATTTTAATAAGACCCAGCCCTTAACTCCAAGGAGGTTATAATGTCATAATAAACATAGTAACACCAGGGCTGGGTGTGGTGGCTCATACCTGTAAGCCTTACACTTTGGGAGGCTGAGGCAAGAGGATCACTTAAAGCCAGGAGTTCAATACCAACCTGGGCAACATAGTGAGACCCAATGTCTACAAAAAAATAAAAATATTTAATTAACTGGGCGTGGTAGCACTCACCTATAGTCCCAGCTACTTGGGAAACTGAGGCAGAAGGATCACTTGAGCCCAAGAGTTCAAGGCTTCAGTAAGCTGTGATTGTGCCACTGTACTCCAGCCTGGGCAACAGAGCAAAGGTAGCAACACTAGATATTACAGCACTGACCGAGCATTGCCATCATCTAAATGTGTCTCTCACAAATTTCTTTCTTTCTTTCTTTCTTTTTTCTTTTTTTCTTTTTTTTTTTTTTTGACAGAGTCTCCCTCTGTCACCCAGGCTGGAGTGCAGTGGTGCAATCTTGGCTCACTGCGGCCTCCACTTCCTGAGTTCTGGCAATTCTCCTGCTTAACCTCCCAAGTAGCTGGGACTATAGGCACACACTACCATCCCTGGCTGATTTTTGTATTTTTCATAGAGATGAGGTTACACCATGTTGGCCAGGCTGGTCTTGAACTCCTGACCTCAAGCGATTTTCCTGCCTTGGCCTCCCAGAGTGCTGGAATTACAGGCGAGAGCTACCATGCCCAGCCTCCCACAAGATTCTGCATTGAAATCATAACACTCAAGATGGTGGTTTTAGGAAGCCTGGTGTTTGGGAGGTGATATGGTTTGGCTGTGTCCCCACCCAAATCTCCTATAATTCCCATGTGTTGTAGGTGGGACCCCTGGTGGGACATAATCAAATCATGGAGGTAGTTTCCCCCATACTGCTCTTGTGGTAATGAATAAGTCTCACCAGATTTGACGATTTTTATAAGGGTTGCTTCTTTTGCTTGGCTCTCGTTCTCTCTTGTCTGCCACCATGTAAGACATGCCTTCTGCCTTCTGCCATAATTGTGAGGCCTCCCCAGCCAGGTGGAACTGTGAGTCCATTAAACCTCTATTTCTTTATAAATTATCCAGTTTCAGGTGTGTCTTTATCAGCAGTGTGAAAATGGATGAATTCAGAGGCGATTAGGTAATGAAGACAGAGCCCTCATTAACAAGACTATGTCTTTTGTTGTTGTTGTTGTTGTTGTTGTGAGCAGCAGTTCAACAGAATTTGTTCTGCTCCGCCGGGCGCAGTGTCTCACGCCCGTAATCCCAGTACTTTGGGAGGCAGAGGCGGGTGGATCACAAGGTCAGGAGATCGAGACCATCCTGGTCAACAAGGTGAAACCCCGTCTCTACTAAAAATACAAAAAATTAGCTGGGCATGGTGGTGCGTGCCTGTAATCCCAGCTACTCAGGAGGCTGAGGCAGGAGAATTGCCTGAACCCAGGAGGCGGAGGTTGCAGTGAGCCGAGATCGCACCATTGCACTCCAGCCTGGGTAACAAGAGTGAAACTGCGTCTCAAAAAAAAAAAAAAGAATTTGTTCTGCTCAAAGGACTAGTGTCCTTATTAAAAAAGGCCCCAAGAAGCTGCTTTGTGCTTTCCACTATGTAAGGACACATCAAGAAGGTGCATCTGTGAACCAGGAAGCAAGCCTTCCCCAGATACCAAATCTGCTGGTGCCTTGATTTTGGACTTTCCAGCCTCTAGAACTATGAGAAACAAATTCTTGTTGTTTGTATGCCACCGGTTTATGCTTTTTTTTTTTTTTAGATGGAGTCTCACCCTGTCACCCAGGCTGGAGGACAATGGTGCAATCTCAGCTCACTGCAACCTCTGCCTCAGCCTCCTGAGTAGCTGGGACTACAGGTGCACACCACCACACCTGGCTAATTTTTGCATTTTTAGTTGAGACAGGATTCCACTATGTTGGCCAGGCTGGTCTCAAACTCCTGACCTCAGGTGATTCACCCACCTGGGCCTCCTAAAGTACTGGGATTACAGGTATGAGCCACCATCCCTGGCCAATATTTTGTTATAGCAGCACACCTAGACTGAAACAAGCATCTACCCCATGCCAGATGGTATACTTCTCAGCACTTTACAGACAGCTCTGATCTTCACACGTGCTTGATGGGAAGGTATTATTATTCCATTTTACACAGAAAATGCCAAGCTTTGGAATGATTGTGTATGTGTATTGCTAAAGACCTGAACGCCCCTTACCTTAGACTTTTCAGCAAATGCGGTTGTTCAGAAAGCCTTATTATTTATTGTGGAATGTGACTTAGCTGTCTCACTTGCTCACCTAAAGGTACAAACCCCATCTCATTTTTTTCTATCAACTACAGTTTCCAGCTTATAATGGGTACTCAGTATTTACTGAAGGAATAAATGAGAGACACAGATATGACTATGCACACACAAAATAGCAGGCAACATAGTGAGACCCCGGCCGGGCGTGGTGGCTCAAGCCTGTAATCCCAGCACTTTGGGAGGCCGAGGCGGGTGGATCACGAGGTCGAGAGATCGAGACCATCCTGCTCAACATGGTGAAACCCCATCTCTACTAAAAATACAAAACATTAGCTGGGCATGGTGGCGCGTGCCTGTAGTCCCAGCTACTCAGGAGGCTGAGGCAGGAGAATTGCCTGAACCAGGAGGCGGAGGTTGCGGTGAGCCGAGATCGCGCCATTGCACTCCAGCCTGGGTAACAAGCGAAACTCCATCTCAAAACAAAACAAAAAAAACAAAACAAAACAAAAAAAAAAAAAAAACAAAAAACAAAAAACATAGTGAGACCCCATCCCTACAAAAAATTTTCAAAATAGCCACTCATAGTGGCATATGCCTATAGTCCCAGCTACTCAGAAGGCTGAGGCAGGGGGACTGCTTGAGCCCCAGAGATTGAAGCTGTAGTGAGCTGTGATTGCACCACTGCACTCCAGACTGGGTGACAGAGAAAAGAGAAAAAAAAAAAAAAAAAAAAAAAAAGCCAAAAACTCTCAAATGCATTAGAGGGGAAGAATTGGATCCTAAAAACGTCCTGAGATATCATTTCATCTAGAATTCATTACCTGGCTGGCTGCAGGTAACTGATGGCCTCAGGAGTATTTTGTGTAATTTCCAAATTCTGCAAAATAAAGTTGTGCTAGTTTCTGGCATTTGTAAATTGAGAAATTGCAAATGGAAATCCAGATTGTTATTATTATTATTATTGTTTCCCTTCAAATGTGGCAATTCTGGACCCATATTCCCGTAAGTTAACAAAAAAAGTGGGTGGGTCCGAGAAGGGGCTACGCTTAGCCCCCATAGCTATTCCTTAGGCACCTGTAGGCATTGGAACTTGCACCCTTGGCCATCAAATTTTCTTATTTTTAGCCAGGCACAGTGGTTCGCGCCTGTGATCCCAGAACTTTGGGAAGCTAAGGTGGGCAGATCACGAGATTACGTGGTCAGGCGTTTGAGACCAGCATGCAACAGAGTGAAACTCTGTCTCTACTAAAAATACAAAAAGTTAGCCGTGGAAGTGGGCACCTGTTATCCCACCTACTGGGGAGGCTGAGGCAGGAGAATCACTTGAACCCAGAAATTGGAGGTTGCAGTCGGCTGAGAGTGTGCCATTGCACTCCAGCCTGGGCGACAGTGCAAGACTCCACCTCAAAAAAAAAAAAAAAAAAAGAAAAAAAATCCTTATTTTTGAAGTGAGAAGATACTGGGTGAAGAAGTCACCCAGCATAGCAGAGTGACTTGCTCTAAGGGATCCAGGTGTCCTTACTTCCAGCCCTAACCTCTTTCCATACCCCACTGCCCAGGAGGCAAAAGCATCCTACAAATCTTTATTTGTCAGCCAGACCCGGTAGCTCATGCCTATAATCGCAGCACATATACATTATGAGGGATATATCATGAGGTCAGGAGATCGAGACCATCCTGGCTAACAAGGTGAAACCCCGTCTCTACCAAAAATACAAAAAAATTAGCTGGGTATAGTGGTACGAGTCTTTGTTCCAGTTACTCGGGAGGCTGAGGCAGGAGAATCGCTTGAACACAGGAGATGGAGGTTGCAGTGAGCCAAGATCGTGCCACTGCACTCCAGCCCGGGCGACAGAGCAGGATTCCATCTCAAAACAAAACAAAACAAAACAAAACAAAACAAAACAAAACCCTTATTTGCCGTGACTGCACATATGCACACATACATATATCAAAGTGAATATGGGTTTGGAGACTCTAGAGAAATGAACCAGCCATGTATCATTTTCAAGCTAAGGAAAAAGACTTAAATATATGAATGGGATTAGTACAAAAGGATCTTGTCAATTAAAAAATTCCAAGACAACGACATTTGCGTTGCCTTTGGTCACAAGTCCCACTGCAATCTGGGGTTCTTATTCCACCTGTTCAGGGAAATACAAAGTCCAGGTGAATGTGTATTTCAATTCTGACTCAGGCTTGGTTTCACTTTCTAAATTGCTCAGCAGGGATCTGGTAAGAGGCTGAGAAAAGAGTAAAAAGAAAAAATTGGAGGGTGGGGCAGGGAGAGTCAGAAATAGCTGGTTTAGGGGAGGTCTCCTGGGAGTTATCAGGAAACAAGGCAGTAATTAATAATTTGAGGAACAGAATCTATCCAAATGTTAATTAGTGTTGCCTCCTCCCTTACTCACTCTCTAGGGCATCCTGGAGGTGCTCATTGAATTTACTCTCCCTAGGCCATTTTCCCCTCCCTTAGACAGATCATCTGAGGGGAGGTGGGGTGGGGGAGGCAAGAAAACAGTCACTGTCACCAGAGAATCAGAAAAACAAAAGCTGGCCGGATGTGGTGGCTCATGCCTGTAATCTCAGGATTTATGTGGTGGCTCATGCCTGTAATCTTAGGACTTTGGGAGGCAGAGGTGGGTGGATCACTTGAGGTTAGGAGTTTCAGATTCGCCTGGACTGCACGGTGAAATCCCATCTCTACCAAAAAATACAAAAATTAGCCAGGTGTGGTGGTGGACGCCTGTAGTCCCAGCTACTTGGAAGGCTGAGGCAGAAGAATCGTCTGAACCCAGGAGGTGGAGATTGCAGTGAGCCGAGGTAGTGCCACTGCACTCCAGCCTGGGAGACAGAGCAAGACTCCATCTCAAAACAAAACAACAACAACAACAAAAAAGAAAGCAACAACCTCTGGACTGGGTTCGGTAAATCATTAATTTGTAAGTCAGACAGTTTCAGACACACATCTCAGATTGAGGTTTTTGTATTCCAGGACAGGGCATCTCACATTTGAATGTACTTAGGAGGGTCACAGGGTCGGGTGGGGTGGCTCACGCCTGGAATCTGAACACTCTAGGAGACTGAGGCAGGAGGATCACTTGAGCTCAGGAGTTCAAGACCAGCCTGGGCAACATAGCAAGACCTTGTCTCTATTAAAAAAATAATAATAATAAATAAGGCTGGGTGTGGTGGCTCACACCTGTAACCCCAGCACTTTGGGAGGCTGAGGCAGGTGGATTACGAGGTCAGGTATTAAGACCAGCCTGGCCAAAATGTTGAAACCCCATCTCTATTAAAAATACAAAAATTAGCCTGGCATTGTGGCAGGTGCTTGTAATCCCAGCTACTTGGGAGACTGCGGCAGAGAGTTGCTTGAACCCAGGAGGTGTAGGCTGCAGTGACCCGAGATCATGCCACTGCACTCCAGCCTGGGTGACAGAGCAAGACTCCGTGTGAAAAAAAAAAAAAAAAAATGACTAGGAGGGTAGGAGAGTCAACCCCTGCATCTTGTTAAAGTGCAGACTCAGATTCAGCAGGTCTGGGGCAGGGCCTGATATTCCTTTTTGTGCTTTGTGTTTTCTTTTTGGAAGCAGTCTTGCTGTCGCCCAGCCTGGAGTGCAGTGGCACAGTCTTGGCTCACTGCAACCTCTACCTACCAGGTTCAAGCCATTCTTCTGCCTCAGCCTCCCTAGTAGCTGGGATTACAGGCGTATGACACTATACCTGGCTATTTTTTGTATTTTTAGTAGAGATGAAGTCTTGCAGTACTTGCCAGGCTGGTCTCAAACTCCTGACCTCAAGTTATCCACCCACCTCGGCCTTCCAAAGTGTTAGGATTACGGGTGTGAGTCACTGCCCCTGGTCCGGTTTTTTTTTTTTTCCCTTAGACAAGGTGTCTCCTTCTGTGGTTCAGTCTGGAGTGCAGTGGCACAATCATGGCTCACTGTTGCTACAAGCACACACCACCACGCCCAGCTAATTTTTTGGATTTAGAGATGGGGGTTTCACCATGCTGCTCAGGCTGGTCTCCAACTCCTGGGCTCAAGTGATCCATCTGCCTTGGTCTCTCAAAGTGCTGGGATTACAGGCATGAGCCACCATGCCCAGCCTGAGATTCCACATTTCTGCCAGGCACCCAGAGGATGTTGATGCTATGCGTTCTGGACCACACTGCTTCCCAGACTCACCTACCCACTTGAATCACCTGCGGGATGTTTAAGAACTACTGATGCCTGAGTCTTATCACCAGATTCCGATGTAAGGAGTGTGGTTGAAGCCTGAGCATTAGAATTTCTCAAAGCTGCCAAAGAAATTCTAGTGTAAAGTAAAGTTTGAGATGCAGTGCCTTAGACTACAGCACTCACTCACACTTTTGTACACACAAAGTTACCTGGAGAGTTTGTTAAGAAACAAAAACAAAATCACAGATCACTGGGCTCCACCCTCCTGAGTTTCTGACTCATCAGGTCTGTGTAGGGCTTGAGAATCTGGCTCAGACTGCAGCACAGTGGTGCCATCATAGCTCACTGTAGCCTTGAACTCCTGGGCTCCAGCGATCCTTCTGCTTCAGCTTCCCAAGGTAGCTGAGATAACAGGCAGGTGCTACCACGCTCAGCTAAATTTTTATTGTTTTATTTTTTATATTTGCTTATTTATTTAGAGATGGAGTCTTGCTTTATTGCCCAGGCTGGAGTACAGTGGTGGGATCTCGGCCCACTGCAACCTCTGCCTCCCAGGTTCAAGCGATTCTCCTGCCTCTACCTCCCAAGTAGCTGGGACCACAGGTGTACACCACCACACCAGGCTAATTTTTTGGGGTGGGGTTACAGGCACGTGCCACCATGCCCAGCTAGTTTTTTGTATTTTTAGTAGAGATGGGGTTTCACCATATTGACCAGGATGGTCTCGATCTCTTGACCTCGTGATCCACCTGCCTTGGCCTCCCAAAGTGCTGGGATTACAGGCTTGAGCCACCGCGCCCGGCCATTTTTCTTTCCTTTTCTTTCTTTTTTTATTTTTGAGATAGCGTCTTATTCTGTTGCCCAGGCTGGAGTGCAGTGGCAGAATCTTGGCTCACTGCTACCTCTGCCCCCTAAGTTCAAATGATTCTCATGCCTCAGCCTCCTGAGTAGCTGGGATTACAGGTGCCCACCACCACCCTTGGCTAATTTTTGTATTTTTAGTGGAGAAAGGGCGTATTGCCATGTTGGCCAGGCTGATCTCGAACTCCTGACTCAAGTGATCCACCCTCTTCGGCCTCTCAAAGTGCTGGGATTACAGCAGTGAGCCACCATGCCTAGCCGATCCCTGTTTTTCTAAGCGTGAACATCTGTGGGTAGGGTTGGCTGGCACATCTGCAATGCCACGAAGAGTGGCAGGTTTCTTTCTTTTTTTTTTTTTTTGAGACGGAGTGTCGCTCTTGTTACCCAGACTGGAGTGCAATGGCGCGATCTCGGCTCACCGCAACCTCCGCCTCCTGGGTTCAGGCAATTCTCCTGCCTCAACCTCCTGAGTAGCTGGGATTACAGGCACACACCACCATGCCCAGCTAACTTTTTGTATTTTTAGTAGAGACGGGGTTTCACCTTGTTGACCAGGATGGTCTTGATCTCTTGACCTTGTGATCCACCCGCCTCGGCCTCCCAAAGTGCTGGGATTACAGGCGTGAGCCACCGTGCCTGGCCGGCAGGTTTCTTTAGTAGTTTGTGAATATCAGCTGTAGCCTGAGCTTCATGGTCTGGTCATTTAGACCAGTGCTCCAAAATCTCATAAAGAAGTAAAAACCAGGATGGGTGTATTGGCTCATGCCTGTAATCCCAGCACTTTGGGAGGCTGAGGCAGGAGGATCTCTTCAGTCCAGGAGTTTGAGACCAGCCTGGGCAACATAGTAAGACTGTCTCAATAATAAAAAAATTGGCTGGGTGCGGTGGCTCAAGCCTGTAATCCCAGCACTTTGGGAGGCCGAGGCGGGTGGATCATGAGGTCAAGAGATCGTGACCATCCTGGTCAAAATGGTGAAACCCTGTCTCTACTAAAAATACAGAAAATTAGCTGAGCGTGGTGGTGCGTGCGTGTAATCCCAGCTACTCAGGAGGCTGAGGCAGGAGAATTGCTTGAACCCAGGAGGCGGAGGTTGCAGTGAGCCAAGATCGTGCCATTGCACTCCAGCCTGGGTAACGAGCAAAACTCCGTCTCAAAACACACACACAGACACACACACACAAACACACACACACACACACACGGAGCAAAAACCAGGCAGATGAGAACTGTCATGGGAAAGCCAAGGGCTCTAGTCTGTGAGCGTCCTGTTTCCTGCCTTTGCATCCTGCAGATTTAAAGGGCCCTTCTGCTTCTCGTAAATCTCAGTCTCATCACTAGATACAGTTGTCAGATTGCGGCTGGTTGAAACAGGGACAGGATTTAAGGCTTTGAAAATAGGCAGAGGTGGACGTGCCAGAAAGAACAGAAAGACTCGGGGTTATCCCACATTTCTACAGATTGAAAGTATCTCATGTGAATAAATTAATAAAAATACATGAGTTGTTGATACAGCCAGGGCTGGGACTCAACACTTGGGACTGCTGGGAAACTTCTCTTTTTTTTTTTTTTTTTTTTTAAAGATGGGGTTTCACCATGATGGCCAGGCTGGTCTTGAACTCCTGACCTCAGGTGATCCACCCACCTCAGCCTCCCAAAGTGCTAGGATTACAGGCATGAGCTGCAGCACCCAGCTTGAAACTTCTCTTTTTAGTTTTCCTTTTTTTGAGATAGAGTCTTGCTCTGTAGCTCAGGCTGGAGAGTAATGGTGCAATCTCGGCTCACTGCAACCTCCGCCTCCCAGGTTCAAGCGATTCTCCTGCCTCAGCCTCCTGAGTAGCTGGGATTACAGGCCACCATGCCTGGCTAACTTTTGTATTTTTAGTGGAGATAGGGTTTCACCATGTTGGCCAGGCTGGTCTCAAACCCCTGACCTTAGGTGATCAGCTCACCTCAGCCCCCCAAAGTGCTGGGATTACAGGCATAAGCTACCACGCCTTGCCAATTGCTGGGAAACTTCTGCAGTACAATATTGCCACCTTCTCTTAGTATGCGTCTGCCAGGGCAGTTTCCACACTAGAGTTAAACAAGTTGTTTATTTGTCCATCTCCCCATTCCACCACAAACCCCAACTCCACTTTAGGACGTCAACTCTAGGGGCCAGGTGTGGTGGCTTATGCCTGTAATCCCAGCACTTTGGATCACTCGAGCCTAGGAGTTTGAGATCATCTGGACAACACAGTGAGACCCCATCTCTATAAAACATTTAAAAATTGGTCAGACATGGTGGCACACACTTATAGTCGCAGGTACTTGGAAGGCTGAGGTGGGATGAGGCTGCAGTGAGCCAAGACTTCGTCACTGCATTGCAGCCTAAGTGACAGAGCCAGACCTTGTCTCAAAATAAATAAATAAATAAATAAATTGGCCCAGTGTGGTGGCTCATGCCTGTAATCCAAGCACTTTGGAGGCCAAGGCGGGCGGATCACCTGAAGTCGGGAGTTCAAGACCAGCCTGACCAAAATGGTGAAATCCCGTCTTAAAAAAAAGAAAAATTAACCAGGTGTTGTGGTGTGTACCTGCAATCCCAGCTACTCAGGAGGCTGAGACCAGAGGATTGCTTGAGTCCGAGAGGTGGAGGCAGCATTAAGCTGTGATCATGCTACTGCACCCATAAGAGCAGGAATTTTTTCTTTTCTTTTTAATTGAGGTGAAATTCACTATACATAAAATGTACAATTCAGTGGCATTCAGGACATTCACAATATTGAATAGTCATGACTTCTGTTTAGTTCCAATGTTTTCATCACCCCAAAGAAGAGCCCATACCCATTAAGCAGCTATTCCCCATTTCCCCTCCACCTCCACTGGCAACCAGCAATGTATTCTCTGACTGTGAATTTGCCTATTGTGGGCATTTCATATAAACGAAATCACACAGTATGTGACCTTTGGTGTCTGCCTTCTTTCACTTAGCATTAAAGTTTTTCTGGTTTATCTACATTGTAGCATGTATCAGCACTTCATTCTTTTTTTTTTTTTTTTTTTTTGAGATGGAGTTTCGCTCTTGTTGCCCAGGCTAGAGTGCAATGGCACCATCTTGGCTCACCGCAGCCTCCAGGTTCAGGCAATTCTCCTGCCTCAGCTTCCTGAGCAGCTGGAATTACAGGCATGCACCACCACACTTGGCTAATTTTGTATTTTCAGTAGAGAGGGGGTTTCTCCATGTTGGCCAGGCTGTTCTCGAACTCTCAACCTCAGGTGATCCACCCGTCTCGGCCTCCCAAAGTGCTGGGATTACAGGCGTGAGTCACTGTGCCTGGCCTCTTTTTCATGGATGAAAAATATTCTGTTGCACAAATAGACCACATTATGTTCATTTATTTATTTTTTGAAGTGAAGTCTCACTCTATTGCCCAGGCTGGAGTATAATGTGCGATCTCGGTTCACTGCAACCTCCTCCTCCCTGGGTTCAAGTGATTCTCCTGCCTCAGCCTCTCAAGTAGCTGGGATTACAGTTACGAGCCACCACGCCCGGCTAATTTTTGTATTTTTAAAAGCGATGAGCTTTCACCATGTTGGCCAGGCGGGTCTCGAACTCCTGACCTTATGATCGACCTGCCTTGACTGCCCAAAGTGCTGGGATTATAGGCTGAGCCACCGCACCCGGCCATTCATTCATTCTTTGATGAACATTTGGATTGATGGTGCCTCTTGGTGATTTTGAATATGATAGGGCTGCTTCTTGTTCACTCCGTTTCCCCCAGTGCCTAGAACCATGCTAAACTGAAGAATGAAAGGTGGGCCAGGTGTTATTTCTGTCTTCCCCAGAACACAATGAGACCAAAGGGTGAAGTGGGCAGGAAGTCAACAGTCAGCAGTAAAACCCAATGTGAGGGATGAAGGGAGGCAGGACCTGAACGGGAGAGAAGCGATTTTCTATGTTCTGTACTTGCAAAAGTGAATCGTGATGGCTACAGAGACATATTTATATACCCAGATCTGAGGAAGGCTATTTGTCATTGGACCGCAAAGGCGAAATGATGCATTGGGATGTTGGGAGATTCACAGCAAAACACAACTAGGTAGAGATGGCCGGGCGAGCACCAGGGAGAGAGGCATTGAAATCCAATTGCTTCCCTAAAAAGGACTTCATTAAACTGTCATGATTGCTAGGAGCTTACTGCAAAAAAATAGAAAGGGTGAGGGGAGTAATTTCTCTTTGACTGTTGATGCAATTTGCAAGAAATTAAATTGCAATTAAGTTCGTTTACTTAGGAGGAGACAGAGTGTGAACACCCCGTGGAACTCGTCTTTCAGCCTTTGGAAAATAAAACAGCTTTTTGCTCGGGATGGTTCCCTGGGGACCGCTCTGAACCTTCGCGAGTTTGGCTGCTTCGGTGCGCCCTCTGGTGGCCACGTGTGGAAGGTCTGGCAATTGTGCTTTGTTCCCCATCAGAGAGAAGTGGGTGACTTCAGCCACACGAGGGTGGACCTGTAAATTAATTCACATTTAAACTGCAAAGCCTGAGTCAGCGTGTGCCACTTAGGGGTGCAGGAAGAGCTATATAGATGCAGTGACTTTAAAAAATGAAATTATAAAGCCGGGCGCGGTGACTCAAGCCTGTAATCCCAGCACTTTGGGAGGCCGAGGCGGGTGGATCACGAGGTCGAGAGATCGAGACCATCCTGGTCAACATGGTGAAACCCCGTCTCTACTAAAAATACAAAAAAAATTAGCTGGGCATGGTGGCACGTGCCTGTAATCCCAGCTACTCAGGAGGCTGAGGCAGGAGAATTGCCTGAACCCAGGAGGCCGAGGTTGCGGTGAGCCGAGATTGCGCCATTGCACTCCAGCCTAGGTAACAAGAGCGAAACTCCGCCTCAAAAAAAAAAAAAAAAAAAAATGAAATTATAACATTAATTATGATTAAGATTTTTTTTTTTTTTTGAGATAGAGTTTCGCTGGAATACAGTGGCACGATTTTGGCTCACTACAACCTCCGCCTCCCAGGTTCAAGTGATTCTCCTGCCTCAGCCTCCCTAGTAACTGGGAATACAAGTGCTCGCTACCATGCCCAGCTAATTTTTGTATTTTTAGTAGAGATGGGGTTTCACTTTATTGGCCAGTATGGTCTCGATCTCTTCACCTCGTGATCCACCAACCGTGGCCTCCTAAAGTGCTGGTATTACAGGTGTGAGCCATGGCACCTGGCCTCTGGCCACTAATTAAAAAAAAAAACAAAACTCTTAGTAGAGATGAGATCTCAGCACGTTGCCCAGATTGGACTTGAACTCTTGAGCTCAGGCAATCCACCCACCTTCGACTCTCAAAATGCTGGGATTATGGGTGTGAGCCACGGCACTCCACCACTACACAGTGTCTTTTCCAGCACCACCCCTCTGATGCTGATAACAGCTTCCCAAAACAAGCTTTCTGAGTCAGGTAAGGAAGTTTCAGAGAGATCCTCCTAATGCTTCAGAAAAGAGCATCAGAAAGATAGGGTTTAATACAATCCTTTTTCTTCTTCAGAGTCTATCTCTGTCACCCAGGCTGGATTGCCATGGCACTATCTTGGCTCACTGCAACTTCTGCTTCCTGGGTTCAACGGATTCTCCTGCCTCAGCCTCTAGAGTAGCTGGGATTACAGGCATTCGCCACCACGCCCAGCTAATTTTTGTATTTTTAGTAGAGACAGGGTTTTACTGTGTTGACCAGGCTGATCTCGAACCTCTGACCTTGTGCTCTGCCTGCCTTGGCCTCCCAAAGTGCTGGGATTACAAGTCTGAACCACCATGCCCAGCCCAATTGTTTTTCTTTTATGGGAAAAAAAAAAAGTTTTTGTTACTTGTTGAAGGAAGAGCTATAGCAGAAAATGTTGGTTGGGCCACCCAATATTATTCATAACCTCATTCTAGAGTCTTGAAAACCAGATCTTCACTTTTCCAGACTTTCTGGCATCTCTGGGTGGCCATAATGCCAAATTCTGCTGGTTTTGTCCTTAATCCTTTTTTATTGTCTTGAACATGGATATGATGATTGGAGATGTGGCAGCCATCTTGTAACCATGAGGGCAAAAAGTCTACATGCTTGAATATCATCGGGGCTCAGAAAACAATATCCCAAAATATGATGCTTTGTTCTTTATGCTGATCTCAAGCAGCAGCCTCAAAGTCTCTCTGTGACCTTCCCTCATCTCTTTGTCTTTCTAATCCTCTGTACTGAACCACCAGGAGGGACTCTCTCCTTTTCAGAACACTTTTCTCCTAAGAAATGCAATCGTCTAAGACACCTTCACTAGGAATCTCATCAAGTAGCCGGAAGAGACTGGGAGTCCTCACCACATCCAGACTTTTCACCTGTTCTTCTGAGGGCAGTTCTAAGGGATTACCTGGAAGATTTTATCTGCATAGTAAGCCAGTGTTTGTTTCTGCACAGTTCCGCCCCTCACCTGGTAACCTGTCTGTCTCATCCAGCTTGCAAAGAGAATCACTTTCTTTTTTTAAAAAAAATTTTATGCCGGGCGCTGTGGCTCACGCCTGTAATCCCAGCTCTTAGGGAGGCAGAGGCGGGAGGATAGCTTGAACCCAGGAGTTCGAGACCTGCCTGGGCAATATAGCGAGACCCCGTTCTCCACAAAAAGGAAAAAAACAAAAAGACAAAAAAAAAAATAAGCGTTAAAAAAAAATTTTATTTATTTATTTTTTATAAAGACAGGGTTTTACCATGTTGGTCAGGCTGGTCTTGAACTCCCAACCTCAGGTGATCCACCTGCCTTGGCCTCCAAAGTGCTTGGATTACAGGCGTGAACCACCACACCCGGCCGAGAAGCACTTTCAAAATAATGTCTGTCTCCAGGTCCATATATCTTTCCTGCAAAGATATATATATATACTTAAATATATATATATATATATTTAACAGTGTTGCTTTGTCACCCAGACTGGAGTGGAGTGGCACAATTTCAGCTCACTGAAACTTCCGCCTCAGGTTCAAGCGATTCTCCTGCCTCAGCCTCCTGAGTAACTGGGATTACACGCATGTGCCACCATGCCTGGCTAATTTTTGTATTTTTAGTAAAGTTGAGATTTCACCACATTGGCCAAGCTGATCTTGAACACCTGACTTCAAGTGATTCTGCCCACCTCAGCCTCCCAAAGTGCTGAGATTACAGGCATGAGTCACTGTGCCCGGTGGTGAAGAGAGTGTTTAATTTTCAACCACCTGGCCTCTCTTCGAGTCTCATACTTTGTGTGTGGCTCCTGCGTTTGTCAGACACATGAATAAAGTGTGGGTTCTTTTTTTCTTTATTGATCTGCTTTAGTCAGTTTATTATGGAGCAAATGGTCTTGCTTCCTGATGTGCATAGAAGCCAATAACTATAGCACTGGCTTTTGAGAAAAGAAAGATTTTATTGCAAAATCAGCCAGCAAGGAAACAGAAGTCAGGCTCAAATCTGTCTCCTCTATTTGGGTTCTGGGGCACGTTTTAATAGGGTGAAGGAAACAATTTAAGAATGTTGACTTGGGCTGGGTGCAGTGTCTCACGCCTGTAATCCCAGCACTTTGGGAGGCCAAGGCGGGTGGATCACCTGAGGTTGGGAGTTCAAGACCAGCCTGACCAACATGGAGAAACTCCATCGCTACTAAAAATACAAAATTAGCCGGGCGTGGTGGTGCATGCCAGTAATCCCAGCTACTCGGGAGGCTGAGGAGGGAGAATTGCTTGAACCTGGGAGGTAGAGGTTATGATGAACCAAGACTGTGCGGAGAAGATGGCAGGCTGCAGCCTCAGCTTCCGCTCCCAGCTGTGACAGGGGCTCCCGGGGTCACTGCAGAGGGAACGTGCGAGTCAAGCCTGACCACAGGGCTCAAGAATAAAGTATGATTTTTGGGCCAGGCACAGTGGCTCATGTCTGCAATCCCAGCGGTTTGGGAGGCTGAGCTGGGAGGATCGCCGCAATAGGCCACGAGTTTGAGACCAGCCTGGTAAAATAGTGAGACCTCATCTCACAAAGATGTAAAAATAATTAGCCACATGTGCTGGCACTCACCTGTAGTCCCAGCTACTTGGGAAGCGGAGGCTGGAGGATCATTTCAGCCCAGGAAGTTGTGAATACAGTGAGTTATGATTATGCCCATTCACTACAGCCTGGATGACAGAGCAAGACCCTCCCTTCAAAGAAAATAAAGTTTAATTAAAATAAAATATGATTTGTGTTCAATGTAGAGCCTGTATTGGAAAGGAAGAGAAACTCCGAGCTAAAGAGTGAATGCCCAGTGGGGCCATATACGGTCACCTCTCCCTCAGCGTCCAGCTCCCCAGGCCACCAATATCTGGGGAGGGGGGAGAGATCTGGAGAAGTAAAACTCAGGAGACCTGTGGAGGAGGGATGCCTGTTTAATCCCAGCATATCCTTTGCTATCCTGCCCCAAGACGGTGGAAGACATTGAATCTGCCAGCCGGCGTCACTTTTTCTTGGGCTCTTTGGAAGCCACCAGGTACCTCTGGGCCACACTGAGTTGAGGGGAGAAGCTGTCTGAATAGGTGTCTTCAGATAGGGTGGAGTAGTCATCCAGGGGCTGGGGACAGGAGGGGCTGAGAGCAGCCCTGGGACTGGTGTCACTCACTTGTGGGTGATGTGGCTGTAACTGACCACCTTGGCCAGTATCCACTGCTTGTTCCCACCCACTGCCTTCACCCAGGCAGCCACCTTGTCTCCAGGTCTGGCCACATAGTCCCCTGAGGCAGGGATGGCCCCACAGAGGGGTAGGGGCCTGTGAGTGAAACCAAGAATCAGTCCCAGCCCCTGGGCACCAGCCCCTCCCTCACAACTGCTGCCTCACTTGTCACCAGGCTTCCCGATCCACAGGGCAGGGTCATCAGCACCCCTCTGCACAAGGTCTTCTGGGGCAGCTCCGAGTCATTGTAGAGACCTGTGATCTTGGCCGCTGTGGGAAGGAAGGGAGCCCTGAGGCCCCAGGGACAGGTTGCAGCCCCCACCACCCCTAGGCTGCTGCACTGAGCTGCTGGAGGAGCCCCCGGCTCCAGAGTGAGCCCGAGAGCCCAGCAGGACTGTGACCCCATCTGCCAGGTGTCCTACAGGGGCTGCTGCACTCAGCTACAGATGGGTGGGATGGCATCACAGCGGGCACCCAAGGGGAGGAACCAGGGAGGGACAAAGCGGGTTTAGACGTGCTGGTCAGGTCCTCTTCTTGATGTCAGTGCTGACACAGAAGTATGCTTCGTTAGTGATTATTTCCTAAAATTCGAAGGGTCCCGTGGGAATCGCGGTGAGTTCGGGGCGCTTCTTCGGCGTCTACGTGCTCTACTGCCTGAACCCGTGGCACTGGGGCCGCGTCTACGTGGTGTTCACTGTCAAACCTGCTCATCCGGTCCAGCAGCACAAGGGGGGCCGCAAAAAAGGCGGGGCTGGGTAGACCAGCGGGCGAGGGCCCTGGTGAGGCGGGGAGGGCTTCTGTGCCGGGAGGAAGGCTTCCTGGAGGAGGCGGACCCCGCGTGGCACAGGCCTGCTGAGAGGGACCAGACAGGCCTGTGAAGTAGGCGGGGCGTCCAGGGCGGGGACGGAGACAGTGCAGGGGAGGAGCGTGACAGGGAGGCGGTGCCCTGGGAATGTCTGCAGTGGAACTCCCGGAGGAGCTGGCTGGGGCGGGGGTGATGATCCAGGCTGGGGTCCAGAGTAGGGGTCTTGGTGGGCATGCTGGGGTCTGGTGGAGCGCCAGAGCAAAGCAGGGGGGACAGGTGGGTACTTGGGATGGAGGCGGGGCCTGATATTGGCAGGTGCAGGGGGCGTGTCTTCAGCCAGGGGCGGGGCCTGATATTGGCAGGTGCAGGGGGCGTGTCTTCAGTCAGGGGCGGGACCCAGGGCTGGGCTGAAGCTTGGAGTGAGGACCCCGCTGTCAGGTGGGATTGGAGGGGACTTGTGGTGGAAAGCGGCGGGGCTCACGGAGACACCCCGTTTTCCTCCCCAGAGAGATGGTGCTCCGTGTGCCCGGCTTCTCGTCCTCCGTGGCCGCCCTTCCGGTAGGAAGGAGACCGCGCGGCGGCGTGTGGTCGGGGTTTGGGATAGGACCCCTGCCTGACGCCGCCCTGACGGCCCCGTACCCCGCCGCGGTTGTAGTGGACCCGGCTCCTCCGCCCTGGGCACGCCAGCGGCTTCCGCAGCACCCAGACCTCCGCCGGGAGCTCTGACGGCTGTGCAGTACTGGCCACTGGCCTTCGGGCCTCCCCCGCCCCAGGGCGCCGCTCAGGTCCCTTTGCTGACGCCAAGCCGGATCCTGAGCCGGACCCGGGGCCCCAGAGGCCTGTGCGCCCTGCGCGCTAGAGCGCTTCAGGGGAGGTTCGACCCAGGCAAAGGGGCTGGATCGTCCAGACGACTTCGGATCTAGCTGCTTGTTGAAGAACCAGGAAACGCCCTGACGCTTTTGCGGCCCTGTCCCCGTCTCTAAGATGGGGATGACAGTACTTCTGGCCATTCTTGAGCACAGCACGATCTGCCTTTTCCCTTTGACTGGAAGGTTCTTCACTACGCCATCTGTCTTGATAACCTGCGGCCTCCGCAGAGAGGTCTTCCCTGTCTCTCGATTTAAAACTGCAGCTCCGAGAAGCCCGGCATGGTGGCATATGCCTGTAGTCCCAGCTGCGGGGGAAGCTGGGATGGGAGGATCGCTTGAGCCCAGGAGTTGGAGGCTGATGTGAGCTATGATTGCTCCATTGCACTTCAGCCTGGTTGAAAGAGCAAGACCCCGTCTCTAAAAAAATAAAATACAAGCCTGGCGCAGTGGCTCACACCTGTAATCCCAGCACTTTGGGAGGCGGAAGCGGGCCAATCACCTGAGGTCTGGAGTTCGAGACCAGCCTGACCAACATGGAGAAACTTCATCTCTAAAAAAAATTGTTTTTAATAAATAAATTTAAAAACATAAATAAAAATTCAATAACATTGCAGCTCTTCCTAACAGATGATGGTCCTGGATTTACTGAGCTCTCAAAAAATGTGAGTGAGTAGAGGACAAGCCCTGCAGAGATTCAGTAACCTGCCAGCGTGTGAGGAAGTTCAGCTCTGGCTGTAATAGTGAGGCTGTGACTCAATCAGTCACTGCTGATGCTTGCAGGACATTGGCCAACTTAGTCTCTGAGGGCAAGGATTTTAATCCCCATCTCCATTTCTTCATCTCTAAGATGTGAATAATAGTCACCCCTGCCTCATAGGATTGAGCTGTGGAACCCTCCTCCCACCTCCTTTCTGGGCCACCCGCTGCGGGTTCGGAGCTTTTTACTGGAGTGCAATACAAAGTCTGAATCTAGGGTGCCTTCCGGTGGTGGCTGAGGGCGGGGGCGGAGCTAGCAGCCTGTGGACCTGCCAGTCAAGGGGCTTCCAGAGGAGGGAGAAGGGGCCCCTGGCCCTAGCTTGTGAGCAGCCTCTCCTCTGCCTGAAAGTCCCACGCCTCAGTTTTCCCCCACTGCCTCCTGCCTGCTTGCCTCTGAACTCACGCAATTCTTGGAAGGCTTGGGAGACTCACCTCTACTCAGATGATTACCTGTCTCGTACCCAGCTTGACCTTGGATTTTAAATAGTGAGGACAAAGAAGGAGGAGGAGGGGGGATGCCCTCCTTCCATAGGGCCCCATGGCTTCCAAGCCTCAGCCTCCTCTGGCCTCTGTCTGCAGAGCCTTCTTCAAACCCAGGGAAAGAGAAGCACCTGCCAGGGGCTGCTGTTCTAGGATATGTTACTGATGCTCTGTAATTTCCCCCAAGAGCCATGTAGCTGGGACTTGCTTCCAGGGCAAGTGTCCTTCTTCTTTCTTGATCTATGAGTCCATGCTGTGCTCCACCCCTGCCCCTTGACTCTGTGCACACACATTACTCCAGACTGGCCTTGTGTTCAGAGCCTGGAGTGCCTGGGCTGCTGAGGGCTTGTGTGTGGGCTGCACCGGACTAGAAGCATTGGTGCCTTCAAGGTTTCCCTGGAAAACATGACCTGCCCCTTTTCTGCCTAGCTAGTACCCATTTTTCCCCACTCACAGGCTCACTTCCCTTGCCTGGGTCAATTAGAAAAAGCTTGTCTGCTGGCCTGAGGTCTGGAGTTCAAGAGCCCTGCAGGGTTGTGTTCAGTGGGCAGGTCAGGAGCCCGGTGACATCTCAAAAAATAAAAAAAGGGCGGGGCGCAGTGGCTTACACCTGTAATCCCACTAGTTTGGGAGGCTGAGACAGGCAAATCATCTGAGGTTAGGAGCTGGACACCAGCCTGACCAACATGGTGAAACCCTACGTACAAAACAAAAACTAGCCAGGCATGGTGGCATGCAGTTGTAATCTCAGCCACTCAGGAGAGTGAGGTAGAAGAATTGCTTGAACCTGGGTGGTGGAGGTTGCAGTGAGCCGAGATCGCACCACTATACCACAGCCTGGGCAACAGAGCAAGACTCGTTCTCAAAAAAAAAAAAAAAAACAAAACAAAAAAAAACAGAATACAATAAAAATAAAAATAAAATAAAATGAATCTATATATTCGGTTCTTTTGCCTTTCATTCTTCTGTTTCCTAATCACAACTAAACGCTAAACTCACATCTTGGCTTTGGAGATCACTCCAAGCTTGACTGCAGCAGTGGTGCTAGGGACGGTAATGGAGAAGCTCCCGAAACCCTCGGCCCCACCCCTTCCTTCCAGGAGCAAACCCAACTCTGGCCTTGACTCCAGATCCCTCCCACGTAAAACCTGCAACACCTTCGCAAACGGCAGCTCTTCACTCCCCACACTCAGCCGCTGCGGGCAAGGAGGGCAGGAAGCCAGTGTCTGGAGAATTCCGGTGAGTACCAGAGTGGAATGGCCCAGGATGCCCTCACCCTGCTCAGCTTCTGGCTCCAACATTCCAGAAGCCGAAGCCTCTCTGCCATACTGGCTGTTTCCCCATGGATGTCCAGTTTCACTATGTCCAGTTTCACTCCAGCCTGGCTGCCCTTCCTTCTTTTTATTTTTGTTTTTTTGAGATCTATCTTGGCTCTGACACCCAGAATGGAGTGCTGTGGTCAAATTGTAGCTCGCTGCAGCCTCAAAATCCTGGGCTTACCTGATCATCATGCCTCAGCTTCGCAAGTACCTGAGTGTACAGGAGAGAGCAAACAGGCCCAGCTAATTTGTTGTTGTTGTTGTTGTTGTTGTTGTTGTTTTTTGAGACGGAGTTCCTCTCTTGTTACCCAGGCTGGAGTGCAATGGCGCCATCTCAGCTCACCGCAACCTCCGCCTCCTGGGTTCAGGCAATTCTCCTGCCTCAGCCTCCTGAGTAGCTGGGATTACAGGCACGCGCCACCACGCCCAGCTAGTTTTTTGTATTTTTAGTAGAGACGGGGTTTCACCATGTTGACCAGGATGGTCTCGATCTCCTGACCTCGTGATCCACCCGCCTCGGCCTTCCAAAGTGCTGGGATTACAGGCTTGAGCCACCGCGCCTGGCCTTATTTTTGTTTTTTTTGAGGCTGAGTTTTCCTCTTGTTGCCCAGACTGGAGTGGAATGTCGCAATCTTTGCTCACCGCAACCTCCGCCTCCCAGGTTAAAGCGATTCTCCTGCCTCAGCTTCCCGAGCAGCTGGGATTACAGGACAGGCACTGGCCACTACGCCCACCTAATTTTGTGTTTTTAGTAGAGATGGGGTTTCTGCATATTGGTCAGGCTGGTCTCAAACTCCCAACCTCAGGTGATCCACCCACCTCGGCCTCCCAAAGTGCTAGGATTACAGTTGTGAGCCACTGTGCCCAGCTCGCCCAGCTAATTTTTAAATATATTTTTTCTAGAGATAGAGTCTTTCTATATTGCCCAGGTTGGTCTCAAAGTCCAAGGCTCAATTGATCCTTCCCCCTTGGGCTCCAGGAGCTCTGGGATTATAAGCATGAGCCACCATGTCCCATCCTCCTTCTGCTGAGTCATCCAAGTTTTGTTTATTCCCACACCAGGCTCTGGGCCCCAATACTAGCTAGTTGCTCAATGGGCCATGTTTGTCTTGGAGCCCAGAAGACTGTGGCTGGGCAAATGGATCACAGGTCCAGCCGGCTTGGGAGGTTTCCAAATGTGAAGGGCCCTGAGGGGCTCAAGCAGGGGAGCACCGGGGAGAGGAGCCCGCTGGGTGGAGGCTGGGGTCTCAGCAGGAAATGGTGAGACAAAGGGCTGGCAGGGAGACAGCACAGGCAGGCCTAGAGCCTCCTCAGGGCAGCTAGAGTCTCCTGGAGACCTTCACACACCCTGATACCTGGGCCCCCGCCCCGTGAGGGCACTTTCACTGGTCTGCACCATGGCCCAGGCCCTGGGATTTTGCACAGCTCTGCAGGTGAACAAAAGGTGCGGCCAGGCTGGGGAACCACCGCACTAGACGCAGACCTGGTTTTCAGTCCCAGCCCCGCCACCGACTGGCTTTGTGAGCTCGGGCAAGTCACTCAGCCTCCCTAGGCCTCAATGGCTTCCCTGAAAGTGAAAAGTCTGCACACGGTGTTGTGATGGTGTTAAGGGTGTGGGCCTGGCTCTGGCCCCTGACGCAGGAACATGGAGCTGATCCAGGACAGCCTCCGCCAGCCACTGGAGTATGTGAAGGGGGTCCCGCTCATCAAAAGCTTTGCGGAGGCACTGGGGTCCCTGGAGAGCTTCCGGGCCCGGCCCGATGACCTGCTCATCAGCACCTACCCCAAGTCCGGTAGGTGAGGAGGGCCACCCACCCTCTCCCACGTGGCAGCCCCCACCTTGGCCAGCCAGGTCCTACCCTCAACCTGCTCACCTCCCATCTCCCTCCCTCTCCCTCTCTCTCCAGGCACCACCTGGGTGAGCCAGATACTGGACATGATCTACCAGAATGGTGACCTGGACAAGTGTCAACGGGCTCCTATCTTCATGCGGGTGCCCTTTCTTGAGTTCAAAGCCCCAGGGGTTCCCTCAGGTGTGTGACTGGGACCTGGGGGGAAAGGGAGTGGAGGAAGACAGGGCTGAGGCTTTAGCTCATCTGACCTTCCTTGACCCACCGCTCAGGGCTGGAGACTCTGAACGACGCACCGGCCCCACGGCTCATCAAGACACACCTGCCCCTGGCCCTGCTCCCCCAGACTCTGTGGGATCAGAAGATCAAGGTGAGGCCGGGCACAGTGGCTTACACCTGTCAGCCCAGCACTTTGGGGGTCCAAGGCAGGAGGCTCACTTGCAACCAGAGTTGGAAGACAGCATGGGCAATATAGGGATGCAGTCTCTCTATTAAGAGAAAGAAAAGCCAGGTGTGGTAGCATGTGCCTGTGGTATCAGCTTCCAGGGAGACTGATGTGGGAGGATCGCTAGAACCGAGAAGTTTGAGGCTGCAGTGAGCCAGGATCACACCACTGCACTCCAGCCTGTGTGACAGAGAGAGACACCAACTCAAAGAAAAAGAAAAAAAAAAAAAAAAAAAAAAACTAAAAGAAAAGAATAAAAAAAGGCCAGATGCGAGGCATGGCAATCCAGGGAAGGAGGCTCCACAGAGCTCAGCTTTGGTTTTGTTCTTCTGGGAAGGTTGCCCCACATCCTTCAGTCTTGTCTCATCTTCAGCGGGGATGCCGTCTGCCTCTTGCCCTGGCAAGGCTCTGCTGGCCAGAAACAGGGGACTCTTCAGTGTCTGCCTTAGAAAGTCAGCATGTGGGTGCTCACAGGCCAGCAGAGGAGAGGGTTGGGTGGGACCAGGCATGCCTTGCTCCAGATTGGGACGTGAAGGCACTGGTGCAGTTTATATTAGTATAGAATATGGATCCAGGGACAGGCCGGACTTTGACATCTGAGCAGGGTTCAGATCCTCGCTTGGACCTACCTGCGCCATGAGATCTCAAGCAAGTCAGCATCTAAGCCTCAGGTTCCTCCTTTGCCAAACCAAGAGACGAGCCGGCCTGGGGCGGGCCATGTGATGGCGCTGGGCCGGGTCCTCTGCCCCTGCAGGTGGTCTACGTTGCCCGCAACGCAAAGGACGTGGCCGTCTCCTACTACCACTTCTACCAGATGGCCAAGGTGCACCCTGACCCTGGGACCTGGGACAGCTTCCTGGAGAAGTTCATGGCCGGAGAAGGTGGGTTGACTGCAGGAAGGAGGGTGTGGAGCTGAGGGGTGGTGGCTACAACACACGGCAACCCTGTGTCGGTGCCCCCGCCCGCTTCTCCAGTGTCCTATGGGTCCTGGTACCAGCACGTGCAGGAGTGGTGGGAGCTGAGCCGCACACACCCTGTTCTCTACCTCTTCTATGAAGACATGAAGGAGGTGAGACCACCTGTGCTGCCGCCCTCCATGTGACACCTGGGGACAGGCACCTCACAGGGACCTGCCAAGGCCACCCAGTCCCCTCTCCAGGCAGCCCCCACAGCAGGCCCGGATTCCCCGTCCCCAGAGGCTGAGGTCGGAGGATCACTTGAGCCGAGGAGTTCAAAACCAACCTGCTTCAGCCCCACCTGGCAGCAGGCCCAGCACAGCACTTTTCTCCCGTGCCTGAGTCAGCTGCACAGGTGGCCCTGGATCAGATACTTAGTCCTCTTGCTTCTCCCTGCCAAAGGGTGTGCCAGCCGGCAACCACAGTCAGAAAAAAAACCCATCCCTATTGTCACTCATAGGAGCCAAGCCCAGCTCATTACGGGGTCACAGGGTAAAAAGCAATTCATTTTACCCCAGGGCAAAGGGCCCCAGGGGTTGAGGAGCTGGGTCTAGAGGGTTTCTAGAAGTGGCCAGATTCCCTCTGACATTAGAGAGGGAGACCACTCTTATTTTCTTAAATGAGAAATCCCAGCCTCCACTGAGAGCCCTCTGCTGCTCAGAACCCCAAAAGGGAGATTCGGAAGATCCTGGAGTTTGTGGGGCGCTCCCTGCCGGAGGAGACCGTGGACCTCATTGTTCAGCACACATTGTTTGATGAGATGAAGAAGAACCCCATGACCAACTACACTGTCATGCCCCAGGAGTTCATGGACCACAGCATGTCCGCCTTCATGAGGAGAGGTGGGCACCGGCCAGCACGGGGATTTGGGGCAGGTGGGAGCAGCAGCTGGAGCCTCCCCATAGGCACTCGGGGCCTCCCCTGGGGTGAGATTCCAGCTTTGCTCCCTGCCTTCCTCCCCTAGGCATAGCTGGGGACTGGAAAACCACCTTCACTGTGGCGCAGAATGAGCGCTTCGACGCAGACTATGCAGAGAAGATGGCAGGCTGCAGCCTCAGCTTCCGCTCCCAGCTGTGACAGGGGCTCCCGGGGTCACTGCAGAGGGAATGTGTGAGTCAAGCCTGACCAAGGGGCTCAAGAATAAAATATGAATTGTGGGCTAGGGACAGTAGGTCATGTCTGTAATCCCAGCAATTTGGGAGGCTGAGGTAGGAGGATCACTTGAGCCCATGAGTTCAAGACCAACCTGGGCAACATAGTGAGATTCTGTTGCAAAAAGTAATAAAATAAAATCAATTTTTAAAAACAGAATAAAACATGATTTGTGGGTCAGGCAGGGTGGCTCATGTCTTTAATGCCGGCAGTTTGTGAAGTTGAGATCAGAGCATCACTGGAGGACAGGAGTTTGGGACCAGCCTGGTCAATGTTATGATGAGACGCCATCCCTACAAATTTGAGAAAATTATCCTCACGTGGTGGTGAGCACCTGTAGTCCCAAGTACTTGGCAAATTAAGGCAGGAGGATCCCCTGAGCCAGGGAGGTTGTAGCTGCAGTGAGCGGTGATTAAGCCCATCCACTCAAGCCTGGGGACAGAGGAAACCCTGCCTGAGAAATAAATAAAATACCATTTAATTAAAATAAATTATGATTCCTGACCAGCCTGGCCAACATGGCAAAACCCCGTCACTACTAAAAATACAAAATTAGCCAGGCTTGGTGGTGCACGCCTGTAATCCCAGCTACTTGGGAGGCTGAGGCACGAAAATCGCTTGAATCCGGGAGGTGGAGGTTGCAGTGAGTTGAGCTCATGCCACTGCACTCCAGCCTGGGTGACAGAGCAAGACTCGATCTCAAAATAAATGAATAAATAACATCGTTGAAACAAGAGACACACAGCAAAAGAAGTGCAGCAGAGAGTAACTTATTGCAAGAGACAAACAGTATTTGAAAGCACAAAATGGGCAATATACCTTGGAGAGTTCAGAACAGGCTGTTCATCGGGGTGAGACAGTGTTGATTACTGCAGGAAAAAACCCCTTGCTGGGAGTCTCACACAATTGTTCATAAGGGTGGGAAGAGGAGTCACTAGTAAGCATGTTCTGGGTGGCTCTGGGTGCACATGGGCATTTGCTATGCATGCTTGTTCCTAGAATGAATGTCTAATTAGCATTTTAAGTCTCCACCCAGAGGTGTGGGTTTTACTATTAAAATGAGCTTTGTAGGGACATGGATGAACCTGGAAACCATCAGTCTCAGCAAACTGACACAAGAGCAGAAAATCAAACACCACATGTTCTCACTCATAGGCGGGTGTTGAACAATGAGAACACGTGGACACAGGGAGGGGAGCACTACACACTGGGGTCCGCTGGGGGGAAATAGGGGAGGAATGGTGGGGGATGGGGAGGTGGGGAGAGATAGCATGGGGAGAAATGCCAGATGTAGGTGAACTGGAGGAAGGCAGCAAATCACACTGCCACGTGGGTACCTATGCAACAATCTTGCATATTCTTCACATGTACCCCCAAACCTAAAATGCAAAAAATTTAAAAAATAAAAATAAATGAGCAAAGGGTCAGTTTGGGGACAGGTAAAATCCAAACGCACATGTTCTGGAAAGGGGATGTTCTACTGGAGATAGCTTTGCTCAAATGAGCTCAGTGACCAGGCGAATGCTAAGGCTTACTATGTTGGCTGTGCGGTCACCAGAGTGGCAGCATCCCCAGAACGTTGTTGTCTCCTTCATGGCCTATCCTGCCTCACCCGGGCTCCATGCCCTGCCCTGGCCCAAACAAGTTCGTGGAGTCCATCTCGGGGTTGGCCATCCACTGGGGCAGCAGGGTGACCCACACCAGCTCAGGCTGTGTCTCCTGGGGGTAGAGGGGCTTGTGTCAACACGTGGCCAGGTGGGGAAGCTCCTTCCCGGCTGTTATGCTGCCCCCCAGGCTCTGTGCCCTGCCCTGGCCTGGACACTCACTCTTTGCCTTCTTCATCGATGTCATCTACCTCATACATGCAGACAAGAGAAAGAACACGCCGGATGCAGCCAGGGTCTCGGTCCCTGTCGGAAAGTGAAGAGGACAGGGACAGCCCAAGAACTGGGTGCTCCCTGCATAGCAGGCCCCGCCCACAGCACCCTCTGGGGACCTTTTCTCCTGCTGCAGAGCCAAAGCCCAGGCAGGTGCGGTGACTAGAGAGCATTCCTGGGGCTGGTGGCACTCCCTGTTGGTGGTGTGGCTGTAACTGACCACCTCGGCCAGGATCTACTGCTCGTCCCCATCCACAGCCTTTACCCAGGCAGCCACCTTGTCTTCAGGTCTGGCCACGAAGTCCCGAGGTGGCGATGGCCCCACAGAGGGGTGGGGACCTGTGAGTGGAACAAAGGGTCAGTCCCAGCCCCTGGGCAGCAGCCCCTCCCTCGAAGCTGTTGCCCTCACTTGTCACCAGGCTTCCCGATCCACAGGGGCAGGGTCATGGCCGACTGCTGCAGCAGGGTCACCAGCACTCCTCTGCGCATGGTCTTCCGGGCTGGCTCCGAGTCATTGTAGAGACTCAGGATCTTGGCCGCTGTGGGAAGGAAGGAAGCCCTGACCACAGGAGCAGGTGCCGGCCCCAACCCCACCTAGCCTGCTGCACTGAGCTGTTGGAGGAATCCCTGAGAGCCTCAGCTCCCGAGTGAGCCCGAGGACCCAGCAGGACTGTGGCCCCATCTGCCAGGTGTCCTACAGGGGCTGCTGCCCTCAACTACAGATGGGTGAGGCGGCACCACAGCGGGCACCCAGGGGGAGGAGCCAGGGAGGGACAAATCGGGAGGTGCAGGTCAGGTTCTCTTCTTGATGTAGGTGCTGACACGGAAGTGTGTTTAATAAAAAATTTCCTAAATTCTAAGGGTCCCGCGGTAGTTGCGGTGAGGCCGAGGCACTTCTTCCACCTCTACCTGCTCTACTGCCTGAACCCCTCCGCACCAGGATGGAGTCTACGTGGGGTTCACTGTCCACCCTGCTTGTCGGGTCCAGCAACATAATGGGGGCTGCACAGAAGGCAAGACCCAGGCCGGGTGCAGTGGCTTACGTCGGTAATCCAGCACTTTGGCAGGCCAAAGCGGTCTGATCACTTGAGGTCAGAAGTTCGAGATCTGCCCGGCAAACATAGTGAAACCCCGTCTCTACCAAAAATGTAAACATTAGCCAGGTACGGTGACACATACCTGTAATTCCAGCTACTCAAAAGGCTGAGGCAGGAGAATAAGCGGGGGTGGAAGCATGGGGAGGAAGAGGATGTGCGGGGCCACATCGGAGGTGGCAGTGAGCGCAATGGTGCCATTGCACTCCTGGTGAGACGGGGAGGGTCTCTGTGCCCGGAAGAAGGCTTCCTGGAGGAGGCGGACCGCGCTGGGCACAGGTCTGATGAGAGGGACCTGCCATCCCTGTGAAGCGGGCGGGGCTTCCAGGGAGGGACCGGGCCCGTCCCAGGGGAGGAGCGTGACGGGGAGGCGGTGCCCTGGGAATCTTGATGGTGGAACTCCGCGGGGAACTGGCTGGGACGGGGGTGATGATCCAGGCTGGGGTCCAGCGTAGGGGTCCTGGTGGGCACGCCGGGGTCGGGTGGGGCGCAGGAGGAGAGCAGGGGTGACAGACGGGTACCTAGGCTAGAGGCGGGTTCTGAGATCGGCAGGTGGAGGGGGCTCGGCTGCAGGCAGGGGCGGGGCCTGGGGCTGGGCTGACGCCGGGAGTGAGGACCCCGCTCTCGGGTAGAATTGGAGGGTACTCGTGGTGGGGCGCAGCGGGGCTCAAAGCGACGCCCACGTTCTCCTCCCCAGGGAGGTGGTGCATGTTCTGCACGGTTTCCCGTCCGCCGTGGCCGCCATTCTGGCGAAGAAGGAGACCGCGTGGCGGCGAGTGTCCCGGGTTTGGGGTCCTACCCCTACCCGACGCAGTCCTGGGGCCCTCGTACCCCGCCGCGGTTGTAGTGGACCCGGCTCCCCCGCCCTGGGCGCGCCTGCCGCTCCCGCAGCACCCAGTCCTCCGCCGGGGGCTCTGACGGCTGTGCAGCACTGGCCGCTGGCCTTCGGGCCTCTCCCGCCCCAGGGCGCCGCGCAGGTCCCTTTGCTGACGCCGAGCCTGAGCCTGAGCCGGACCCGGACCGGGGACCCCAGAGGCCTGTGCGCCCTGCGCGCCCGCGCGCTTCAGGGGAGGTTCGCCCCAGGCAAGGGAGATGCATCCTCCCGACGACTTCGGATCCAGCTGTTTGTTGAGGAACCAGGAAACGCCCTGATACTTTTGCGGCCCTGTCCCCGCCTCTAAGATGACAGTACTCCGGTCATTCCTGAGCACAGCAGGATCTGCCTTTTCCCTTTGACTGGAAGGTTCTTCTCTACGCCATCTGTCTTGATAACCTGCCACCTCCACAGAGAGGCCTTCCCTGTCTCCCGATTTAAAATTGCAGCTCTGAGAAGCCGGGCACGGTGGCACATGCCTGTAGTGCCAACTACTGGGGAGTCTGAGGTGAGAGGATCGCTTGAGCCCAGGAGCTGGAGGCTGCAGTGAGCTCTGATTGCTCCATTGCACTCCAGCCTGGGCGAAAGAGCAAGACTCTGTCTCTAAAAAGATAAACTAAAATTGCATGTCCTGTGTACTTTGCCATGGCTCCTTTTCCCGAATACTTATTATCTCACATGCTGCGTGTTTTATTGATCTCATCAGTCTCTCCCATCCCAACCCTTGTACTAAACTGCCCAAGGGCAGCTCTTGTCACTGCTGGAGAACCGAGTCCCACAGAGTCAATGGCTAAAAAATAGTTAATGAAATAATGGATGATGGTCCGGCCGTACTAAGTTCACCTTAAGTGTGAGTGGAGGACTAGCCCTGCGGAGATTCAGTGACTTGCTGGCGGTTGCTGAGCTGCCACGAAGTTCAGCCTGGTTGCAGTGTTCCAGGCTGTGACTCAATCAGTCACTGCTGATGCTCACGGGACCTTCACCAGCTTAGTCCCAGAGGGCAAGGATTTTAACCCCCCACCTCCATTTCCTCATCTGTAAAATGCAAATATGGAGCTGTGTAACGCCCGCTGCACAGAGGCTCGCTGCCAGCTCCCTCTCCCTCCTTGCCTCTTACCTGCCTGCTGCCTGGGACTGGATGAACAGGTGCCTTTGTGTTGCTCTGACCCTGGCTGCCCGCCAAGGGCCCATGTGACCTGCCTGGCAGAGGAATTCCTTTGGGAAGAACCAGGGCAGCTTCTGCGCATAGAGGGCTGATGCCTAGGTGAGTGCAGTCCCCTGGTACCAGCCTGGTCCAGCTCTGGGAAGAGGGTGCCCAGTTGTATAAGCCAAGCCCTGGCAACAGAGTCCTCATCTTGATATTCGGGGCCCAGCCTGCAGGGGGCTTGTGATGCGTGACTGTATCTCTCTGGCCCCATACCTTGGTAGCTGTGAGATGTCACTACTTTGGGTGACCTGATCTGGCTGTGCGGATGGGCATGAAGGAAATAGTAGAAGACTCGGAATTAGAAGATGTGAGTGGGCTTTAGCCCCAGCCTCTCTACCCGACTCCCTGCCCTGGGCTGTCTGTCACCAACCTTGCCGTGATAACTTGCTTTTTGTTGGCTTGAACTGACTCTCTCTTTCTTAGCTAAGAGCTGTTCAGGCCTCATGTTAGCTTCTTGAGCTGCACAGACGCCATCTTAGCTTCTTCATTTTAATTATTCCCCTCGTGGCCGGGCGCGGTGGCTCAAGCCTGTAATCCCAGCACTTTGGGAGGCCGAGGCGGGTGGATCACGAGGTCGAGAGATCGAGACCAACCATGGTCAACATGGTGAAACCCCGTCTCTACTAAAAATACAAAAGATTAGCTGGGCATGGTGGCATGTGCCTGTAATCCCAGCTACTCAGGAGGCTGAGGCAGGAGAATTGCCTGAACCCAGGAGGCGGAGGTTGCGGTGAGCCGAGATCGCGCCATTGCACTCCAGCCTGGGTAACAAGAGCGAAACTCCGTCTCAAAAAAAAAAAAAAAAAAAAAGAATTGTTTAATTATTCCCCTCATTAAGTATGCAACTGTAGTATGTAGCTGGGGCAGGATGACACCGGGCACATCCAGGACTGCATTTGCTGATAAGAGGCTGAGTAAAGTGGCACCAGCAGAGCCTGGGAATGCAGGTGCTCTTGAGTGTCCAGAGCCCCCATATCTATAAGTTGTATGTCTTTTTGTGATAGCTCTAGCCCTTGCCCCTGGTTCTGTTTTATTTCTCATATACTAGTTTAACTTTTAACTTTTTGCTTACTCTGGTTCTGTGAAAAAGCTTGCTTCAGCTAGGTTCCCCCTCCCCTTCAAAACTAGGGTATAAAAAACCCCCAGACTCTTTCTTCGGAGCCGAGAGAATTCTGGGCGTTAGCCATCTCTCGGTTGCCGGCTAAAATAAAGGACTCACAATGCAATCTCAGAATGTGGCGCATTCCTTATCCCGCTTGGGTATAACATTGCCTCTACAGACACTCTGGACAGCCCTGCTGGGGACCCGATCCTCAGCGTCCCTAACCCCCTCCAGATATACCAGTGGCCTAGGGGAGGTCCTCAAAGGCCGGTGGGACGTCCACCTCAGTCAGTCTCCAGGCTCTTGACACCTTTCCCAGAAGGAATTTAAGACAAGTCAGAAAGTCACAAATGTAGGGAGATTGCTTGCAGTGCAAAAGGGCATACTCAAGAAGGGGAATGTGGGGGTCATCAAGAGAGTGTCTCATGCCCTAGGAGGTTTGGGGCTGACCTTTATGGGCTTCTTTAACTAAAGATGGTATATTCATGAAGATTCCAGCAAAAGGTAAACGTTTCTCAAAACTGTGGTGCCACAATTTACATCCAAATACAGGTGTTCCTGGAGCTGTCTTGGCACTGGTGGGTGTATGAGTTAACATCTTACTGATCACATAATGGGACCCTAGGTGAAACCTACATCAAATGCAGTGCCATGCTGGGTCTGGTTGGTTTTAGTCAGCTTGGTCCTCATCCTAATTTTCAGGGACTTATTGGCCCTCAGCACATGCAGCTGTTTCTTTTCTTTACTTTTTTGAGACGGAATCTCGCTCTGCTGCCCAGGCTGGAGTGCAATGGTGTGATTTCAGCTCACTGCAACCTCCGCCTCCTGGATTCAAGAGATTCTCCTGCCTCGGCCTCCTGAGTAGCCAGGATTACAGGTGTGCACCACCACAGCCAGCTAATTTTTGTATTTTTAGTAGAGATGGGGTTTCACCTTGTCGGTCAGGCTGGTCTCAAACTCCAGACCTCATTCTCTACCCGCCGCATCCTTGCAAAGTGGTGGAATTACAGGCGTGAGCCTCCGCACCCGGGTACCTGCAGCTATTTCAGGTTTCCTTCTTCAGGTCATGTGAAACTGCTGCCTGGGATTTTCTATTCTCCTTCTACCACCCTGTATTAATCTCACATTCTTGCCTCTTTTCTGTGCCACTCCAAGTGGTCCAGCCAGTTTTTCCTGGAGTGCAATACAAAGTCTGCATCAAGGGGGCCTCCTGATGGTTGGCTAAGGGCATATGAGGGTGGAGCTAGTAGTCCGAGGACTTGCCAGTCATGGGGTTTCCTCAAGGCACAGCGGAGGGAGGAGGGGCCGTCACCCCAGCAGGTGAGCAGTCTCTTCTCTCCCTGGAAACCCCATGCCACAGCTTTTCGCTGCTTGCCTCTGAGTTCTCGGAATTCTTGGAAGGCTTGGGAGACTCACCTTTACTCAGATGGTTACCTGTCTCATACCCAGCTTGACCCTGGACTTTCAGTAGTGAGGACAAAGAACGAGGATGATGAGGGATGCCCTCCTTCCATGGGGGCCCGTGGCTTGCAAGCCCCAACCTCCTCTGGCCTCTGTCTGTGGAGCCTCCTTCAAACCGACAGAAAGAAAAGCACCTGCCAGGGACTGCTGTTCTTCTAGAGTCTTCTACTGATGCTCTGTGAGGTCCCCTGGGAGCCACGAAGCTGGGGCTGGTCTTTCTCCTCCAATCCCTTCTCTCTCTTCTCTGGGTTAATTAGAGAAAGCTTGTCTGTTGGCCTGCCTGGCAGGGTGGAGTTCAGGGGCAGGTCAGGAGCCCCGTGACAGTTCAAAAAGAAAAAAGCAAACCAAACCCACCATTGGGCCCTTTGTTCTTTCATTCTTCTGTTTTCTACAAACCAGAGCAGTCTTGGCTTTGCAGATCACGCTAAGCTCGTCTCCAGCCGGTGAACTAAGGAGGGTAATGGAGAAGCTCCACAGTCCCCAACCCCACCCCTTCCTCCAGGGAGCAACACTAAGTCCAGCCCTGGCTGCAGATCCCTCCCACACTGGACTTAAGAAACCCTCCGCGCAGACAACAGCCCTGCATTCCCCACACCGCACCCACACTCAGCCTCTGCGGGTCAGGAGAACCAGGCTCCCGAAAGCTCAGGTGAGTGACATGGTGGAATGGCCCGCGTCGCCCTCACGCTGCTCAGCTTCTGGCTCCAACATTCCAGAAGCCGAGGCCTCTGCCATTTCCGCTCTTTCCCCATGGATATCCCATTTCGATCAGACAACCCTGGCCAGGCGTGAATCCCCCTCCCTTCCTTTTTTTTGGGCGGAGGAGGCCAGGTCTTGCTGTCACCCAGGCTGGAGTACAGTAGGATTCTGGCCACTGTAGCTTTGAATTCCTGGGTTTAAGCGATTCTCCTGCCTCAGCCTCTGGAGTAGCTGGGACTACAGGCCCTCGCCATCCTGCCTGATTAAAAAATATTTTAAAACGATTTTTAGACATGGGACTTGCCATGCTGCCCAGGTTGGTCTCCCAACTCCTGGCCTCCTAGGGTCTGGGATTACAGACGGGAGTCGCCCTGCCCAGGACCCTACTCCTGCTGAGTCATCAGTTTTGCTCATTCCCACACCAGGCTCTGGCCCCCAGTACCAGCTAGCTGCTCAAAGGGCCGTGTTTGTCTTGGAACCCAGATGGACTGTGGCTGGGCATGTGGATGACAGGCCTGGCCGACCCGGGATGTTTCCACATGTGAAGGGCCCTGAGGGGGTCAAGCAGGGGAGCACTGGAGAGAGGAGCCCACTGGGTGGAGGCTGGGGTCTCAGCAGGAAATGGTGAGACAAAGGGCTGGCAGGGAGACAGCACAGGGAGGCCTAGAGCCTCCTCAGGGCAGCTGGAGTCTCCTGGAGACCTTCACACATCCTGATACCTGGGCCCTGCCCCGTGAGGGCACTTTTATTGGTCTGCACCATGGCCCAGGCCCTGGGATTTTGCACAGCTCTGCAGGTGAACAAAAGGTGCGGCCAGGCTGGGGAACCACCGCACTAGACGCAGACCTGGTTTTCAGCCCCAGCCCCGCCACTGACTGGCTTTGTGAGCTCGGGCAAGTCACTCAGCCTCCCTAGGCCTCAGTGACTTCCCTGAAAGTGAGAATTCTGCACACGGTGTTGTGATGGTGTTAAGGGTGTGGGCTTGGCTCTGGCCCCTGACACAGGAACATGGCGCTGATCCAGGATGCCCTCCGCCGGCCTCTGGAGTACGTGAAGGGGGTCCCGCTCATCAAGTACTTTGCGGAGGCACTGGGGCCCCTGGAGAACTTCCGGGCCCGGCCCGATGACCTGCTCATCAGCACCTACCCCAAGTCTGGTAGGTGAGGAGGGCCACCCACCCTCTCCCACGTGGCAGCCCCCACCTTGGCCAGTCAGGTCCTACCCTCAACCTGCTCACCTCCCATCTCCCGCCTTCTCCCTCTCTCCAGGCACCACCTGGGTGAGCCAGATACTGGACATGATCTACCAGAATGGTGACCTGGACAAGTGTCACCGGGCTCCCATCTTCATGCGGGTGCCCTTCCTTGAGTTCAAAGCCCCAGGGGTTCCCTCAGGTGTGTGACTGGGTCCTGGGGGCAAGGGGAGTGGAGGAAGACAGGGCTGGGGCTTCAGCTCACCAGACCTTCCCTGACCCACTGCACAGGGCTGGAGACTCTGAAAGACACACCGGCCCCACGGCTCATCAAGACACACCTGCCCCTGGCTCTGGTCCCCCAGACCCTGTTGGATCAGAAGGTCAAGGTGAGGCTGGGCACAGTGATTCACACCCACAATCCCAGCACTTTGGGAGGCTGAGGTGGGAAGACCCCTTGAAGCCAGCATTTGCAGACCAGTCTCTTCCAAAAAAAAATTAGCTGAGCATAATGTTGTTTGCCTGTAGTACCAACTACTCAGGAGGCTGAGGTGGGAGGATCACCTGAGCCTAGGAGTTCAAGACTGCAGTGAGGTATGATCACACCACTGCACTCCAGACTGGGTGATAGAGAAACCCTGTCTCAAAAAAAGATGACGAATAAAAAGAGGGGCTGGCAGGCGTGGTAGCTAACACCTGTATTTCCAGCACTTGGGAGGCTGAGGCCAGTGGATACCTGAAGCCAGAAGTTCGAGACCATCCTGGCCAACATGGTGAAACCCCATCTTTACTAAAAATACACACACACAAAATAGCCTGGCCTGGTGGTGGGTACCTGTAATCTTGACTACTTGTGAGGTTGAGGCAGGAGAATCACTTCAACCTGGGAGGCATAGGTTGCAGTGAGCCGAGACCACACCTTTGCACCCCAGCCTGGGCAACAATAGTGAAACTCATTCTCAAAAATAAATAAATAATTAATTAAAAAATAAAAATAAAAAGGCCAGCCGCGTGGTGGCTTATGCCTGTAATCCCACCATTTTGGGAGGTCGAGGTGGGCAGATGGCCTGATGTTAGGAGTTCAAGACCAGGCTGGCCACCGTGGGGAAACCCCATATTCTACTAGAAATACAAAAATTAGCCAGGTGTGGGAGCAAGCGCCTGTGATCCCAGCTACTCAGGAGGCTGAGGCAGGAAAATCACTGGAACCTAGGAGGCGGTGGTTACAGTGTGCCGAGATCGTGCCCCTGCACTCTAACCTGGAAGGCAGAGGGAAACTTTCAAACAAACAAACAGAATAAATAAATAAAGATTAAAAAAAAGGTTTGCCACCGGTATTGGCTCACTCCTATGCCAGCACTTTGGGAGGCCAAGGTCGGGGGATCGCTTGAGCTCGGGAGTCACAGACCAGCATGGGAAACATGTGGAGACTCCATTTCTATAAAGAATGCAAAACATCCCCAGGGCGTGGTGGCCTGTTGCTGTAGTCCCAGCTACTTGAAAGTCTGAGGCTGGACGATTGCTTGAGTGTGAGAGGTCAAGGTGGCAGTGAGCTCTTATCCCTCCAGTGCACTCCAATCTGGGCAACAGGAAAAAAGAAAGACCAAGGTCTTTTCTTTTTGACACTCTGTCAAAAAATAAACAAATAAAAAATTCCAGAACAAAAGGAAAAAGAAAAGGCCCAGGTGTGGAGCATGTGAATCCAGGGAAGGAGGCCCCAGCTTGACCCGGCCTGGTCCTGTTTTCTGGGGGAGTCGCCTCGCTGCCTCCAGCCTTGTCACATCTTCAGCGGGGGAGACTGTCTGCCTCTTGCTCTGATGATTAAGAACATGAGACTCTTCAGTGCAGACTTAAGAAATGTAGAGGGTGGGTTCTCACAAGCCCACAATTTGGGAATTTGGGGCTGGTGGGAACATGCCTGCCTTGATCTAAATTGGGGGGTATAGACATTTATGCAGATTACACTAGTATAGAATACGGATCCAGAGACCAGGCCAGACTTTGACATCTCAGCAGGGTTCAGATCCCCGCTTGGACCTACTTGTGCCGTGAGATCTCAAGCAAGTCAGAGTCTGAGCCTCAGGTTCCTCCTTTGCCAAATCAAGAGATGAGCCGGCCTGGGGCGGGCTGTGTGACGGCGCTGGGCCGGGTCCTCTGCCCCTGCAGGTGGTCTACGTTGCCCGCAACGCAAAGGACGTGGCCGTCTCCTACTACCACTTCTACCAGATGGCCAAGGTGCACCCTGACCCTGGGACCTGGGACAGCTTCCTGGAGAAGTTCATGGCCGGAGAAGGTGGGTTGACTGCAGGAAGGAGGGTGTGGAGCTGAGGGGTGGTGGCTACAACACACGGCAACCCTGCGTCGGTGCCCCCGCCCGCTTCTCCAGTGTCCTACGGGTCCTGGTACCAGCACGTGCAGGAGTGGTGGGAGCTGAGCCGCACACACCCTGTTCTCTACCTCTTCTATGAAGACATGAAGGAGGTGAGACCGCCTGTGCTGCCGCCCTCCATGTGACACCTGGGGGCAGGCACCTCACAGGGACCCGCCGAGGCCACCCAGTCCCCTCTCCAGGCAGCCCCACAGCAGGCCCGGATTCCCCATTCTGCCTCCCTGGCTCAGGCCTCCCAGCTGCAGCCCCACCTGGCAGCAGGCCCCACACAGCTCTCATCTCCTGCACCTGAGTCAGCTGCACAGGTGGCCACGGACCAGATAATTTTTTTGAGAGAGTCTCGTTCTGTTGCCCAGGGTGGCATGCCGTGATGTTAACTCAGCTCACTCTAACCTCCTCCTGCCAGGTTCAAATGATTCTCCTGCCTCAGCCTCCCCGCAAGCTGAGAGTACAGGTGCAGGTGACCACGCCTGACTAGTTTTTGTATTTTTAGTAGAGAGGAGTTTTTGCCATGTTGGCCAGGCTGGTCTCGAACTCCTCAACTCAGGTGATCCATGTGTCTCAGCTCCCACGTGCTGGGATAACAGGCCTGAGCCATGACCCCTGCAACACATCAACTATTTATTCCTATTGCTTCTCCCTGCCAGAGGGTGTCCCACCCAGAGCCACAGGCATGGAAAACCATCCCGGTCCCCGCCCCATAGGAGCCAAGCCCAGCTCATCAAGGGATCACAGGGCAGAGAGCAATTCATTTTACACCAGGGACAGGGCCCCGAGGGTCCAGGAACTGGCTCTGAGGGTTTTCTAGTGGAAGTGGCCAGATCCCCTCTGAGGTTAGAGAAGAGGACCCCTTTTACTTTCCCGAATCAGCAACCCCAGCCTCCACTGAGGAGCCCTCTGCTGCTCAGAACCCCAAAAGGGAGATTCGGAAGATCCTGGAGTTTGTGGGGCGCTCCCTGCCAGAGGACACCCTGGACTTCATCGCTCAGCACACGTCATTCGAGGAGATGAAGAAGAACCCCATGACCAACTACTCCACCCTCCCCAAGGAGTTCATGGACCACAGCGTCTCCCCCTTCATGAGGAGAGGTGGGCACCGGCCAGCACGGGGCTTTGGGGCAGGTGGGAGCAGCAGCTGGAGCCTCCCCATAGGCACTCGGGGCCTCCCCTGGGGTGAGACTGCAGCTTTGCTCCCTGCCTTCCTCTCCCAGGCACGGCTGGGGACTGGAAAACCACCTTCACCGTGGCGCAGAATGAGCGCTTCGATGCGGACTATGCGGAGAAGATGGCAGGCTGCAGCCTCAGCTTCCGCTCCCAGCTGTGACAGGGGCTGCCGGGGTCGCTGCAGAGGGAGTGTGCAAGTCAAGCCTGACCAGGGGGCTCAAGAATAAAGTGTTATTTGTGTTCAATGCAGAGCCTGTGTTGGAAGGCAAGAAAATCCCTGAGCTGAAAGAGTGATCGCCCACTGGGGCCAGAAACGGCCACCACCCTGCTCCAGCTCCCCCGCTGCCCTGTTTGGAGAGGGGAGAGGGTCTGGAGAAGTAAAACCCAGGACACGCATGGAGGGGAGTGTCCGTTTAATCCCAGCACATCCTCTGCTGTCCTGCTGTGTCGTCGGGGGATGGCGAGTACACTGGACAGCTTCACTTTTTCTTGGGCTCCTTACAAGCCACCACGTACCTCTGGGCCACATTGAGGGGAGGGGAATAGCCGTCTGCATAGGAGGTGTCTTCAAACAGGACCGAGTAGTCATCCTGGGGCTGTGGGGGAGGCAGACAGGAGGGGCTGCTCAGAGACCCCAAGGCCAGGACCCCTTCCCCCAGCCTAGACCACAGGAGCCTCTGGGCCCTGGACTCTCAGCCAATCTTGTCATTGTTCACTCTGGGGTCAAGAAGTATCTCGGCCCAGTTCCTGCTGCTACAGAGCTCCTTTCTCAGTGGTGGGAGGTCCAGGGCAGGGAACAGGCGGGGAGAGGAAGGAAACTCACTCCCTTCCCAGTGAGGCCATAGCTGGAGGGGTCTGCTGCCTTTTGGGACTCTGTTCAGAGGACTGAAGGAAACCCAGAGGGCGGCAAGCAGGGAGCCTGACCTCAGGTGGCTTGTGTCCCATGTCACCAGGAGCATGACGGGACAGGTGCCCGGGGCTCAGGGCAGGAGCTTCCCATCTCACAGCTGATTCTCCTGGGGATGCAGAAGGGATGCCGCTGACTCAGAGCTTGCCAAGGCTGCCAGGGCTGGCACGGAGAGAGTGGTCTTTGGGCTGGTCAAGGTGGCTCACGCCTGCAATCCCAGCACTTTGGGAGGCCGAAGTGGGTGGATCACCTGAGGTCAGGAGTTCAAGACCAGCCTGGCCATCATGGTGAAACTCCATTAGAGTGGGGTCTTTGGGATGGAGTGGAAAAAGGAAGGCAGCTGGTGGGTCCCGTTAGCTTGGAGGCTATGAGATGAGGACAGGGGGGAGGGAGTGGGGAGAGGACCCCCAGCTGTAGGGTCCAGCCCTACAGGGTTCTGTGAGCTGCTCCTGGCTGAGGTGGAGACGAGAAATTGTAGAAATAAAAGACACAAGACACAGAGATAGAGAAATAGAATTTGGGCCCAGGGGTCCATTGCTACTCAGATCTCGGAGACCAGCAGTGGCCAGACGCTCTCACTTTGAGTTGCAAATCTGGGGCAGGGTAGGTAGGGCGTGGCCTTGGTGGTCAGAGACTGGGTGCAAGGTAGATAGGACGTGGCAGCGGTAGGGTCAAGTACATCACATGTCATTCACGCAGGGGCTTAGGACTTTCTGGCACCCGAAGTGAGGTAAGGAGCATAATGCATCAGCACCTTTTCCATACTTACCAAGAAAGAACTACAACATTAAGATTTATATTACTATTACTGATTATCCTTTCTAAGACAAAAGGAACCAGGTGCAGAAGTAGAACATGAGTGGACGTGGAAGGTGACCACTGAAGCCGAGCATCACACAGAGACAGTTAACCCCCGGATGTCTGTGGGCCTGCCTGACACCATCAGGCCTTACCACAAGAGCTTGGAGAGGCGGAGTTCTCTCCAAACTTCCCCAGGAAGGAGACATCTCGGCCATTTTGGACATCTCCTCCCCTAGCTGGCTAAATAGCAGGTGCTTTCACAGCACTGGCACTGCCGTACAGCCGAGGCGCCCTCCAGCAGCCCTCAAGCGGGCGTGACAGAGGGCTTAGAGCATCTTGCCTAGTGTCATTCATTTCACAATGTCACCCCAGGTTCACATTTCTGACCTGACAGGCATTAGTAAAGGAATTAAGATCACCTATAAATACCTGAGATCACATATGAATAATTAATAAATACTCCAGTTATATTTCTAGTTACGTTCTTCATTATTTATTTGGAAATAGGCTGAGGCCTTTTGCTCCTGCCTCAGTGCTTATGGGATCTTGCCACTACACCCAGCCTGTATGATCAGCCTGTTTCTGACATCACCCATGGTCTCTCCACTGGAGGCTGCTTTAGCTGCTATGGGGGTGTGTGGATCAGGGTACGGTAGAAGCAGGTGGCCTGGGGATACCGGGCCAGCAAGAGCTGCTCTTTCTGGAACAAGGCCTCAAGGTCTGTCTTGGGGTTGGCCTTCCATTGGGGCAGCAGGGTGACCCGCACCAGCTCAGGCTGTGTCTCCTGGGGGTAGAGGGGCTTGTGTCAACAAGTGGCCAGGTGGGGAAGCTCCTTCCCGGCTGTTATGCTGCCCCCCAGGCTCTGTGCCCTGCCCTGGCCTGGACACTCACTCTTTGCCCTCTTCATCAATGTTCTCTACCTCATACCTGGGGACAAAAGAAGGAAAATGCTGGATGCAGCCAGGGTCGTGGTCCCTGTCGGGGAGTGAAGAGGATGGGGACAGCCTAAGGACCCAGTGCTCCCTGCACAGCAGGCCCCGCCACAGCACCCTCTGGGGACCTTTTCTCCTGCTGTGCAGACAGGAAGCAGAGCCAAAGCCCAGGCAGGTGGGGTGACAGAGAGTAGCCCTGGGGCTGGTGTCACTCACTTGGTGGTGTGGCTGTAACTGACCACCTTGGCCAGTTTCCATCCAATCCTTGTCCCCATGCATGGCCATCACCCGGGTAGCCACCTTGTCCCCTGAGGCAGGGATGGTTCCACAGAGGGGTGGGGGCCTGTGAGTGAAACAAAGGGTCAGTCCCAGCCCCTGGGCACCAGTCCCTCCCTTGCAGCTGCTTCCTCACTTGTCACCAGGCTTCCCGATCCACAGGGCAGAGTCATGGTTGACTGCTACTGCCAGGTCACCAGCACCCCTCCACGCATGGTCTTCTGGGTCGGCTCCGAGTCATTGTAGAGACCCATGATCTTGGCTGCTGCGGGACGGAAGGGAACGCTGAGGCCCCAGGGACAGGTGCCGGCTTTATCCCCCCTAGCCTGCTGCACTGAGCCGTTGGAGGAGCCCCTGGGAGCCCCAGCTCTAGAGTAAACCCGAGGGCCCAGTAGGACTGTTGCCCCATCTGCCAGGTGTCCTACAGGGGCTGCAGCGCTCAACTACAGATGGGTGAGATGGCAGCACAGCAGGGAACCAGGCAGGGACAAAGCGGGTTCCAAGGTGCTGGTCAGGTTCTCTTCTTGATGCCAGTGCTGACACAGAAGTGTGTTTCGTTAAAATTTCCTAAAATTCGAAGGGCCCCACGGGGGTGGCGGCGAGGCCAAGGTGCTTTTTGGTTGTCCACCTGCTCTACTGCCTGAACCCCTGGCACCAGGGCCGCCTCTACCTAGGGTTCACAGTCAACCCTGCTCCTCGGATCCAGCAACGCAATGGGGACGGCACAAAAGGCAGGGTCCAGACAGGGTGCGGTGGATCAGACCTGCCATCCCATCATTTTGTCATCCCAGCACTTTGGGAGGCCCAAGCGGTCGCATCACTTGAGGTCAGGAGCTGGAGACCAGCCTGGCCAACACGGAGAAACCCCTGTCTCTACTAAAAACACACAGAATTAGCCAGTGTAATCGGGGGTGCCTGTAATTCCAGCTAGTCAGGAGGCTGAGGCAGGAGAATCGCTTGAACTCGGTGCGGGGCGGAGGTTGCAGTGAGCCGAATCGCGCCATTGCATTCCTGGTGAGACAGGGAGGGCTTCTGTGCCAGGAGGGAGGCTTCCTGGAGGAGGCTGACCCCGTGGGGCACAGGCCTGATGAGAGGGGGACTGGCCAGGCCTGTGACATGGGCGAGGCATCCAGTGCGGGAACGGGGCCTGCCGCAGGAGAGGAGCGTGAAGAGGAGGTGGTACCCTGGGAATCTCGGCGGTGGAACTCCGGGAGGAGCTGGCTGTGACCAGGGTGATGACCCATGATGGCATCGAGTAGGGGTCTTGGTGGGCACGCTGGGGTGGGGCGCAGGAGGAGAGCAGGGGTGACAGGTGGGTACCTGGGCTGGAGGCGGGGCCTGAGATGGGAGGTGCAGGGGGCGTTCCTTCGGGCAGGGGCGTGGCCCGAGATTGACAGGTGCAGGGGCGTTCCTTCAGGCAGGGGCGGGGCCAGGGGCTCCGCAGAAGCCCGGACTGAGGACCCCGCTCTCGGGTCGGATTGAAGGGACCCGCGGTGAGGCGCGACGGGGCTCACAAGGACACTCCTATTCTCCTCCCCAGGGAGATGGTGCTCATCTCGCACGGCTTCCCATCCGCCGTGGCCGACCTTCTGGTAAGAACACGGCGCGGCGGCGTGTGGCTTGGGTTTGGGGTCCGACCCCTGCCCGACCCGGCCCTGACGCCCCCCACCCTCGGACCCTGCAGCAGTTGGAGTGGGTCTGGCTGCCTCGCCCTGGGCGTGCCTCCCGCTTCCGCTGCTTCGCCATTTCCGCCTAGACCTCTGCGGGCCTCGCCGCTAGGTCGGCTGGACTTCGGGCCTCCCCCGCCCCAGGGCGCCGCGCAGGTCCCTTTGCTGACGCCGAGCCTGAGCCGGACCCGGACCCGGGACCCCAGAGGCCTGTGCGCCCTGCGCCCTGCGCGCTTCAGGGGAGGATCGTCCCAGGCAAGGGAGATGCATCGTCCCGACGACTTCGGATACAGTTGTTTCTTGAAGAACGAGAAAACGCCTTGACACTTTTGCGGTCCTGTCCCCGTCTCTAAGATGGGGATGATAGTACTTCTGGCCATTCATGAGCACAGCAGGATCTGCCTTTTCCCTTTGACTGGAAGATTCTTCTCTACGCCATCTGTCTTGATAACCTGCCACCTCCACAGAGAGGCCTCCCCTGTCTCCCGATTTAAAATTGCAGCTCTGAGAAGCTGGGCACGGTGGCACATGCCTGTAGTGCCAACTACTGGGAAGTCTGAGGTGAGAGGATCGCTTGAGCCCAGGAGCTGGAGGCTGCAGTGAGCTCTGATTGCTCCATTGCACTCCAACCTGGGCGAAAGAGCAAGACTCTGTCTCTAAAAAGATAAACTAAAATTGCATGTCTTGGGTACTTCACCATGGCTCCCTTTCCTGAATACTTATCTTACATGCTGCGTGTTTTATTGATCTCATCAGTCTCTCCCATCCCAACCCTTGTACTAAACTGCCCAAGGGCAGCTCTCGTCACTGCTGGAGAACCGAGTCCCACAGAGTCAATGGCTAAAAAACAGTTAATGAAATAACGGATGATGGGCAGGCGGTACTAAGTTCACCTTAAGTGTGAGTGAGTGGAAGACTAGCCCTGCAGAGATTCAGTGACCTGCTGGCGGTTGCTGAGCTGCCACGAAGTTCAGCCTGGTTGCAGTGCTCCAGGCTGTGACTCAATCAGTCACTGCTGATGCTCACGGGACCTTCACCAGCTTAGTCCCAGAGGGCAAGGATTTTAACCCCCCACCTCCATTTCCTTATCTGTAAAATGCAAATATGGAGCTGTGTAACGCCCGGAACAGTGCCTGCTGCACAGAGGCTCGCTGCCAGCTCCCTCTCCCTCCTTGCCTCTTACCTGCCTGCTGCCTGGGACTGGATGAACAGGTGCCTTTGTGTTGCTCTGACCCTGGCTGCCCGCCAAGGGCCCATGTGACCTGCCTGGCAGAGGAATTCCTTTGGGAAGAACCAGGGCAGCTTCGGCCCATAGAGGGCCGATGCCTAGGTGAGCGCAGTCCCCCAGCACCAGCCTGGTCCAGCTCTGGGAAGAGGGTGCCCAGTTGTATAAGCCAGGCTTGGGCAGCCAAGTCCTCATCTTGATATTCAGGGCCCAGCCTGGAGGGGGCTTGTGATGCCTAACTGTATCTCTCTGGCCCCATGCCTTGGTAGCTGTATCACTGCTTTGGGTGACCTGATCTGGCTGTGCGGATGGGCCCGGAGGAAATAGTAGAAGACTTGGAATTAGAAGATGTGAGTGGGCTTTGGCCCCAGCCTTGCCACCCTACTCTCTGCCCTGGGCTGTCTGTCACCAACCTTCTTTCCTCTACAGACACACTGGACAGCCCTGCTCGGGACCTGATCCTCAGCGTCCCTAACACCCTCCTAATACCGGTGGCCTAAGGGAAGTCCTCAAAGGCCGGTGGGACATCCACCTCTGTCAGTCTCCAGGCTCTTGACACCTTTGCCAGAAAGAATTTAAGGACAAGTTAGAAGGCATGAATGTAGGGAGATTTCTTGCAGACCAAAAGTATACACTCAAGAAGGGGAATGTGGGGGTCATGAAGAGTGTCTCATGTCCTAGGAGGTTTGGGGCTGAACCTTTATGAGCTTCTTTAAAGATGGTATATTCATGAAGATTCCAGGAAAAGGTAAAGATTTCTCAAAATCGTGGTGCCACAATTTACATCCAAATACAGGTGTTCCTGGAGCTGTTGTGGCACTGGTGGGTGTATGATTTAACATCTTACTGATCATATTCCTCCTTTTTTTTTTTTTTTTTTTTTTTGAGACGGAGTTTTAGCTCTTGTTACTCAGGCTGGAGTGCAATGGCACAATCTTGGCTCACCACAACCTCCGCCTCCTGGGTTCAGGCAATTCTCCTGCCTCCGCCTCCTGAGTAGCTGGGATTACAGGTACACACCACCATGCCCAGCTAATTTTTTGTATTTTTAGTAGAGACAGGGTTTCACCATGTTGACCAGGATGGTCTCGATCTCTCGACCTCGTGATCCACCCGCCTCGGCCTCCCAAAGTGCTGGGATTACAGGCTTGAGCCACCGCGCCCGGCCTTACTGATCATATGAGATCCTAGGTGAAAGGTTTCACCTAGGATCAAATGCAGCGCCATGTTGGGTCTGGTTGGTTGTAGCCAGCTTGGTCCTCATCCTATTTTTCAGGAACTTATTGGCCCTTAGCACATGCAAGTATTTCAAGTTTCCTTCTGATCATGTGAAACTGCAGCCTGGGATTTTCTAGTCTCCAGCTATCACCCTGTATTAATCTCACATTCTTGCCTATTTTCTATGCCATCTGGAGCGGGTCCAGCTGGTTTTTACCGGAGTGCAATACAAAGTCTGAGCCAAGGGTACCTCCTGATGGTTACTGAAGGCAGAGGCGGAGCTAGTGGCCTGAGGACCTGTCAGTCAGGATCACAGAGGAGGGAGGAGGGGCCGTGGCCCTAACAGGTGAGCAGCCTCCCCTCTGCCTGGAAACCCCATGCCTTGGATTTCCCCTGCTTGCCTCTGAGTTGACGGAATTCTTGGAAGGCCTGGGAGACTCACCTTTACTTAGCTGGTTACCTGTCTCGTACCCAGCTTGACCTTGGACTTTCAATAGTGAGGACAAAGAATGAGGAGGAGGATGGGGGGATGCCCTCCTTCCACAGGGCCCCGTGGCTTCCAAGCCCCAACCTCCCCCGCCCTCTGTCTGCAGAGCCTCCTTCAAACACAGGGAAAGAAAAGCACCTGCCGGGGCTGCTGTTCTAGGATCTTCTATTGATATTCTGTGAGGTCCCCTGGGAGCCATGAGGCTGGGGCTGTCTCCCAGGGCAATGGGACTCCAATGTCCTTGCTCTTTCTTCTTCTGTGCATCCATGCTCTGCTCCACCCCTGCCCCTTCACTCTGCCCACACACATCACTCCAGGCTGGCCTTGTGGCTGGAGCCGGGAATACCTGCGCTACTGAGGGCCTGTGGGCTGCACTAGACCAGAACCCCTGGCGCCTTCATGCATGGCCTGGAGCCAGCAGTTAGGTAACCTTTAACAGGCCTGCTTATCTCAGCCTTCTCCTCCAACCCCTCCCACTTCTTCTCTGGGTCAATTAGAGAAAGCTTGTCTATTGGCCTGCCTAGTGGGGTGCAGTCCAGGGGTAGGTCAGGAGCCCTGGGACAGCTCAAAAAACCAAAAAGAAAACCAAAGGCACCATTGGGCCCTTTCCCCTGTCATTCTTGTTATTATTATTATTCTGAGCTAGAGTTTTACTCTTGCTGCTCAGGCTAAAGTCCAATGGCTGGATCTTGGCTCACAGCAACCTCCACCTCCCGTTCAAGAGATTCTCCTGCCTCAACCTCTCCAGTAGATGGGATTATAGGCTTATGCCACTATGCCTGGAGTAGAGATGGGGTTTCTCCATGTTGGTCAGGATGGTATCGAACTTCCGACCTCAGGTGATCTGCCCACCTCGGCCTCCTAAGGTGCTGGGATTACAGGTGTGAACCACTGCGCCGGCCATTCTTCTGTTTTCTACACATCAAACCTAGTCTTGGCTTTGCAGATCACTCCAAGCTTGTCTCCAGCTGGCGGACTAAGGAGGGCAATGGAGAAGCTCCCCAACCCCCAAACCCACCTCTTCCTCCTGGGAGCAAAACTAACTCTGGCCTGGCTCCAGATCCCTCCCACACTGGACTTAGGAAACCCTCAGCACAGATAACAGCCCTGCATTCCCCACACCGCACCCACACTCAGCCACTGCGGGCGAGGAGGGCCAGACTCCCGAAAGCTCAGGTGAGTGACATGGTGGAATGGCCCAGGTCGCCCTCACCCTGCTCAGCTTCTGACTCCAACATTCCAGAAGCCGAGGCCTCTGCCATTTCCGCTTTCCCCATGGATATCCCATTTCAATCAGACAACCCTGGCCAGGCGTGAATCCCCCTCCCTTCCTTTTTTTTTTTCCCTCGGGGGGGCCAGGTCTTGCTGTCACTCAGACTGGAGTACGGTAGGATTCTGGTTACTGCAGCCTTGAATTCCTGGGCTCAATCAGTTCTCAATCAAGCCTCTGGAGTAGCTGGGACTACAGGGCCTTGCCATCCTTCCTGGATAATTTTTCAAAATATTTTTTAAAGGCCGGACTCGGTGAGCACGCCTATAATCACAGCATTGGGAGGCCAAGGCAGGTGGATCGGGAGGTCAGGAGTTCGAGACCAGCCTGGCCAACATGGCAAAACTCTGTCTCTACTAAAAACACAAAAAATTAGCCAGGTGTGGTGGCCAGCTCCTGTAATCCCAGCTATTCTGGAGGCCGAGGTAGGAGAATTGCTTGAACCCAGGAAGTGAAGATTGTGGTGAGCCGACATCATGCCACTGCACTCCAGCCTGGCCGACAGAGCAAGAGTTCGTCTCAAAAAAAAAAAAAAAATTATATATATATATATATATATATATATATATATATATAAAGATTTTTAGAGATGGGACTTGCTATGCTGCCCAGGTTGGTCTCCCAACTCCTGGCCTCCTAGGGTCTGGGATTACAGACGGGAGTCGCCCTGCGCAGGACCCTACTCCTTCTGAGTCATCAGTTTTGCTCATTCCCACACCAGGCTCTGGCCCCCAATACCAGCTAGTTGCTCAATGGGCCGTGTTTGTCTTGGAACCCAGATGGACTGTGGCTGGGCAAACGGATCACAGGCCTGGTCGACCCGGGAGGTTTCCAAATGTGAAGGGCCCTGAGGGGGTCAAGGAGAGGAGCACCGGGGAGAGGAGCCCGCTGGGTGGAGGCTGGGGTCTCAGCAGGAAATGGTGAGACAAAGGGCTGGCAGGGAGACAGCACAGGGAGGCCTAGAGCTTCCTCAGGGCAGCTGGAGTCTCCTGGAGACCTTCACACACCCTGATACCTGGGCCCCGCCCCGTGAGGGCACTTTCACTGGTCTGCACCATGGCCCAGGCCCTGGGATTTTGCACAGCTCTGCAGGTGAACAAAAGGTGCGGCCAGGCTGGGGAACCACCGCACTAGACGCAGACCTGGTTTTCAGCCCCAGTGCCGCCACTGACTGGCTTTGTGAGCTCGGGCAAGTCACTCAGCCTCCCTAGGCCTCAGTGACTTCCCTGAAAGTGAGAATTCTGCACACGGTGTTGTGATGATGTTAAGGGTGTGGGCCTGGCTCTGGCCCCTGACACCGGAACATGGAGCTGATCCAGGACACCCTCCGCCCACCTCTGGAGTATGTGAAGGGGGTCCCGCTCATCAAGTACTTTGCAGAGACACTGGAGCCCCTGGAGAGCTTCCGGGCCCGGCCTGATGACCTGCTCATCAGCACCTACCCCAAGTCCGGTAGGTGAGGAGGGCCACCCACCCTCTCCCACGTGGCAGCCCCCACCTTGGCCAGCCAGGTCGTACCCTCAACCGGCTCACCTCCCATCTTCCTCCCTCTTCCTCCCTCTCCAGGCACCACCTGGGTGAGCCAGATACTGGACATGATCTACCAGGATGGCGACCTGGAGAAGTGTCACCGGGCTCCCATCTTCGTGCGGGTGCCCTTTCTTGAGTTCAAAGCCCCAGGGGTTCCCTCAGGTGTGTGACTGGGACCTGGGGGCAAGGGGAGTGGAGGAAGACAGGGCTGGGGCTTCAGCTCACCAGACCTTCCCTGACCCACCGCTCAGGGCTGGAGACTCTGAACGACACACCGGCCCCACGGCTCATCAAGACGCATCTGCCCCTGGCTCTGGTCCCCCAGACCCTGTTGGATCAGAAGGTCAAGGTGAGGCTGGGCACAGTGGCTCATGCCTGTAATCCCAGCACTTTGGGAGGTTGAGGCAGGCAGATCACCTGAGGTCAGGAGTTGGAGAACAGCCTGGCCAACATGGTGAAACCCTATCTTTACTAAAAATACAAAAAATTGGCCAGGCATGGGGGCAGGCACCTACAATTCCAGCTACTTGGGAGGCTGAGGCAGGAGAATCTCTTGAACCTGGAAAGCGGTGGTTGCAGTGAGCCAAGATCACACCATTGCACTCCAGCCTGGCAGACTGAACAAGACTCCATTTCCAACTAAATACATAAATAAAGATTAAAAAAAGATTTGCCACCTATGATGGCTCACTCCTGTAAGGCCAGCACATTGAGAGGTCAAGGTCAGTGGGCAAAGGTTTTTGTTTTGTTTTGTTTTTTGAGACTCTCTGTCTCAAAAAAACAAAAACACGAGTACAAAAAGAAAAACAAAAGGGAAAAGGTCCAGGTTGGGGCAAGTTAATTTAGGGAAGGAGGCCCCCAGTCAGCCCAACCTGGTCCTGTTCTTCTAGGAAAGTCGTATTACTTCCTCCAGCCTTGTCTCATCTTCCGTGGGGAAACTGTCTGCCTCTTGCTCTTATGACCAAGAACATAAGACTCTTCAGTATAAACCTAAGAAAGGTAGAGGGGGCTGGGTGCAGTAGGTCATGTCTGTAATCCCAGCACTCTGGGAGGCCAAGGTGGGCAAAACATGAGGACACGAGTTCGAGACCAGCCTGACCAGCACGGTGAAACCCTGTCTCTACTAAAAGTACAAAAATTAGTTAAGCATGATGGTGAACACCTGTAATTCCAGCTACTCGGAGAGCTGGGTAGGAGAATCACTTGAGGGAGGCAGAGTTGCAGAGAGCCAAGACCGTGCCACTGCACTCCAGCCTGGGCAACAGAGTGAGACTTGGTTTCAAAAAAACAAAAAAAGAAAGATAGTGGATGGGTCTTCACTGGCCCACAAAACTTAGGAATTTGGGGATGGTGGGAACATGTCTGGTGGAGCATGCCTTGCTCTAAATTGGGGTGTGACGGCATTGATGCAGTTTATATTAGTATAGAATATGGATCCAGGGACCAGGCTGGACTTTGACATATCAGCAGAGTTCAGATCCCCGCTTGGACCTACCTGTGCCATGAGATCTCAAGCAAGTCAGCATCTAAGCCTCAGGTTCCTCCTTTGCCAAACCAAGAGATGAGGGCCCTCTGCCCCTGCAGGTGGTCTATGTTGCCCGCAACGCAAAGGACGTGGCCGTTTCCTACTACTACTTCCATCGCATGATGAAGGTGCTCCCTGACCCTGGGACCTGGGACAGCTTCCTGGAGAAGTTCATGGCCGGAGAAGGTGGGTTGACTGCAGGAAGGAGGGTGTGGAGCTGAGGGGTGGTGGCTACAACACACGGCAACCCTGTGTCGGTGCCCCCGCCCGCTTCTCCAGTGTCCTACGGGTCCTGGTACCAGCACGTGCGGGAGTGGTGGGAGCTGAGCCGCACACACCCTGTTCTCTACCTCTTCTATGAAGACATGAAGGAGGTGAGACCACCTGTGCTGCCGCCCTCCATGTGACACCTGGGGACAGGCACCTCACAGGGACCCGCCAAGGCCACCCAGTCCCTTCTCCAGGCAGCCCCACAGCAGGCCCGGATTCCCCATCCTGCCTCCCTGGCCCAGGCCTCCCAGCTGCAGCCCCACCTGGCAGCAGGCCCCACACAGCTCTCATCTCCCACACCTGAGTCAGCTGCACAGGTGGCCACGGACCAGATAATTTTTTTGAGAGAGTCTCGTTCTGTTGCCCAGGTTGGTATGCCGTGATGTTAACTCAGCTCATTCTAACTTCCTCCTGCCAGGTTCAAATGATTCTCCTGCCTCAGCCTCCCCGCAAGCTGAGAGTACAGGTGCAGGTGACCACGCCTGACTAGTTTTTGTATTTTTAGTAGAGAGGAGTTTTTGCCATGTTGGCCAGGCTGGTCTCGAACTCCTGAACTCAGGTGATCCACCTGTCTCAGCTCCCACAGTGCTGGGATAACAGGCCTGAGCCATGGCCCCTGCAACGGATCAACTATTTATTCCTATTGCTTCTCCCTGCCAGAGGGTGTCCCACCCAGAGCCACAGGCATGGAAAACCATCCCGGTCCCCCCCCATAGGAGCCAAGCCCAGCTCATCAAGGGATCACAGGGCAGAGAGCAATTCATTTTACACCAGGGACAGGGCCCCGAGGGTCCAGGAACTGGCTCTGAGGGTTTTCTAGTGGAAGTGGCCAGATCCCCTCTGAGGTTAGAGAAGAGGACCCCTTTTACTTTCCCGAATCAGCAACCCCAGCCTCCACTGAGGAGCCCTCTGCTGCTCAGAACCCCAAAAGGGAGATTCGGAAGATCCTGGAGTTTGTGGGGCGCTCCCTGCCAGAGGACACCCTGGACTTCATCGCTCAGCACACGTCATTCGAGGAGATGAAGAAGAACCCCATGACCAACTACTCCACCCTCCCCAAGGAGTTCATGGACCACAGCGTCTCCCCCTTCATGAGGAGAGGTGGGCACCGGCCAGCACGGGGCTTTGGGGCAGGTGGGAGCAGCAGCTGGAGCCTCCCCATAGGCACTCGGGGCCTCCCCTGGGGTGAGACTGCAGCTTTGCTCCCTGCCTTCCTCTCCCAGGCACGGCTGGGGACTGGAAAACCACCTTCACCGTGGCGCAGAATGAGTGCTTCGATGCGGACTATGCGGAGAAGATGGCAGGCTGCAGCCTCAGCTTCCGCTCCCAGCTGTGACAGGGGCTCCCGGGGTCGCTGCAGAGGGAGTGTGCGAGTCAAGCCTGACCAGGGGGCTCAAGAATAAAGTGTTATTTGTGTTCAATGCAGAGCCTGTGTTGGAAGGCAAGAAAATCCCTGAGCTGAAAGAGTGATCGCCCACTGGGGCCAGAAACGGCCACCACCCTGCTCCAGCTCCCCCGCTGCCCTGTTTGGAGAGGGGAGAGGGTCTGGAGAAGTAAAACCCAGGACACGCATGGAGGGGAGTGTCCGTTTAATCCCAGCACATCCTCTGCTGTCCTGCTGTGTCGTCGGGGGATGGCGAGTACACTGGACAGCTTCACTTTTTCTTGGGCTCCTTACAAGCCACCACGTACCTCTGGGCCACATTGAGGGGAGGGGAATAGCCGTCTGCATAGGAGGTGTCTTCAAACAGGACCGAGTAGTCATCCTGGGGCTGTGGGGGAGGCAGACAGGAGGGGCTGCTCAGAGACCCCAAGGCCAGGACCCCTTCCCCCAGCCTAGACCACAGGAGCCTCTGGGCTCTGGACTCTCAGCCAATCTTGTCATTGTTCACTCTGGGGTCAAGAAGTGTCTCGGCCCAGTTCCTGCTGCTACAGAGCTCCTTTCTCAGTGGTGGGAGGTCCAGGGCAGGGAACAGGCGGGGAGAGGAAGGAAACTCACTCCCTTTCCAGTGGGGCTATAGCTGGAGGGTCTGCTGCCTTTCGGGGACTCTGTGTTCAGAGGACTGAAGGAAACCCAGAGGGTGGCAGGCAGGGATCCTGGCCTCAGGTGGCTTGTGTCCCATGTCACCTGAGGGGGCAGGAGCACCAGGGGACAGGAGCCTGGCACTCAGGGCAGGAGCTTCCCATCTCACAGCTGCTTCTCCTGGGGTTGCTGAAGGGAAGCTGCTGATTCAGGGCTTGCCAAGGCTGCCAGGGCTGCAAGGGGACAGTCACCTTTGGGGCTGGAGTGGAAGAGGGAGGGCAGCTGGTCGGTCCTGTCAGCTTGGGGGCTGTGAGATGAAGACAAGGGGGAGGGAGCAGGGAGAAGACCCCCAGCCTGTCTGATGAGCCTGTTTCTGACATGACCCATGGCCTCTCCACTGGAGACTGCTTTACCCGCTGTGGGGGTGCGTGGATCAGGGCGCGGTAGAAGCAGGTGGTCTGGGGATACAGGGCCAGCACGAGCTGCTCCTTCTGGAATAAGGCCTCAGGGTCTGTCTCGGGGTTGGCCTTCCACTGGGGCAGTGGGATGACCCGGCGCCGGCTCAGGGTGTGTCTCCTGGGGGTAGGGAGACTAGTGTCAACCTGTGGCCAGGTGGGGAAGCTCCTTCCTGGCTGTTAGGCTGCCCCCCCGCCCACAGGCTCTGTGCCCTGCCCTGGCCTGGACACTCACTCTTTGCCTTCTTCATCGATGTCATCTACTTCATACCTGCGGACAAAAGGAAGAAAACCCTGGGTGCAGCCGGGGTTGTGGTCCCTGTCGGGGAGTGAGGAGGGTAGGGGCAGCCCAGGCAGGTGCGGTGACCAGAGAGCATTCCTGGGGCTGGTGGCACTCACTTGTTGGTGGCGTGGCTGTAACTGACCACCTCGGCCAGGATCCACTGCTCGTCCCCATCCACAGCCTTCACCCGGGCAGCCACCTTGTCTCCAGGCCTGGCCACGTAGTCCCCTGAGGCAGGGATGGCCCCACAGAGGGGTGGGGGCCTGTGAGTGAAACTAAGAATCAGTCCCAGCCCCTGGGCACCAGCCCCTCCCTTGCAGCTGCTGCCTCACTTGTCACCAGGCTTCCCAATCCACAGGGGCAGGGTCATGGCAGACTGTTGCAGCAGGGTCATCAGCACCCCTCTGCGCATGGTCTTCCGGGGCGGCTCCGAGTCATTGTAGAGACCCGCGATCTTGGCCGCTGTGGGAAGGAAGGAAGCCCTGAGGTCACAGGGACGGGTGCTGGCTTTAACCCCCTCTAGAAATCCAGCGGGGCACAGTGGCTCATGCCTGTAATCCCAGCAGGTGAGTGATCACCTGCACCCAGCTGTTGGAGACGACACTGGGAGCGCTAGCTCCTGAGTGAGCCCGAGGGCCTAGCAGGACTCTCACTCCATCAGCCAGGTGTCAATACTCATAGGGACTCCTGTGCTCAACTACAGATGGGTGAGATGGCAGCAAAGCAGGCACCCAGTGGGAGAAACCAAGAAGAAAGTGGGGTTCCAAGCATCTGATCAGGCTGTTTGTTGATCTGAATGGTGGTTACAGGAGTGTGTTCAGTTAGTGAATATTTCATGGAACTCTGCACTTATGTGTACTTTCCTTCTATTAATATATGTTGTAACTCAACAGAAAGTTAAAAAAAAATATATTAAGTGTGCACCTTCGACCTCTTCAGACACAGCGGCACACCTCAACTCCACACAGAACCTGGATGGCCACATGGGGACACTGATGTGCCAAGAGTCTGCCCACCGTGGGTTTGCTGGGAGGGCAGAACAGTAGGAGAGCCAAGGAAATGCAGGCTGAAGGGGTCTGGAAGGCAGGCTTTAAGACACAGTGTGTGGTTCTGCAGAAACCAGCCAGGGCAAGAGACGGGCATGGGCTGTGGCAGGAAGGAGCAGGCCACTGGCCTAGGCCCCAGAAGGGACAGGAGATGAGGGGCAGGCACAGATGACCTCGGGCTGCTGAGGGAGGACTGGGAAACCCCTGCCTCTGAGCACTGAGAATGATCTCCTGTCCCTTCTCAGGGGCAGAGCCAGTCTGCCAGAGCCTCCACGGGAAGATCTGAGCAGGCGGTGGCCGCAGGCCTGCACGGGAGGGTGACCACTGCCTGAAGGGCCTCCCTCCTCCTAGCGAAGGACCTCCTAGCACATCCTCTCCCACTCACCAATCCGCCTCTCCTCCAATAGAGACTTGATTTCCGCAATCTTGTCCAGAGCTTTCCGAAGGATGCTGAGGGCAGGGAGAAGGGAGAAAGAGGGTTTGGTTGAAGCATGTAGCATAGACTTCTTTCCCATTTTTTCTGTTTTGGGTCTCGCTACATGGCCCTGGCTAGTCTTGGTCTCTAGAGGTCCCCCCAGGAGCCCCTGTGCAGGTCAAATACAGGTTTATGCAACTTCCTGTTCTGGTCAAGGAGGTTTGGGTTATTTGGATCAACCCCACTGGTGAACACTAGAAATCCAGCCGGGCACAGTGGCTCATGCCTGTAATCCCAGCACTTTGGGAGGCCGAGGTGAGTGATCTCCTCAAGTCAGGAGTTCAAGACCAGCCTGAGCGACATGGCAAAACTCCATCTCTACTAAAAATACAAAAATTAGCAGGGCATGCTGGCGGGTGCCTATAATCCCACCTACTCAGGAGGCTGAGGCAGGAGAATACCTTGAACCCAGGAGGCAGAGGTTGCAGTGAGCTGAGATTGCGTCATTGCACTCCAGTCCGGGCAACAAGAACAAAATTCCATCTCAAAAACAAAACAAAAAAGCAAAGAAAACTAGAAATATTCAGTATGTGTTTTTTAGTCTTAAAAGTGTAAAAAACAAGACTGTAGGAAGCAGCTGGCCAAAAACTAAGAGAACGAAGGATCCCAGAGAGGAAAGCATACAGGTGAGTGGCCTTCGGCAAACCTGCAGAAGGGCTGCCCTGTTCTGGCAGCCTCTCCCCACCTCCTGAGATGAGGAGGACAGGGGCCTCAGGTCTGCCCGAGGGTCACGAAAAAGGAGGGGAGACTCTGGGGAGAGGTGCTGACTCAGAGCAGGGCTGGGTGGAAGGAACTCTTCCTTTCTGAAAGGATGCACCCCTGCATGGCCTTACAGCACCAGGAAGCCTTCCGTGAAGTTAGTTTATGGGGGGTCCAGGGTGGCAGGAACCCAAGGAACCCAGCAGAAGCAGCAAACACATAGCTTTGCTGGAGGCAGGCTTCTTCATCCTAAATCTCAGATTCCCAAAGAGTATTTCCATAGCAGGCCTGGGTGCGGTTGCTTATGCCTGTAGTCCCAGCACTTTGGGAGGTGGAGGCAGGAGGATCACTTGAGATCAGGAGTTGGAGACCAGCCTGGCCAACATGGCGAAACCCTACCTCTACAAAAAATAAAAAAATTAGCTGGGTGTGGTGTGTTCTGCCTGTAATCCCAGCTACTCAGGAGGTTGAGGCAGGAGGATCACTTGAGCCCAAGAGTTTGAGGCTGCAGTGAGCCACGATCATGCCACTCCACTCCAGCCTGGACAACAGAGTGAGAGACTTGTCTTAATCAATCAATCAATCACACAAGGGAAATCTGATACAGGAGAAACGTGGAAAAGACTAATTTAACCAGTGGAACAGGTAGTATCTTCTGCTGTCTAATAGAACTCACCAAGGACATTTCTTCTGTGCCAAAAGTGTAAACCCTGAATCCTACTAGTGAGGAAATGTCAGACAGTTAATACCAGTGTTGGAGCTCCACCCCAAATAAACAGAGCCTCTGGTACAGGCAGACTTGAGAACCACTGTGTTCTCCAAGGAGAGGAATGTAATGTTCAAGTTCCTAAAGTTACAGCCGTTGCACTACAGAGATTCAAGAAAACAATGTTTTTAGATCATTTTATTTTTTATTTTTATTTTTTGAGATGGAGTCTTGCTCTGTTGCCCAGGCTGGAGTGCAGTGGCATGATCTTGGCTCACTGCAACCTCCGACTCCCGGGTTCAAGCAATTCTCCTGCCTCAGCCTCCTGAGTGGCTGGGATTATAGGCATGTGCCATCACACCTGGCTAATTTTTGTTATTTTTAGTAGAGATGGGGTTTAGCCATGTCAGCCAGACTGGTCTTGAACCCCCGACCTCAGGTGATTTGCCCACCTCGAGACTGCAGGCATGAGCCACTGCGCCTGGCCTTAAGATCATTTTTAAAAGCAGCAGTTTTATAGAAGTGAAACTTCTCCATCTCAGAACCATAAAACCTTCAGGTCATCTGAGTTGACCTTCCAGCCAACCTTACAGACACATGCCACCATGTTCAGCTAATTTTAAAATTTTTTGTAGAGACAGTCTCACTTTGTTGCCCAGGCTGGTCTTGAACACCTGGACTCAAGTGATCCTCTAACCTCGGCCTCCCAATCACCTCTGTAATGCTGTGATTACAGATCTCAGCTACTGAGCCCCTGATATCCCTACTTTAATGACTGAATCTCAGCCAAAGTGACTGCCAAGGTCACAGAACCAGTAAATGGCAGCACTGACTCATGCCTTGCCGCTTTCTGTAAAGGCATTAGCAGCAGAGGTAACAAAAAGAGTGGGCCTAGCAGTGGGCTCCAGGGAAGGCGGGACCCAAGGGAGAGGCTGGAAGTAGGAATCGGCTTATCCATGGGAGGAAAGCAGGCTGGGGGCTTGGTCCAAATGCGCCTGTGGCCCAGTGCCCAGGTGAGGAGGGAGCGGCAGCGAGGTGGGCACACTCACTTGCACTCAGCCTCTGCATCGGCCTTGGCGGTTGTATAGAGGCCACGCAGCTTTGTCCGGTAATAGGGAGAAACTGCAGAGGAAACAGAGGAATAAGGAGGCAGGGCTGGGGCAGGCGCAGTAGTGTGGCGCTGCTTCCGTCCACCGCAATCACACTTGCAGAGGCACAGAGAGGCTGTGGCCACAGTCAGAGCTCTGCTGGCCCAGGAGTGCTCCCAAGGCGGATACCTGAGGCTCCAAGAGTCTGCATTTCATATGGTACAAATGCCATCACTACATCTGTGAGAGGACTGTCTGACCTTCTCCCCATCATGACACACACAGAAAATATTTGTTAAGACACAGGAAACCACAATTCTCAGAGTTACCCACAGTAGGAAAGCCCCAGCCCCAGTGTCTGACCTCCTAAGGGGCCTCAGGGCACATGGAGGCGCCGCCCGGGAAGGAAGCTCTGTTCTAGAAAATGCCCGCTAACTAGGCTGCTTACACAGTCTAAGGGGAACTTTCCCTGGACGCAGTCTCATTGCACTGCATTTCCAGTCCTCAGAGTGGAGGGATTTTAGTTCTTCAGGTTACCCAGACTAAGGGAAAGCTGTCCCTCCTGCCTCAGGAGCAGTGCATTTCTGAATATGCAGATACATGCAAATCCACTTTGAATACAATATCCACCTAATTCCCAGCCTTGGCCACACCCACCCACCCCGCCCCCATCTCATCCCCTTTCTCTCCTGAGCCCAGCTACTCACTCTTGTTCTCTGTCTGCATCCGCTCGTGGGTCTTCTGGATGTTCACTAAGTTGTGTTCGCTCCGCGAACGCTCTTCCTATAGGAGAGCAACAGGACGTGACGGAGGCCCTCCTTGCTGCCATGGCACCCTACGAGCCAGGCCAGAGGCCCCATCCTAAAAACATGACCCTCATCTTCTAAATCCAAATCCGGGAGAAGTTCAAGATGATTTTCTCCTTTGACTAACGCAAAAGCGTTACAAAAGGCATTAAAGGGCCTGGTGCAGTGGCTGATGCCTATAATCCCAGCACTTTGAGAGGCCAGAATGGGCAAATCACTTTCAGGTCAGGAGTTCAAGACCATCCTGGCCAACGTGGTGAAACCTCATCTCTACTAAAAATACAAAAATTAGCTGGGCGTGGTGGCGTGCACCTATAGTTCCATCTACCTGGGAAACTGAGGCAGGAGAACTGCCTGAACCTGAGAGGCAGAGGTTGCAATGAGCCAAGATTGTGCCACTGGCGCCTGGTGACAAAGCAAGACTCTGTCTCAAAAAAAAAAAAAAGGCATTAAAGTTTCATCTTAAGTGATATCTTTAATGACAGTCCTTTATCAAAAAGACAAATCAATCTATACAGTCAATGCAATCCCCATGAAAATTTTAGTTAACTTCTTTGTAGAAATGGACAACATCATCCTAAAATTCATATGGAAATTCAAGGGACCCAGATTACACCCAAGAAATCTTGAGAAAGAAAAAAAAAAGTTGGAGAACTCACACTTCCCATTTTCAAAATTTACTGCAAAGCTACAGGCGGTACTGGCATATACATTAATAGAACAGGTTCCAGAGTCCAGAAACTGACATATACAGGTATGATCAATTGATGCGGGGAAGAAGGGGTAGGGAAGAACGCTGCTGCAATTCATCCCATATCAGTGGTCCTAGGACCAGAGCTGCAACTGCAGATGCTGGAAATCAGGATGGTTCCTAAGCAAAAAATTATGACTATGCTTTGTAGCCTTCATGTGAGAATTTTTAAGTGCCTAACGGGTGGGTTGTGCCTTTACCTCAACCTGCAAAATAGGGTTAACAGTGAACATGGCTGCCTAATGCTCGAGAGAGCTGATAGTGTGTACCTGTGTGACCCTACCCTATATGAACAGGAATGGACTGGGGTTGGGGAGACACTTGTTAGACTAGTACTGCTGCCGCTGCAATCTGGACCAGCACAGTGGCCCAAGCTAACATCCCTTCCTTTTTTTTTTTTTTTTTTTTTTTTTGAGATGGAGTTTCGCTCTTGTTACCCAGGCTGGAGTGCAATGGCGCGATCTCGGCTCACCGCAACCTCCGCCTCCTGGGTTCAGGCAATTCTCCTGCCTCAGCCTCCTGAGTAGCTGGGATTACAGGCACGTGCCACCATGCCCAGCTGATTTTTTGTATTTTTAGTAGAAACGGGGTTTTACCATGTTGACCAGGATGGTCTTGATCTCTTGACTTCGTGATCCACCCGCCTCAGCCTCCCAAAGTGCTGGGATTACAGGCATGAGCCACCGCGCCCGGCTTTTTTTTTTTTTTTAAGAGACAGAGTCTTGCTCAGTTGCCCAGGCTGCAGTGCAGTGGCTATTCACAGGCACAATCACACTACTGATCAGCACAGGAGTTTTGACCTGCTCCGTCTCCAACCTGGGCCAGTTCACCTCTCCTTAGGCAACCTGGTGGCACCCGACTCTTGGGAGGTCACCACATTGATGCCAAACTTAGTGCAGACACCTGATGGGCATAAAGCAGTACAGCCCAGAACTCCTGGGCTCAAGCGATCCTCCCACCTCAGCCTCCCGAGTAGCTGGGACTACAGGCATGTACTACTGCACCTGGCGCTAACATCGCTTCCAAAGGTCGAAAAGTTTGGGTGAAAACCAATCACAAATGGAGAGGAGAAATAGTAGCCAAGTTAACAGAACAAATTAAATGGGTTATGCAATGAGGGAAATACAGTATTGTATTTATAGCTCAAGAGAGGCTCAGAGTAAGAGAATGCCATCTCTTAGATCAGTTACATGGGTGCCTGAAAGGGTGAAGCCATGCATCTGTCAGGACCATGCCTGCTTTTAGAAGTTGACAGGTGAGATGGGAGTCTGGGAACCCAGCGGCAGCCGTCTGAGGGACACCCTGGTTATATGGGATGATGATAAACAGGTCTAACTGTGGATGACTGAATGGAATGCATAACCTGCCAGTATCTTTTTTTTCATTCATTCATTCATTTGTTCATTTTTTGAGACAGAGTTTCACTCTTGTCGCCCAGGCTAGAGTGCAGTGGTACGATATTGGCTCACTGCAACCTCTGCCTCCCAGGTTCAAGTCATTCTCCTGTCTCAGCATCCTGAGTGGCTGGGATTACAGGCACCAGCCACCATACCCGGCTAATTTTTGTATTTTTAGTAGAGATAGCCAACATGGTGAAACCCCATCTCTACTAAAAACACAAAAACAATTAGCTGGATGTGGTGGTGTGTGCCTGTAAGCCCAGCTACTCGGGAGGCTGACGCAAGAGAATCACTTAAACCCAGGAGGCAGGCCGGGCGCAGTGGCTCAAGCCTATAATCCCAGCACTTTGGGAGGCTGACGCGGTGGATCACGAGGTCAAGAGATCGAGACCATCCTGGTCAACATGGTGAAACCCTGTCTCTACTAAAAATACAAAAAAATTAGCTGGGCATGGTGGCGTGTGCCTGTAATCCCAGCTACTCAGGAGGCTGAGGCAGGAGAATTGCCTGAACCCAGGAGGCGGAGGTTGCAGTGAGCCGAGATCGCGCCATTGCACTCCAGCCTGGGCAACAAGAGCGAAACTCGGTCTCAAAAAAAAAAAAAAAAAAAAAAAAAAAACAAAAAAACCCAGGAGGCAGAGGGTGCAGTGAGCCAAGATTGTGCCACTGCACTCCAGCCTGGATGACAAAGTGAGATTCTGTCTCCAAAAAAAAAAAAAAAAAAAAATGTGTTTTTAGATAATGGGCATTTTTGTTGGGTGCTAAAAATGTTCTGAGATTGATCATGGTAATGACTGCACAACTCTGTGAGTTGCGAAAAATCACTGGATTATACACTTTAAATGGATGTATTGTATGGCATGTGAATTCTATCTCAGGATAGCTGTTAAAATCAATCATGAAATCCTGTACATGGAGAAAATCCAAGAGGAATTGCAGCCATACCCCAAATTCCCCTCCTCTCACCTTTATGACATCATCTTGGTTCCTGCGTGTCCAATATCTCTGAACAGAAATGCCACCCCCCACTTCACAGCTCAGTGCATCAAAGCCTGTGTTCCCATCTGAGAGTGAAGGGTGGTGACTTTTTACCTGGGTTTGCTTGATCAGCTGATGGAGTTCTGTGAGAAGTTCTGCAATTCGGGAATCGGCAGACACGAGGGCCATTGTCTACAGGGGTACCTGGTGGGGGAGTGAGGACAGAAGAGAACTCTGTTAGTGGCTGCTGTGGGCTGAACTGTTCCCTCTCAAAAGATACATTCGGCCGGGAGGCTCACACTTGTAATCCCAGAACTTTGGGAGGCCAAGGCGGGCAGACTACTTGGGGCCAGGAGTTCAAGACCACCCTGGGCAACATAGTGAGACCCCATCTTTACCAAAAAAAATTAAAAACATAGCCGAGCAAGGTGGCACACACCTGCAGTCCCAGCTATCTGAGAAGCTGAGGTGAGTGGATCACTAGGGCCTAGGAGGTGGAGGCTGCAATGAGCTACTACACTCCAGCCTGCCCAACAGAGTGACACCCTATCTCTTTAAACAATAATAATAATAATAATAATAAGAAGAAACATTGTAGTCCTTTTTTTTTTTTTTTTTTTTTTTGAGACAGAGTCTCGCTCTTGTTACCCAGGCTGGAGTGCAATGGCTCAATCTCGGCTCACCACAACCTCCGCCTCCTGGGTTCAGGCAATTCTCCTGCCTCAGCCTCCTGAGTAGCTGGGATTACAGGCATGCGCCACCATGTCCAGCTAATTTTTTGTATTTTTAGTAGAGACGGGGTTTCACCATGTTGACCAGGATGATCTCGATCTCTTGACCTCATGAGGTTACAGGTGTGAGCCATTGCACCCGGCCAGATACATTGTAGTCCTAACCGAGGTACCTGGAATGTAATCTTGCTGGGAATTAGGATCTTTTCAGAAGTATTTAAGATGTCACTAAGATGAGGTCATAGTAGAATAGGGTGTGCCCTTAATCCAGACACACAGCCAGGTGGGGACAGAGGCAGAGATGGGACTTGGACTGCTACAAGCCAAGGGATCCCAAGTACTGCCGGCATCCACCTAACCAGCTGGGACAGGCACATGCCTGTAATCCCAGCACTTTGGGAGGCCAAGGTGGGAGGATCATGAGGTCAAAAGATTGAGACCATCCTAGCCAACATGGTGAAAACCCGTCTCTACTAAAAATACAAAAATTAGCTGGGCGTGGTGGCGCGTAGTCCCAGCTACTCAGGAGGCTGAGGCTGAGGAGAACTGCTTGAACCCAGGAGGCGGAGGTTGCAGTGAGCCGAGACCACACCACTGCATTCCAGCCTGGCGCCTGGTGACAGAGCGAGACTGTCTCAAAAAAAAAAAAAAAAAAAAAAAAAGATAATTAGAACAAGAGTAAAAAGACAACCAAAAGTAACCAAAAGTATAACTAGGTGAAAATGGACATATGCCTAAAGATAAAGGCATATTAGATAAAATAAGGGGAGTTTTTTTAGGGTGCTGAAATTTTGCACAATAGCCTGCATCTTAACAAAGTTTGTTCAGTCTGGGTGCAGTGACTCAAACCTGTAACCCAGCACTTTGGGAGGCAAAGGTAGGAGGATGGTTTGAGTCCAGGAGCTCAAGACCAGCCTGGGCAATAAGGTAAGATCCTGTCTCTATTTTTATTGTTTAAAAAAAGGTTGTTCAGCCGGGTGCGGTGGCTCGCGCCTGTAATCCCAGCACTTTGGGAGGCAGAGGCGGGTAGATCACAAGGTCAGGAATTCCAGGCTAGCCTGGCAAATATGGTGAAACCCCGTGTCTACTAAAAATACAAAAATTAGCTGGGCATGGTGGCATGTGCCTGGGTGACAGAGTGTGACTCCATCTCAAAAAAAAAAAAAAAAAAAAAATGTTCAACTAACACATCCTCCTACCCACAGAGATCAGATTCACACTGAATGGAGTAAACTCTTCCCCTCACTTAATAAACTGTGAACCTCTCCCCATGTATTTATTTGTATCTTCTTACAGGCTCTGCTCCTGTTATTTAAAAGTATAACAACATACAAACTAGGAATAGAGGGGAACTTTCTCAACCTGATGAAGGGCATCTATGAAAAACACACAGCTAATATCAGACTTAAAGGTGAAAGACTAAAAGCTTTCTCCTAAGTCAGGAACAAGACGAGCGTAGGTCCCTGTCATTTCTAGTCAACACGGTCCTGGAGGCACTAGCCAAGGCAATGAGGCAATAAGATAAACTAAAAGACATCCAGATCGGAAAGGAAGAAGTACAGCTATTTCTATTTGCACATGACATGACCTTGTATATAGAAAACCCTAGGGAATCCTAAACAACTATTAGGACTAAGAACAAGGTTAGATCTAATTGCAAAGTTGCAGGATACAAGATCAATAAACAAAAATCAATTGTGGCCAGGCCCAGAGGCTCATGCCTCCAATCCCAGCACTTTGGGAGGCTGAGGCAGAAGGACAGCTTGCAGCCAGAGGTCCAGACAAGCTTGGGTAACATAGCGAGGCCCCTACTTCCACTTTATAAATGTTTTTTTTTTTTTTTTTTTCAGCCGGGCGTGGTGGCTCAAGCCTGTAATCCCAGCACTTTGGGAGGCCGAGGCGGGTGGATCACGAGGTCGAGAGTTCGAGACCATCCTGGTCGACACGGTGAAACCCCGTCTCTACTAAAAATACAAAAAATCAGCTGGGCATGGTGGCGCATGCCTGTAATCCCAGCTACTCAGGAGGCTGAGGCAGGAGAATTGCCTGAACCCAGGAGGCGGAGGTTGCGGTGAGCCGAGATCGCGCCATTGCACTCCAGCCTGGGTAATAAGAGCGAAACTCCGTCTCAAAAATAAATAAATAAATAAATAAATAAATAATTTTTTTTTTTTTTTTTTTTTTAAAGGCTACAGTAATCAGTATGGCGTGGTACTGGCATAAAGACAAACATCTAGTTCAATGGAACAGAACTGAGAGACCAAAAATGGCCAAATAATTTTCAACAAGGGCGTCAAGATAAATTAGTGGGAAAAGAATAATCTTTTCAACAAATGTTACTGGGACAAGTGAATATCCACATGTAAAAGAATGCATCTGGTTCCCTACCTCAGCCCACACACAAAAATGATCTGAATAGACAGTTCTCCAAAAAAGACATACAAATGACCACCAAGCACATGACAAGATGCTCCGTATCATTAGCCATTGGGAAATGCAAGTCAAAACCACCAAAGACACCACTTCACACCTACAATAAAAAAGAGACAAGAGTTGGGAAGGACGTAAAGAAACTGTATGAATACATAAAGTATGATATCCGTAGAGTGGAATATTACTTGCTAATAAAAAGAAAAGAAGTAGTGAGACACGCTATGACATGAATGAACATTGAAAACATTATGCTAAGTGAAAGAAGCTGCAGTCATGGAAGACCACATATTGTATGTTTCCATTTACATGAAATATCCAGAATAGCCAAATCCATTGGAAGCTGGGTGGGAAATGTTAGGGGAAAAGACAGTGACAGTTAATGGGTATGGTTTTTTTTTTTTGGCCAGGTGATGAAAATGTTCTAAAATTGTGCTGATGGTTACACAATTCTGAATATACTAAAAACCAACGAGTTGCATACTTTAAATACGTGGTACCTGGCCACCATATCCCCAGGCAAGTATTATTTACTTTCTGTCTCTTTCGATTTGCATGGTCTGCACTTTTTTTTTATGAGATGGAGTCTCGGTCTGTCGCCCAGGTTGGAGTGCAGTGGCTCGATCTCAGCTCACTGCCACTTCTGACTCTCAGTTTCAAGTCCTTCTGTCTCAACCTCCTGAGTAGCTGGGACTACACGTGCGCACCACCATGCCTGGCTAATTTTTGTATTTTCAGTAGAGACAGTGCTTTGCTATGTTAGCCAGGCTGGTCTTGAACTCCTGACCTTGGGTGATCCACCCATCTCGGCCTCCCAAAGTGCTGGGATTACAGGCATGAGCCACTATGCCAGGCCTACCCTTGCTTTTTATTACTAATATTCCATTGTTTTGCTATAATACATTTTACAAATCAAGTCGTGAACTGACGAACATCAGGTTACGTACATTTTTTTGGCTATTATGAATCATGTTGCTATGAGCGTCATGTGCAAGTTTTTGTATGGGCATGTTTTCTTTGTTTTTCTTTTTTTCTTTTTTTTAGTAGAGATGGGGTTTCACCATGTTGGCGAGGCTGGTCTCAAACTCCTGACCTCAGGTGATCTGCCCAACTTGGCCTCCCAAAGTGCAAGGATTATAGGTGTGAGCTACTACGTCTGGCCAGTTGTCTTATTATTGACTTGTGTCCTTAGAAGCACATGGTTTTAATTTTTATCAAGTCCAATTTCTTTTTCTTTTGGTTGCTTGTGATATTGATCTATGTTGTCTCACATGTATGACGCTTTTTACCACCACAGCTTTACATAACGCATTGTCATCTAGAGAACATATTCCCTTAGAAACATTTAGTGACCTAGGAACAGAAGCTGCATCTGTGTCTCGACATGGCAGTGAGACCAGATGGTGGATCCTGGTGCCACTACCCTCAGGGCTTGTATACTGTAGGGAAGGGGTGGTTCGGAAGGGACGAACCAGACAACTGAAGTACGATTAACCCCATCTCTCCTACTACAACCTCTGCCTCTGGGTTCAAGTGATTCTCCTGCCTCAGCTTCCTGAGTAGCTGGGACTACAAGCACATGCCACCACGTCCGACTAATTTTTTTTTTCTTTTTTTTAATTGCATTTTAGGTTTTGGGGTACATGTGAAGAACATGCAAGATAGCTGCATAGGTACACACAAGGCAGTGTGATTTGCTGCCTTCCTCCCCATCACCTGTATCTGGCATTTCTCCCCATGCTCTCTCTCCCCAACTCCCCATCCCCCACCGTCCCTCCCCTATTTCCCCCCAACAGACCCCAGTGTGTAATGCTCCCCTTCCTGTGTCCATGTGTTCTCATTGTTCAACACCCGCCTATGAGTGAGAACATGCGGTGTTTGATTTTCTGCTCTTGTGTCAGTTTGCTGAGACTGATGGTTTCCAGGTTCATCCATGTCCCTACAAAGGACACGAACTCATCATTTTTGATGGCTGCATAATATTCCATGGTGTATATGTACCACATTTTCCCTGTCCAGTCTATCATCGATGGGCAGTAGGGTTGGTTCCAGGTCTTTGCTATTGTAAACAGTGCTGCAGTGAACGTTCGTGTGCATGTGTCCTTATAGTAGAACAATTTATAATCCTTTGGACATATACCCAGTAATGGGATTGCTGGGTCAAATGGAATTTCTATTTCTAGGTCCTTGAGGAATCGCCACACTGTCTTCCACAATGGTTGAACTAATTTACACTCTCACCAACAGTGTAAAAGTGTTCCTATTTCTCCACATCCTCTCCAGCATCTGTCGTCTCTAGATTTTTTTAATAATCGCCATTCGAACTGACGTGAGATAGTATCTCAATGTAGTTTTGATTTGCATTTCTCTAATGACCAGTGATGATGAGCATTTTTTCCTATGTTTGTTGGCCTCATGTATGTCTTCTTTTGTAAAGTGTCTGTTCATATCCTTCGCCCACTTTTGAATGGGCTTTTTTTTTTCTTGTAAATCTGTTTTAGTTCTTTGTAAATTCTGGATATCAGCCCTTTGTCAGATGGGTAGACAGCAAAAATTTTTTTCCCATTCTGTTGGTTGCCGATTCACTCTAATGACTGTTTCTTTTCCTGTGCAGAAGCTGTGGAGTTTGATTAGGTCCCATTTGTCTATTTTGGCTTTTGTTACCAATGCTTTTGGTGTTTTGGTCATGAAGTCCTTGCCAATGCCTACGTCCTGAATGGTTTTGCCTAGATTTTCTTCTAGGGTTTTTATGGTGTTAGGTCTTATGCTTAAGTCTTTAATCCATCTGGAGTTAATTTTAGTGTAAGGTGTCAGGAAGGGATCCAGTTTCTTCTTTCCGCACATGGCTAGCCAGTTTTCCCAACACCATTTATTAAACAGGGTATCCTTTCCCCATTGCTTGTTTTTGTCAGGTCTGTCAAAGATTGGATGGTTATAGATATGTTGTGTTGCCTCTGAGGCCTCTGTTCTGTTTCACTGGTCTATATCTCTGTTTTGGTACGTGACTAATTTTGGTATTTTTAATAGAGATGCGTTTCGCCATCTTGGCCAGGATGGTCTCTGTAAGGGTTATTGCCGAGTTTAAAATGAAGAAACTGAGGTCGGTATAAGAAAATTAAATGCCAATTTATTCAGCTCCCCGGCGAGGGTCTATGGTCCAGAGAAAGGGGCGAGAAGTCACGCCAAATTCCTGGGGTGTGGGTTTTTTGTGGCTATGAGTAACGAGCAACAGCAGGGTGCTCTGATTGGCTCTAGGGGAGCGGGATTGGCACGGGGCAGGCCGCTATTGGTTGGAAGGTTGTTGGGTGGGTTTTCTAGTGCAAGAGCCGGCCAGGGTTGCATCAGCCAGAGCCTTCCAGGGGAGCCATGCGCAGAGCTAGGTGCCGAGTGCAGAGCCAGGTGCCAGGTGCAGTCAGGTGCTGAGTGCAGAGGTGGGTGTGTCTGGCCACCAGGTGAGGCAACCGGCCTTACAGTCTCAGTCTCTTGACCTTGTGATCCACCCACCTCAGCCTTCCAAAGTGCTAAGATTACAGGCATGAGCCATGGTACCTGGCCAACAACAGAAATGTATTACTCACAGTTCTGGAGGCTGGGAAATACAAGATCAAAGCCCCAGTATATCCGGTATCACTCTCTGCTTCAAAGATGGTACCTTCTCACTGCATTCTCAACATGGCAGAAGGGGCAACACACATCTCTGAGACCTCTTTCATAAGGGCGCTAACCCCATTTCTGAGAGTGAAGCCTGAGGATCACTTTTCTATCCTGTCCTCAAAGTTAGAGGTGGAGAATCATTGATTTCTTCCATCATTATTTTCCTTATTTTTAGTGGGTTTTTGAGTAGAGCAGTCGTGCTCTTGTCTGTGATGGGGGTGACAGCCCCCACATGCCTTCAGGGTCATCCTTCTGTCGTCTAGATGAGTAGTGCCTGGCTTCCATATCCATACTAGTCTCCTTATCAAAGGATGGCTTGGCCACACCCTTCATATTCTCTCTGAATACATTTATTCCTTTTTTTTTTTTTTTTTTTGAGACAGGGTCTAGCTCTGTCACCCAGGCTGGAGTACACTGGTGCAATTTCAGCTCACTGCAGCCCCAAGCTCCCAGGTTCAAGTGATCCTCCCACCTCAGCCTCTTGAGAAGCTGGGACCACAGGCATAAGCCACCATGCCCAGCTAATGTTTTGTAGAGATGGGGTTGCACCAAGTTGCCCAGGCTGGTCTTGAACTCCTGAGCTCAAATGATCCGCCTGCCTTGACCTCCCAAAATGCCAGGATTACAGGTGTAAGCCATTGTGCCCAGCCTAATTTTTCATTATTTACAACATGGCCATGCTGAAAATCTTCCAAATGCTTAAGTTGTTTCCCTTTTGGTTTTCCATATTTGTTTGTTTCTTCTCACAGTTTACTATAAGCCATCAAGAGAAACCATGCTTCCCCCTCACTACTTTGCTTAGAGACTTCATCCACCAAATAGCTGATTTCATCACTCAAGTTCTCCCACAAAACACTAGGACATGAGAAATAAAAGAAACTTTTAATCTGAAGAATGTGAGCACCCCCCTTAACTGTCAGGCCCAAAGAAGCACTGAAATGCAACAGTAGTCATGACTCACTGCTCACTTAAGCTAAATAACTACCTCACGAAGTCACTTGCTATGTGAACTCTAGACTAATTCTAAAATAGCCATAAAATGCCAATTCACTGGCATTTTCCGTAATTTCTCATATCCTACAGCTCAACAATGTATAACCAGTCACTAATTCATGTTATCTCTGTAAACCAGTGAGAATTCCTGTAAAACAATTTTTTTTTTTGAAATGGAGTTTTGCTCTTGTTGCCCAGGCTTAAATAGCGCAATCTTGGCTCACTGCAACCTCCGCCTCCTGGGTTCAAGCGATTCTCCTGCCTCAGCCTCCTGAGGAGCTGAGTTTAGAGGCGCCTGCTACCACGCATGGCTAATTTTTATATTTTTATTAGAGATGGGGTTTCGCCATGTTGGTCAAGCTGGTCTCGAACCCCTGATCTCAGGTGATCCACCCGCCTGAGCCTCCCAAAGTGATGGGGTTACAGGCATAAGCCACCACGCCCAGCCCCTGTCAAACAACTTCATGAGAGCCCACTCCTCATTCCTTTTTGCCTTTAAAAATCTGCTTGTAATAAACGCCAAACAGAGCACTCCCAAGGCAACCTACAAGTGTGTCCCAGGTTGCAGTCCTCAGCCTTGGCTGATATAAACTCTCCATTAATTTTGCCTAGGCTTGACCCTTTAGATCAACAGACACAAACCCAAATCAGCCAAGTTCTTTGCCACTTTACAACAAAGATCACCTTTCCCCCAGTTTCCACTAACATGTTCCTCATTTCCATCTGAGATCTCATCAGGATGGCCTTTGCATCCATATTTCTACCAACATTCTGTTCATGCCCTCTTAGGGTATCTCTGAGAAGAAGATTGAGGCTTTCTCCACAGCTCTCCTCCTGTGCCCTAGGCAGATCTGTGCTTAATGCTCTGTTCTTGACAATGTAGACTTTTTCTAGTACGAACATCAAAACTCTTCCAGCCTCTACCCACTACCCAGTTCCAAAGCCGCTTCCACATCTTCAGGTATTTGTTATAGCAGCACCCCACTTCTAGTACCAATTTGTATTAATTCATTTGACTGCTGTAACAAAATACTTTAGACTAGATCATGTATAAACAACAGAAATGCACTGCTCTGGAGGCTAGGAAGTCCATGATCATGGTACCAGCAGATTCAGCATCTGGTGAGGGCTTGCTCTGTGTTTCAAGGATGACAGCTCCAGAACTGTGAGCAGTAGTTTCTGTTGTTTATAAATATTCAGACTAAGGTATTTTGCTACAGCAATCCAAATGAACTAAGGTACTCATGGATTGAACATCTCTACCCAGAGGACACCCCATATTACTATGTTCAACATAGATATTCCTTATACAGTCCTACTTCTGTAGGGCTAGAAATTTCCATGATAAAAATAATATTTTAAAAATCATACAGAAGTTGAAGCCTTAAAAAATATAAAAAATCACTGCATCCAGAAAATATTCTAAAATTGGATTATGGCAATGACTTTATAATTGAATATACTTTAAAAGCCAATGAAGTGGCCAGGCACAATGGGTCACACGTGTAATCCCAACATTTTGGGAGGCCGAGGTGGACGGATCACAAGGTCAGGAGTTCCAGACCAACCTGGCCAACATGGTGAAACACCATCTCTAGTAAAAATACAAAAAAATTATCCAGGCGTGGTGGTGCGCACCTGTAATCCCAGCTACTTGGGAGGCTGAGGCAGGAGAATTGCTTGAACCCGGGAGGCGGAGGTTGCAGTGAGCCAAGATCATGCCACTGTACTCCAGCCTGGGCAACAAGAGCAAAAACTCCATCTTGGGGGGGGGAAAAAGCCAATGAACTGCATGCTTTAAATGGGTAAACTGTATGGTATGAGTATTATACCAGTATAATGGTTTAAAAATTAGCCCGGTTATGGTGGCTCATACCTGTATTCCCAGCACTTTGATCACCTGAGGTCAGGAGTTCAAGACCAGCCTAACCAACATGGAGGAAACTCCATCTCTACTAAAAATACGAAAGCAGCCAGGTGTCGTTGCAGGCTCCTGTAATTCTAGCAACTCGGGAGGCTGAGGCAGAAGAATCACTTGAACCCGACAGGCAGAGGTTGCAGTGAGCCAAGATTGTGCTATTGCTCTCCAGCCTGGGCAACAAGAATAAAACTCTGTCTCAAAAAAAAAAAAAAAAAATCAATCTGTCTAAAGGCAAAGTCATCACTTCCCTACCCACCCCTCCTCTCAAAAATCCTTGGTGGTAGCATGCCCCTTCTCTGTTGTTTTCATAACCCATTCAGCTACCTATGGGAACTGAGTTATCTTCGACTCCCCTTTTTCCCTCAATTTCCAACACTCTCATTATTAATTTACTGCCTCAATATTTCTGGACTCTATCCATTCCTCTTTATCCTTCACTCACTGGTTCAGGACATGTCAGGTTAGTTTCACTGTAATATACACAGCAGCTTCCTGGATAAATGCCTATATTCTCATTTCCAACACATCTGGCCTCTACCCCTCCCTAGAACCATCCAACTAAAAGACATGTGTTACCCTATCATTGTCCTACCACAGGCTTTCAACCCTCTGCCTCTAGGATACATCATGCCTTTAACATAGGACACAAGGTCTCCATGAAGAGGTGGCTTCCATCTGCCACTATCCCCAACACCTGTTATTACTCTTTACCCCACATTTTATGTTCCATCAATACTGACACTGAATTACATACCATGTAATTTCCCTTCCTTCTCACCCTGCCCCTGTCACTCTCTTTCTCTCTTTTTATTGAGATGGGGTCTCATTCTGTTGCCGAGGCTAGTATGCAGTGGTACAATCTTAGTTCACTGTAACCTCTGCTTCCTGGGTTTAAGCAATTGTCTCTCCAGGCTCAGCCTCCTGAGTGGCTGAGACTACAGGTATGCACCATCAAGCCCAGGTAATCTTTGTATTGTTTGTAAAGACGAGGTTTCACCATGTTGCCCAGGCTGGTCTTAAAGTCCTGAGCCCAAAGTAATTTGCCCGCCTCAGCCTTGAAAAGTGTTGGAATTACAGGTGTGGGCTGCCACACCCAGCCCCACATAACTTCTTATCTCCATGCTTACCCTATGTTTACACTATTCCCTCTATGTGGGACGTCCGGATCACTCCTAATCCTCTGAGTTTACACAATCTTTTTTTTTTTTTTGAGATGGAGTTTCGCTCTTGTTACCCAGGCTGGAGTGCAATGGTGCGATCTCGGCTCACCGCAACCTCCGCCTCCTGGGTTCAGGCAATTCTCCTGCCTCAGCCTCCTGAGTAGCTGAGATTACAGGCACGTGCCACCATGCCCAGCTAATTTTCTGTATCTTTAGTAGAGACGGGGTTTCACCATGTTGACCAGGATGGTCTCGATCTCTCGACCTCGTGATCCACCCGCCTCGGCCTCCCAAAGTGCTGGGATTACAGGCTTGAGCCACCGCGCCCGGCGTTTACATAATCTTTAAGACCTAGCTTAGTACCAAGCCACCTCCTCCACTGATCACAGCCTGAAACTTTCTGTCCACTAAGACCCTCTTTCCACTCCTGCTCCTACCAAATCACATGAAAATCCGCTTTGTATGTATTTCTCTCCTCCCCTAGTTTGTCCAGTCTTTCAGGGCAGGGATCACTTTATTCTCCATACCTAGCACAGAGCCTGGCACACTGTGGGTTCTCATTAAACATCGACTGAATCACTATCCTTTTCTTCACCATAAAACTACCATACCTACCATCGTCACTTCTCCCATTCACGCCTCAGCTACCCTCAAGCTCCCAGGGAGCTCATTCCAGCTCCTGGACCTTCTGCTGCACTGCATACCTGCTCACATGCTGTGCCTCAAAGCTCTACTCTCTCTAGATTTCAGGTGTGATGGTGAATCCTAGGTAACAACTCGTCTGGATTGACGGATGCTTAGATGGCTGGTGAAGCGCTGTTCCTGGGGGTGTCTGTGGTGTTGCTAAAGAAGGCTGACATTTGTCGGTGGACTAGGAGAGGAAGACCCACCCTCCCTATTGGGGGGGTCCATCCAGTTGGCTGCCAGCGTGGCTAGCACAAGCAGGCGGAAGAAGGAGGACAAACAGCTTGCTGGGTTTGCATGCTCGCTCTGGTCTGTGCCATGCTGGACACTTGGCCTTCTCTCCTCCTGCCCTTGGACAACAGACTCCAGGTTCTTTGGCCTTTAGACTCTGAGGCTTGCACCTCCCAGGGGCTCTCAGGCCTTTGGCCTCGGACTGCACTGTTGGCTTCCCTGGCTTTAAGGCTGGCGGACTTGGATGGAACCATGCTACCAGCTTCTCTCTTTGCCCAGCTTGCCAATGGCCTATCAGGGGATTTCACCTTGTAACTGTGTGAGGTAATTCTTCCTAATGAACGCCTATGTGTGTGTATATATATGCTATTGGTTCTGTCCCTCTGGACTGACGAACCCACCAGGCTCCATGCTCCCCAGTCTCTAACCACCATTCTGGTTTCCTGCTGCCTCCTCCTCTACTCCAGTGGAAGATCGCTCTGGGATCCTCTTCTCATTCTCTACACACTCCCTAAGCATACTCATCAGCTTCAGGCTAAACTTCCAGATCAGTGCCATCAACCCTGACCTCTTTCCAAGGCTCCCAACTCAAGACTTCCAACTGCCTCCTGAATAACCCCACCGAGGTGCCCCGCAGACACTCACACTTCCTGTCCCACAGGGCGCTGCCTTCTAGATGCTGCTTAACGGCATCACGGCACAGCTGGCTTCCCAAGCTGGAAACCCAGTCCCCTCTCTCCCGCCACACTTGTCATTGTTTTAATTTAGCCCCTCATCACCCATCACTGTCTCATGGGGTTGTTAATAAAACTGTTTCGAGAAACACATACACACACACAAGTTTGAGTAAACGATATATGTACTTAGTGAAAAAACTCAGACTACCCTAGCAATACAATGAAATCTCCTATCCCTACAGGCAACTAGTTCTTTCTTGGGTATTCCTTCAAAGACATCCCGTGAACATATAACAAGAAAAAACGGTGTGTAGCTCATAAAAGCTTTTGCAAAGACACACACACACACACACACACATGCATTCTCACTCACTCATGAAACTGAGATTGAAATTTTCAGAGAGAGTTGACCACATGGTCTGAAGGATCACTGTGCCTACTGGGTAGTGCCTTGCCTGGCAGAATCACCTCATTTTATAATTTCATAATAAGCTATTGCTATCCCTGGCCATTAACTCTCAAAGCAGATCATCCAACTGTGCCCACTGCCTTGACACCCCTTCCTCCTGGCACGTAGCTGGCAAATGGCAACACACTCTTACTACGCAAATGCCCTCTCTTCTTTGGGGCCTCCCTGGCTACCAACAGTTATTATAGTACCTCTGCCTCCGCAGAGCACTCTGGTCACCCATCTGTTTCCAACTATCTGCCTTTTTTCTCTAAAGTGGAAGAAAAGTACAACATTAGCTGGGCACAGTGGCTCACACCTGTAATCCCAGCACTTCGGGAGGCTGAGGAGGGTGGATCACTTGAGGTTACTAGTTTGAGACCAGCCTGACCAACATGGAGAAACCCCACCTCTACTAAAAATACAAAATTAGCTGGGCGTGGTGGCACGTGCCTGTAATCCCAGCTAATTAGGAGGCTGAGGCAGGAGAATCGCTTGAACTCCAGAGGCGGAAGTTGCAGTGAGCCGAGATCACGCCATTGCACTCCAGCCAGGGTAACAAGAGCAAAATTCTATCTTGAAAAAAAAAAAAAAAAGAAAGAAAAGTACAACATGAAAGCATGTTTTAAAGCAAATCTCAACAACCTCAAGTGATTTTCATTTTGTATCCATCTCTGTAAATGTTAAATAACCACAATCAGAGCACATACGCCCTTTTAAAACTGCTTTCTCGGCCGGGCGCGGTGGCTCACGCCTGTAATCCCAGCACTTTGGGAGGCCGAGGCGGGTGGATCACGAGGTCAAGAGATCAAGACCAGCCTGGTCAACATGGTGAAACCCCGTCTCTACTAAAAATACTAAAAATTAGCTGGGCATGGTGGCACGTGCCTGTAATCCCAGCTACTCAGGAGGCTGAGGCAGGAGAATAGCCTGAACCCAGGAGGCGGAGGTTGCGGTGAGCCGAGATCGCGCCATTGCACTCCAGCCTGGGTAACAAGAGTGAAACTCTGCCTCAAAAAAAAAAAAACAAACAAAAAAAAACCTGCTTTCTATGTGTGGAAGAGTCTACTTCTCAGACTTCCAGCCCCTCTGTCACCCAAGCTGGAATGCAGTGACGCAATCTCGGCTCATTGTAGCCTCCACCTCCCAGGCTCAAGTGATCCTCCCACCTCATCGTCCCATGTAGCTGAGACTATAGCCATGTAGCATCACACCCAGCTAATTAAAAAAAATTTTTGCCTGGCGCAGTGGCTCAAGCCTGTAATCCCAGCACTTTGGGAGGCCGAGGCGGGTGGATCGCGAGGTCAAGAGATCGAGACCATCCTGGTCAACATGGTGAAACCCCGTCTCTACTAAAAATACAAAAAATCAGCTGGGCATGGTGGCACGTGCCTGTAATCCCAGCTACTCAGGAGGCTGAGGCAGGAGAATTGCCTGAACCCAGGAGGCGGAGGTTGCGGTGAGCCGAGATCGCACCATTGCACTCCAGCCTGGGTAACAAGAGCAAAACTCCGTCTCAAAAAAAAAAAAAAAAAAAATTTTTTTTTGTAGAGATGGGGTCCTGCCTTGTTGCCCAAGATGACCTCAAACTCCTGGGCACAAGCAATCCTCCCACCTCAGCCTCCTAAAGTGCTGGGATGACAGGCATGAGCCATGACATACAGCCAAGAACTAAGTCTTAGTGGATTATCTTTGCATCTTGGTGCCCCAAATAAAGCCTGAAATCCAGGAGGGCCTGGCCACCCGTTTGTCAGACCCTACTCAGGGAAACACTGGAAGAGGCGAACAGCACGTCCAGCACCAATACAAGTAAGAGCCCTACAAAGAAATGACGTACACCACCTGCCATAGACCCGTCAGGGAAAGGAACTCACCTTCATGTTTTAGGAAGTCCAAGGAGGGGGAAGGAAGAGAACAACCATTAAGTTCTCATAAAGCCTCACACTTGCCTTGGATTAATTAGTTAACCTTTCTGGGTCTCAATAAAATCAAAACAAGAGCACTTACTTGATGATCAAATACCTAAGAAAGGTCCTAGGCAGTGGCTGGCCCAGAGCATGCACTTAGTGAACGCTCGTGGCCCTTCTCATCTGGAGGCCAGGGGTCTGCTGTTATATTCACACAATCACACAAGCAAAAGAAATGCTGACACTTGCCAAACCTGGGAATAAACCCTTGATGACGGCCTGGCCAAAGACCACACTATTTAAGGGCTCTTTTATTTGAGATTGGCCTACTGGGCAGTGGCTTGTCTGAGAAAACAAGCTCTTCTTACGATTTTACAACAAAGTGCTGCTATCTCTGGATCCGGTCAGTTATACACCTAAACTTACCCAGGAAACGTGTTCTAGGTAGAAGCAAAGGTTTCTGCGACCCTCTGAGAACAAACGCCAAGCCTGCTGGTGCAAAGCAAGTGGGAATGCGGCGCTGGGGGTTGGAACCATAACTAATTAGAAGGCCAGATGGGAGGACGCTGCGCTCCCAGGCCAAGTTGCTGGTTTTATCAGAGTCCAAGAGTGCTAGCTAATCTTATCACAATTCCATCGTGTAAACAAAACTGTCTCAAACCCCAAGAGACTCAGCAATTCCTACAAGGTTTCAAGCATTCTTAGGAATGCTCAGGCAACGCCCAGCATCTTAGTCTCTTTGGCTCCTAGCATGCTTGTTTTCCCACTGACTTAGAAGGTCACACCTTATCTCTACACACAGAGATACACACACTGTGCTGACATTTCACACTATAGTTTACTTGCGCCTGTTCAAGAACTTCATATAAATGTAATCACGCAACATGTATTCTTTGGGGCCAGGATTCCCTCACTGAACATGTTTTTGAAATTCATCTATATTGTATCAGTAGTGTAGGGTTGAGGGCCCCACAGGGTCGTGGGGTGTTCCTTATGCTGTGCTGAGGTGCGGGATTTGAGAAATAAAGAGACAGGACACAGAAGTACAAGGAAAGCGCAGCTGGGCTCAGGGGGCCACACCACCTATAAGCAGAATCGTGAGTATTTATTGTGCATAGGTTAGGCGGCAGGGCAGTGAGTGAAATCACCTTTAAGGAGTGAAATCATCTTTAAGGATAGTGATAGGGTCGTAAGCAATAAAACACGGGGTCCACCCCCATTAGGTCACCTAGGCCAGGAGGTGAACAGTGCACAGCAAGGGGCCCATTCCCATGAAGGCAAGGGCTGCATGCAGTTAAGGGGTCCACCCCCATTAGGTCACTGAGGCTTGAAGGTGGGCCGTGTACAGTGTACAATACTTCCATCTATGGGAAAACTACTTCTAAGAAGATTTATAGGAGGATGCTTTCAGTCACATAGCTGTCAAGGTTACTGCCACCTTCTGGCAGCTTCCAATGAGTACTAAGAGCTGATAAAGTTCACAGTCACCAAGGTGGATTGCTGGTCTGAGGGCAGCCTCTACGAGAACTGGAGCAAGGTCCTACAACTCCTTTATCAGGAGGAATGGCTCTTGCCCCAAGCCTGCCATACAGCAGGTATCTTTACAATAGTGAATGCTGCCGCCTGGGACATGGATTCTTGTCCTGGTATAACTGTTTTTCCCTTAAATCATGCTCTGCACTGCATCTGCTCTAGGCATTCCTCCGATTATAAGCTGCTTATTCCTTAATTCATGCTGTGTACTGTGTCCACTCTAGGCATTCCTCCGATTATGAACTAAGATATAATTATATATATGAAGGGAAATATTCTTTTTTTTTTTTTTTTTTTTTTTTTTGAGATGGAGTTTCGCTCTTGTTACCCAGGCTGGAGTGCAATGGCGCGATCTCGGCTCACCGCAACCTCCGCCTCCTGGGTTCAGGCAATTCTCCTGCCTCAGCCTCCTGAGTAGCTGGGATTACAGGCACGTGCCACCATGCCCAGCTAATTTTTTGTATTTTTAGTAGAGACGGGGTTTCACCATGTTGACCAGGATGGTCTCGATCTCTCGACCTCGTGATCCACCCGCCTCGGCCTCCCAAAGTGCTGGGATTACAGGCTTGAGCCACCGCGCCCGGCCTTAAAGGGAAATATTCTTTAGGCACTCATACTATCAACTATTATATGATTATATATAGAGGATTATATAAAGGGATTCTTCAGGCCCTAATTCTATAAACTAATATATAATTGTATAAAGGATTATATAAAAGGAAATTGCTGAGAAATAACACTATGAAGTGAGATATTCCTCAAACCCTAACTGTGCCAGGGTTCTGCTTAGCTCTCACTCTTTGGTGCCTGTATGGGGGGTTACCCACAAGTAGTTTGTTCCTTTCCTTTTTTTTGAGACAAAGTCTCGCTCTGTCGCCGAGGCTGGAGTGCAATGGCGCGATCTTGGCTCACTGCAACCTCCGCCTGCCAGGTTCAAGCGATTATCCTACTTCAGCCTCCCAAGTAGGTGGGATTACAGGCGCCTACCATCATGCCCAGCTAATTTTTGTATTCTTAGTAGAGGCGGGGTTTCACTATGTTGGCCTGGCTGGTCTCGAACTCCTGACCTCATGAACCGCCCACCTCAGCCTCCCAGTGCTAGGCCTGAACCACTGCGCACAGCTGTTTTGTTCCTTTTCATTGCTGAGGAGCACATTATCATATGGACAACACACTAGTTTAGCCAGTTCTCTCTTGATGGCACTTTGGTAATCCTCAGTTTAGGGGTATTATTCTTCTATTATTTTTTAGAGACAGTCTCGTTTCTGTCTCCTGGGCTGGAGAGCAGTGGTGCAATCATGGTTCACTCTAGCCTCAACCTCCCAGACTCAAGTAAATTCTTCCAGTTCAGCGTCCCGAGGAGCTAGGACTACAGGCACATGCCACCAGACCAAGCTAATTTTTAGTTTTTATTGTTGAGACAGAGTCTTGCTCTGCTGCCCAGGCTGGAGTGCAGTGGCATGATCTCGGCTCACTGCAATCTCCACCTCCCAGGTGCAGCAATTCTCCTGCCTCAGCATCCCAAGTAGCTGGAATTACAGGTGCCAGCTACCACCCCCAGCTAATTTTTGTATTTTTAGTAGAGATGGGGTGTCACCATGTTGGCTAAGCTAGTCTCTCAACTCCTGACCTCAAGTGATCTGCCTGCCTTGACCTCCCAAAGTGCTGGGATTACAGGCATGAACCACCATGCCTGGCCTCCAGCTAATTTTTTTTTTTTTTTTTTTTTGAGATGGAGTTTCGCTCGTTACCCAGGCTGGAGTGCAATGGCGCGATCTCGGCTCACCGCAACCTCCACCTCCTGGATTCAGGCAATTCTCCTGCCTCAGCCTCCTGAGTAGCTGGGATTACAGGCACGTGCCACCATGCCCAGCTAATTTTTTTGTATTTTTAGTAGAGACAGGGCTTCACCATGTTGACCAGGATGGTCTCGATCTCTTGACCTCGTGATCCACCCACCTCGGCCTCCCAAAGTGCTGGGATTACAGGCTTGAGCCACGGCGCCCGGCCTCCAGCTAATTTTTAAACTTTTTGTAGAGATGAGGTCTCACTATGTTGCCCAGGTTGGTCTTGAACTCCTAGGCTCAAGCGATCCTCCCAATTCAGCCTCCCAAATTGCTGGGATTATAGGTGTGACCCACCACAGGGCCTGACAAAGTTTTAATAACTGCTTTAAATTAAAAAAATTTTTTTTCTTTAATTATTTTGATTCTCCTTTAGAATTCTTGTCAGTTGGTACCAACACCTGGGTCCTCTAGGGGTTGATCTTTGTTTATTGCCTTTTTTTGTGAATACAAGTCATATTTTCCTGTTTTTTAAAAAAATGTATTTTAAAAATGTCTTTTTCTTCCTTTTTTTTTTCTTTTTTTGAGACAGAGTCTTTTTTTTTTTTTTTTTTGAGATGGAGTTTTGCTCTTGTTATCCAGGCTGGAGTGCAATGGCGCGATCTCGGCTCACCGCAACCTCTGTCTCCTGGGTTCAAGCAATTCTCCTGCCTCAGCCTCCCAAGTAGCTGGGACTACAGGCATGCGCCACCATGCCCAGCTAATTTTTGTATTTTTAGTAGAGACAGGGTTTCACCACGTTGACCAGGATAGTTTCAATCTCCTGACCTCGTGATCCACCCGTCTCGGGTGAGCCACCGCGCCCAGCCGAGACAGAGTCTTGCTCTGTTGCCCAGACTGGAGTAGTGGTGCCATCTCAGCTCACTGCAACCTCTGCTACCTCTTCACATAATTGTTGTGCCTCAGCCTCTTGAGCCTCCTGTGTACCACCAAGCCTGACTAATTTTTTTGTATTTTTAGTAGAGACATGGTTTTGCTACATTGTCCAGGCTGGTCTCAAACTCCTTTCTCAAGTGATCTACCTGCCTCTGCCTCTCAAAGTGCTGTGCTGGGTTACAGGACTGAGCCACCACACCGGGCCTGTTTTTTGTGTCTAATAATTTTGGATTGTATCATGGACATTGTGGATGACATGTTATAGGCTTTGGATTCTGTTATGTTCTTGAGAGTTTGGTGTTTTGTTAGCAAGCAGTTAATCACAGCTGAACTCAAACTCCAAATCTAGTTTCCCTGAGGAAGCTGAAATCTGTACTGATCTTTTAAACTTAACTAAATTGAAGGTGCCCCATGTTTGTCTAGTTCAGAGGTTTAGGCAGACTTTTAAAATAACAGCTTAGAGCTGGGCGCAGTGGCTCAAGCCTGTAATCCCAGCACTTTGGGAGGCTGAGGCGGGTGGATCACGAGGTCAGGAGATCGAGACCATCCTGGTCAACACAGTGAAACCCTGTCTTACTAAAAATACAAAAAATTAGCTGGGCATGGTGGCGCGTGCCTGTAATCCCAGCTACTCAGGAGGCTGAGGCAGGAGAATTGCCTGAACCCAGGAGGCGGAGGTTGTGGTGAGCTGAGATCGCGCCATTGCACTCCAGCCTCGGTAACAAGAGCGAAATTCCGTCTCAAAAAAAAAAAACCCAAAAAACAGCTTAATGGGCAGGGTGCAATGGCTCACATCTATAGTCCCAGCACTTTGGGAGGGTGAATCACTTGAGGCCAGGAATTTGAGACCAGCCTGGCCAACATGGTAAAACACTGTCTCTATTTAAAAAATACAAAGATTAGCGGGTGTGGTGGTGCGCACCTGTAATCCCAGCTACCTGGCAGGCTGAGGCATGAGAATCGCTTGAATCCAGGAGGTGGACGTTGAAGTGAGCCAAGATCGCATCACTGCACTCCAGTCTGGGTGACAGAGTGAGACTGTCTCAAAAAAAAAAAAAAAAAAGCTTAAAAACAACAACAAAAACAGCTTAATGGAAATAATTTGAATGGCATACAATACCCTATCAATGTATCTATCTATGTTTCCGTGTATCTATCTATTTGAGACAGGGTCTCACCCCTATTGCCCAGGCTGGAGAGAAGTGGTACAATCACAGCTCATTGCAGCCTTGACTTCTTCAGCTCAGTCGATCCTCCTGCCCCAGCTTCCCGAGTGGCTGGGATTACAGGCACACACCACCACGCCCAGCTAACTTTTGCATTTTTAGTAGAGACGGGTTTCTCCATGTTGGTTACACTGGTCTCGAACTCCTGACCTCGTGATCCGCCCACATCAGCCTCACAAAGTGCTGGGATTACAGGTGTGAGCCACGGTGCCTGGCCTACTTCATGCCTTTTCATGGTTAAATAACGTTCCATTGTATGAATAGATCTCAGTTTTTTAACCTATTCATCTGTTGATGGACATTTGGGTGTTTGGGGAAGACTTTTACATGAAGAATTTGGAACCCCTCCTCTGGGGCTATCTTCTTTCCATGATGGGCTTTTTAACACCTCGAGAGGCATTTAACAAAACCATTAAACAGGCGGGTCACAGTTGCTCACGCCTGTAATCCCAACACCTTGGGAAGTGGAAGACAGAGGACTGCTTGAGCCCAGGAGTTTGAGACCAGCCTGGTCACCACAGCAAGGCTCTATCTCTACCAAAAATAAAAAGTACCCAGGTGTGGTGGTGGGCTCCTGCAGTCCCAGCTTTCAGGAGGCTGAGACAAGAGGATCTCTTGAGGCTGGGAGTTCAAGACCCTGTCTCTACAAAAAAAAAAAACAACCAAAAACTGGTGACATAATTTAGGCTTCTGGATAGAGTCCCATCTGAAGCTGGTTTACTCCAGGCCTCTTCAGCTGGAGTCTGTGAGGAAAAAATACAAATGGTTTCTCATCTGCTGTCACAATGCGCAATCAATCAATATCTAAGATTTCTGTGGCCAAATATGTAGGGATTTCTCCCCAACAACAATCAATCCATCGAATCTACAGTGGATATATGCTGGATAACCTCTAATTCAGTTTATTTCCAACACTCTCCACCCAGACACGGTGTCAAACCCCACAGGCTGGGGACTCAGTCCACAAGCATGTCCCCCCAACTCTTGATGCCAGTCACAAGCCCTGGTTACTTTAATTGTGCTTCTGACCAACTGACTTTTATAAATCAGGGTTTCCGTGACTACCTCCTTGGGTTCCATGAATTTACAAGAGCAGCTCTCAGCACTCAGAGAAACACTTAGGTTTACTGGTTTATTATAAAAGACGTCACAGTGGATACAAATGAAGGAAGAGGCACACAGGGCAAAGCACAGAGGAAGAATCGAAGAGCTTTCATGTCCTCCCTGGGCAGACCGCCCTCCAGGAAGCTCCATAAGCATTCCAAACTGGAACACAGACCAGATATATATTTACAATATCACAGAGTCAACAAACACCCCTTTCATGCTTAGGCTAGTCGGGGTTAGTTTTCTGTTACCTGCTGCAACTGAGTAGCTTGATTAATAAGAAGAACTGCAGGGTAGAAGCGTATGTTAACCACTAATCCCACCTAAAATTGCTGGCCCTTTTACTATAATAACAACAAAGGCCTCAAACAAATCCAAATATCCTAAACATAAGCCACTCTAAGATTAATCCTACAGAGGATTAAGGTTCTGGCTCAAAGGGAAGGAGGAACCTAATAACCTACACTCAGATCTCACCCTCTCAAACCAGTCACTGGCAATAAGAATCTGAAAACCGGGTACAGTGGCTCATGCCTATCATCCCAGCACTTTGGGTGGCCAAAATGGGAGGATCACTTGAGGTCAGGAGTTTGGGACTATCCTGGGTAACACAGGGAGGCCCTGTCTCTACAAAAACAAAATAAAATAATTAGCCTGGCATGGTGGTGAACATGTATAGTCCTAGCTACTCAGGAGGCTGTGGCAGGAGGATCACTTGAGTCCAGGAGTTTGAGAATACAATGAGCTATTATTGCACCACTACACTCCAGCCTGGGTGACAGAGTAAGACTTTGTTTCTAAAAAAAATATAAATAAATAAATAAATAAATAGAGGCTAGGCACGGTGACTCACACCTGTAATACCAGCTCTTTGGGAGGACAAGGTGGGCAGATCGTTTGAAGTCAGGAGTTTGAGACCAGCCTGGCCAACATGATGAAACCCCATCTCTACTAAAAATATAAAAATTAGCCAAGCATGGTGATGCATGCTTGTAATCCCAGCTACTCAGGAGGCTGAGGCAGGAGAATTGTTTGAACCCAGGAGGCGGAGGTTGCAGTGAGCTGGGATCGCACCACTGCACTCCAGCCTGGGCGACAGAGCAAGACTCCATCTCAAAAATAAATAAACAGAATCTATATTCATCACTTAGTTAGAGACATTAAGACGACGATTTTTTTCCTCCATGCCTCTGTATGGCAACTTATGCTGGTGTTTCTCATTTAAACCTTACAGCAATCCTATAAAATAGATATCAGTACACAAGGAGCGGTGTTAGAAAAACAAAAAACAACAAAAAAAATTGATATCAGAATGGTAAGTAGAGTGGGGAAACTGCAGTTCAGATAGGTTATGCAGGGAACTCAGGAAAAAATTGAGCTGGGGCTCCAAGGCTGCAAATTCCAAAACCTATGCGCCTCCTCTGAATTCCAAGTTTTGTTACAAATTCACCATATTCAACAGTAAAAGATCATGGAAGCGGAAGCTTTTGGTCTCTTGTAAACTGCCAATTCACCATTAGCTATTATTATAACACTTGTCAAAGTATTACCAGTAAAATGATGATTGGGGCAACTGAGAAATGTTAGGGAAATGTGATGGTTAACTTTATGTGTCAACCTGATTGGGCTAGAGCAGGTGTCCCCAAACTACGGCCCGCCCCCTGAGGCCATTTATCCGGCCCCCCGCCGCACTTCAGGAAGGGGCATCTCTTTCATTGGTGGTTAGTGAGAGGAGCACAGTATGTGGCGGCCCTCCAACGGTCTGAGGGACAGTGAACTGGCCCCCTGTGTAAAAAGTCTGGGGACGCCTGGGCTAGAGGATGCCTATCTAGCTGGTGGTAACACTTCTGAGTATATCTGTGAGTTCCAGAGGGTTTGCTTTCCTGGGCTTCCAGCTTGCAGATGGCAAATCTTGGGACTTTTCAGCCTCTATAATGGTATGACCCAATCCATCACAATAAATCTCAATACATCTATACAACTATACAGTTCAATACATCTATACAGTTGACCCTTGAACAACATAGGTTTTAATTGTGCAGGTCCACTTATACGTGGATTTTCTTCCACCTCTAGGACTCTTTTGAGACAAGGTCTTGCTCTGTCACCCAGGCTGGAGTGCAGTGGCACAATTTTGGCTCATTGTAACCTCTACCTCCTGAGTTCAAGCGATTCTTGTGCCTCAGCCTCCCGAGTAGCTGGGATTACAGGCACACACCACCATGCCCGGCTAATTTTTGCTGTTATTGTATTTTTAGAAGAGACTGGATTTCGCCACGTTGATCAGGCTGGTCTCAAACCCCTGACCTCAGGCAATCTGCCCGCCTCGGCCTCCCAAAGTGCTAGGATTATGGGCATGCGCCACTGCGCCGGGCCAGTATTTACATTTAAAATGTGAAACTGGGGCTGGCTGTGGTGGCTCACGCCTGTAATTCCAGCATTTGGGGAGGCTTTGGTTAGGAGGACTGCTTAAACCCAGAAGTTCGAGGCTGCAAGAGGCTGCAGTGAGCTGTGACAGCACCACTGGCTCTCCAGTCTGAGCAACAGAGAACCTGCCTCTAAGAAAAAACAAGTGAGATTGATAATGCCTAGGGAAGAATCAGCAGGTGAGACGCCAGAGGCAAAGGAAGAGAATGTTCAGAGAGCCAAATGAAGACAGCATTTCAAGGAGCAGTGATCAACAGTATCAAATGCTGCTACAGGACTGAGACCTAACTTAACAATGAATTTGGCCACCTAGAGATCACCGATGGCTCTGACAAAGAGCTGTTTGTTTTTGCTTTTGTATTTTTGTTTTTTTTTTTGAAACGGAGTCTCACTGTCACCCAGGCTGGAGTGCAATGGCACCATCTCAGCTCACTGCACCCTCCACCTCTCGGGTTCAAGCGATTCTCGTGCCTCAGCCTCCCAAGTAGCTGGGATTATAGGCACACAGCAACATGCCCGGCTAATTTTTGTATTTTTGGTAGAAATGGGGTTTTGCCAGGCTGCACTCAAACTCCTGACCTTAGGTGATCCACCCACCTCGGCCTCCCAAAGTGTTAGGATTACAGGCGTGAGCCACCGCTCCCGGCGACAAGGAACTGTTTTAGTGAAGTGGTGGAGACCAAAGCCTGACTATAGGCTCAAGGGTTCAAGACCTGGAGGAGGAAAGGCACTAGTGAAGGTAGACTGAGGCCTCTGGCTGCAAACCCGAGCCGAGAAGGTAACTGGAGGATAGGGAGAGTAGGTTGTTTTGCTGATCTTAAGACGGGCATTTTTTGTCCGGGCGCGGGGACTCACGCCTATACTCCCCACACCTTGGGAGGGCGAGGCGGGAGGCTAAGCCCACGACTTAGAGACCAGCCTGGGCAAATGTATCTTAAACAAAAAAAGATTTTTTTGTGTGCAAATAATAAGTGCTGGAGTTCGGCGCCCAGCCTCTGTCCGCATCTTCGTGACCCGGGGCAGAGTATGCCACCTGGGGGCCGCGTCCCTGTCAAGCCCGGCGTGCCGCAGTTTCCCACCCTCACCCGGGATGGAAGTGCGCACGCGCAGACTTCGAGTGGCCGGGCGCAGGGCCCGCCCCCCCAGCCCCGCCCCCTCCCACCCAGAGCGCGTGCGCACCGCGCCTCGAGCGCCGCCTCAGGGAGGCCGGGAACCTCGGCGCAAAGGGAGGACATACCCCTTAGCTCTGGCGCTTCGCCGGAGGGCCCTGGCCAAGGCCGGTCCCCACCTACCGAGTCTCGGACAAAACAAGTTCGTCGGGCTGGAAACTGACGTGGGGAGCAGGCGCGTTCCTCGAACGCTTTTTCGGAGTCTGTGAATGGTCACGGACCTCCGTTCGAAGATTGGCGGCAGGTCGAGAACCGGACACGCTTTTTTGCCTTTTGTGAGCGTAGTCGCGCGAGGACCGTGTACGCATGCGCAGTTGTTCCTCTGTGACGTGACGCGCTGCCCCTTGGGAAATGTAGTTTTTACTTGGCATACCTCTGCGGCTCTCGGCGGGACCCTAATTCAACCTACCAGAGTGCGGGTGCGTTTTCAGCGTTTTCTCCCATTCCTCCAGACTCTGTTTTAAACAAAATGCAAAAAATAAAACAAAAACAGCTTGAAAGCGAGCAGATTGTTGCTTGCTGGAGGAGGGTGGGCGCAGGAAATATGGTAATATGGAAACTACTTTCTGCTCAATTTTGCTGCGAACCTAAAACTGCCCTAAAAAATAAAGTCTGTTGTTAAAAAAATTAATTAAAAACAAGTAGATCTCTAAGAAATCGAAATTTTCAGGAGTCTTCTTAGAAAAGTATTAAGGATATGGAAGTGCAATGGACGTGTAGCCTCAGTGGTATTTATCGAAGGCCATCATAGTATCACAATTTCTTAACGCTTTAGAGGTCTGTAATTATATATTTATTTGTTGATTATTTGATGGACTTGCAAGTCCTATAAGATTGGGATCATCTTTTGTTCACCTGTGTATTCTTAGGACGTAGCACAGTGCCTGGACATCAGCATGTTTTTTTCTTTTTTTCTCTTTGAGACAGGGTCTCGCTCTGTTTTCCAGGTTGGAGTGCAATGGTGCCACCAGGGCTCCTGAGTAGCTAGGACTACAAGCGTACACCAGCACATTCTGCTAATTTAAAAAAAATTTTCTTTGTAGAGATAGGGGTCTTGCTATGTTGCCTGGGCTGTTCTTGAGTTCCTGGGCTCAAGTGATCCTCCTGCCTCAGCCTCCCAACGTGCTGGGATTACAGCCATGAGCCACTGAACTCAGCCCAGTCAGTATTTTTCTGTTTATTAGAGAATCTCAGGCATTAGCACTGGAACTATTTTAACCCCAAAATTAATGCCTCATTTTCTTCCATCACACTTGGCATTTTTTTCTGTGTGCTCTAGGTCAGTGAATAACACGTCCATCCACCCAGCTTCAGTTCAACTTACTGCATTTTATGAAAGTTATGCTTTGAGGAATTTCACAAATTTTTGCATTTGTAAAGATCTCAGGAGCTCTTTCTCCTGATTGTTAAATGTCATCCGTAGGCCTGCTGCGGTGGCCCACACCTGTAGCGGTGGCTCACGCCTGTAATCCCAGCACTTTGGGAGGCCGAAGCGGGTAGATCACAAGGCCAGGAGTTGGAGACCAGCCTGGCCAATATGGTGAAATCCTGTCTTCACTAAAAATACAAAAATTAGCTGGGCATGGTGGCGCTCACCTGTAGTCCAACTACTCGGGAGGCTGAGGGAGAAGAATTGCTTGAACTCAGGAGGCGAAGGTTGCAGTGAGCTGAGATCCTGCCACTGCACTTCAGCCTGGGCGACAGGGCAAGATTCTGTCTCAAAAAAAAAAAAAAACACATACAAAAACAAAAATTAGCCAGGTGTAGTGGTGCACACCTATAATCCCAGCTACTCAGGAAGCTGAGGCAGGAGAATCACCTGAATTGGGAGGCGGAGGTTGCGGTGACACAATATTGCAGCACTGCACTCCAGTCTGGGTGACAGAGCAAGACTCTGTCTCAAAAAATAAAATAAATTTAAAAAAATTAACCCTATACCGGGCATGGTGGTTCACACCTGTAATCCCAGCACTTTGGGAGGATGAGGTGGGCAGATCACCTGAGGTCAGGAATTCAAAACGAGCCTGGCCAACATGGTGAAACCCCATCTCTACTAAAAATACAAAAATTAGCTGAGTGTGGTGGTAAGTGCCTGTAATCCCAGCTACTCGGGAGGCTGAGCCAGGAGATTCACTTGAACCCGGGAGGCAAAGGTCGAAGTGAGCCAAGATCACACCACTAGACTCCAGTTTGGGCAACAAAGATCGAAACTCCAACCGGGCACGGTGGCTCACACCTGTAATCCCGGCACTCTGGGAGGCCGAGGCAGGTGGATCACGAGGTCAGGAGATGGAGACTGTCCTGGCCAACATGGTGAAACCCCATCTCTACTAAAAAAAAAGTACAAAAATTAGCTGGGCATGTTGGTGCATGCCTGTAGTCCCAGCTACTCAGAAGGCCGAGGCAGGAAAATTGCTTCAACCCAGGAGGCAGAGGTTGCAGTGAGCTGAGATCGTGTCACTGCACTCCAGCCTAGGGACAGAGCAAGACTCTGTCTCAAAAATAAATAAATAAAACAACCCTAGTCACTGATCAGGAGAGATTTGGGGCTCACAATTGTTTTTTAAATTTTATTCGCTCTGCCCTGTTTTAAAAATTTGTTAATATCTGATTTTCTACAATAAACATGTATTTATTAACTTTTTACAATGTGTTTTAGAGTGATGTCCACATGTAAGGAATTGCTCTGTCTTCCCCACATCCTTATTTCTCAAAAGAATGATCTAGACTCAGTTTTCTTTTTCTTTTTTACTGCTCTAAGCCCCATCTGCTCTGAGCTCCATCTTGCTCAGACTCAGTTTTCATTTCTCACCTCCTACTCATACAATGTCTGGAGCCAGCACCTGGGGGTTATGCCTGACATCACCCTTTCCCTCCCTCCCTCATTCAATCCACCACATGTCTGCAATATAGAAACACATTTACTGGATACTTGCTATGCACCAGGCACTGTTCAAAGTCCTTGACACATATTCATTCATATAACACAATCCATCTAGTTTTCATCTCCACCATAACTACCCTAGGCCAAGAGAGAGACACCTTGCCTAAACAACTGCAAAGGCTTTCTGGGTTTTTGTTTTTATTCTGTTTTGAGACCGAGTCTCTTTCTGTCAAACAGGCTGGAGTGCAGTGGCATGAGACCGGCTAGGATGGTCTCGGTCTCTTGACCTCGTGATCCGCCTGCCTTGGCCTCCTAAAGTGCTGGGATTACAGGTGTGAGCCACTGCGCCCAGCCAAGGCTTTCAGGTGTGTGTGTGTGTGTGTGTGTGTGTGTGTGTGTGTGAGACAAAGTCTTGCTCTTGTTCCCAGGCTGGAGTGCAATGGCGCCATTTCGATTCACTGCAACCTCTGCCTCCTGGGTTCAAGTTATTCTCCTGTCTCAGTCTCCCGAGTAGCTGGGATTACAGGCATCCACCACCGCACCCAGCTAATTTTTGTATTTTTAGTAGAGATGGAGTTTTGCCACGTTGGCCAGACTGGTTTCGAACTCCTGACCTCAGGTGATCTGCCCACCTCAGCCTCCCAAAGTGCTGGGATTACAGGGGTGAGCCATCACGCCCGGCCGGCTTTCTGTTTTTTAATTGCTGTTGCCAAGGTTGAATTATTTATTTCTACTTAATGACGTACTTCGTCATTGGGCTCTGCATGGCCTCCCTATTTATTTATCATTTTTAAATTTTTTTGAGACAGAGTCTCACGCTGTCACTCAGGCTGGAGTACAGTGGCGCAATTTCAGCTTACTGCTACCTCTGCCTCCGGGGTTCAAGCATTCTTGTGCCTCAGCCTCCTGAGTAGCTGGGATTAGGCAAGCACCACCATGCCTGGCTAATTTTTGAATTTTTGGTAGATATGGGTTTCACCATGTTGGCCAGGCTGGTCTTAAACTCCTGACCTCAAGTGATCCTCCCACCTTGGCCTCCCAAGGTTCTGGAATTACAGGTGTGAGCCACCTCGCCCAGCATTGTTTTATATATTTATGTCCTTTTAACCCTTGCCTCCTCTCCTCCTGCCTTGGCCAAATGCGTGGGAATGTCCTAGTAAAACATGAGTTGTTTAGTGTGTATGTGTATTTTCAATCTAATGGTATTGTGCTATCAACCTCATTGTATTTCTTTTTTTTTTTTTTTTTGAGACGGAGTTTCGCTCTTGTTACCCAGGCTGGAGTGCAATGGCGCGATCTCGGCTCACCGCAACCTCCGCCTCCTGGGTTCAGGCAATTCTCCTGCCTCAGCCTCCTGAGTAGCTGGGATTACAGGCACACACCACCATGCCCAGCTAATTTTTTGTATTTTTAGTAGAGACGGGGTTTCACCTTGTTGACCAGGATGGTCTCGATCTCTTGTCCTCGTGATCCACCCGCCTCGGCCTCCCAAAGCGCTGGGATTACAGGCTTGAGCCACCGCGCCCGGCTTTTTTTTTTTTTTTTTTTTTTTGAGACAGAGTTTCACTCTCCTTACCCAGGCTGGAGTGCAATGGCGTGATCTCGGCTCACCGCAACCTCCGCCTCCTGGGCTCAGGCAATTCTCCTGCCTCAGCCTCCTGAGTAGCTGGGATTACAGGCACACGCCACCATGCCCAGCTAATTTTTTTGTATTTTTTAGTAGAGACGGGGTTTCACCATGTTGACCAGGATGGTCTCGATCTCTTGACCTCGTGATCCACCCGCCTCGGCCTCCCAAAGTGCTGGGATTACAGGCTTGAGCCACCGCGCCCGGCTGTATTTCTTTTTCTACTCAGCCTTGTGTGTTCTTTTTTCTTTTTCTTTTTTTTTTTTTTTTTTTTCTTAGATGGAGTTTCGCTCTTGTCTCCCAAGCTGGAGTGCAATGACGCAATCTCGGCTCATGCCAACCTCTGCTTTTCGGGGTTCAAGAAATTCTCCTGCCTCAGCCTCCCAAGTAGCTGAGATTACAGGTGTGTGCCACCATGCTGGGCTAATTTTTTGTATTTTTAGTGGAGACAGGTTTTCACCATGTTGCCAAGCTGGTCTCAAACTCCTGACCTCAGGCGATCCACCTACCTCAGCCTCCCAAAGTGCTGGGATTACAGGCATGAACCACCGTGCCCGGCCTCAGCCCTGTACTTTCAAGACCTGTCGTCATGTGCACACATCACCTATGGCTTACAGAAACCATGCAATATTTCAAAGTGGGCACCCGCATTTTACTTATGATGGGCCTGTAAGTTGCCTACTGGCTACCACAAACAATACCACAGTGAACAACTTCATGCTCATTCCCTTGTGGGCTATATGAAGATTACTCTGGGATGTGTGCTCACTAATGACACTAAGCAATGCCCTCTTAAGTAGTCTCCCCTCATCCATTCTGGCCAGAGTGGCACATGCCTACAATCCCACTGCTTTGGGAGGCTGAGGGAAGAGGATCACTTGAGGCCAGGAGTTCGAGGCTCCAGTGAGCTATGATCGTGCCACTGTACTCCAGCCTGGGAAACATAGCAAGACCCTGTCTCTACAAAAAAAAATTTGGCCGGGCGCGGTGGCTCAAGTCTGTAATCCCAGCACTTTGGGAGGCCGAGGCGGGTGGATCACGAGGTCGAGAGATCGAGACCATCCTGGTCGACAAGGTGAAACCCCGTCTCTACTAAAAATACAAAAAGTTAGCTGGGCATGGTGGTGCGTGCCTGTAATCCCAGCTACTTAGGAGGCTGAGGCAGGAGAATTGCCTGAACCCAGGAGGCGGAGGTTGCGGTGAGCCGAGATCGCGCCATTGCACTCCAGCCTGGGTAACAAGAGCGAAACTCCATCTCAAAAAAAAAAAAAAAAAAATTTTTTTTTTTTAAATGGGGTTTCACCATGTTGGTCAGGCTGGTCTTGAACTCCTGACCTTGGGTGATCTGCCCACCTTGGCCTCCAAAGTGCTTGGATTACAAGTGTGAGCCACCATGCCCAGCCAGAAAAATATATATATTTTTAAATTAGCCAGGCATGGTGGCATGCACCTGTAGTCCCAGCTACCAGGGAGATTGAGGCAGAAGGATTGCTTGAGCCCAGGGGTTCAAGATCAGTCGGGGTAACAGAGTGAGAGTTCATCTCTACAGAAAAAATTTAAAACTCAGGCTAGGTGGGGTGGTTCACACCTGTAATCCCAGCACTTTGGGAGGCCAAGGCAGGTGGATCACCAGAAGTCAGGAGTTCGAGACCAGCCTGGCCAACGTGGTGAAACCCTGTCTCTACTAAAAATACAAAAATTAGCTAGGCTTGGTGGCGCACGCCTGTAATCCCAGCTATTTGATGAGGCTGAGGCAGGAGAATCACTTGAAACCAGAAGGCAGAGGTCAAAGTGAGCTGGGTTGGCACCACTGTACTCCAGCCTAAAAAAAAAAAAAAAAATTAGCCGGGCATGGTGTTGCTCACCTGTAGTCCCAGCTACTAGGGAGGCTGAGGTGGGAGGATTGCTTGAACCCGAGAGGCGGAATGCGCCACTGCATTCCAGCCTGGGTGACAGAGCAAGACTCTGTCTCAAAGAAAACAAAATATCAGCCAGGTATGGTGGGGGGGCAGGGAGATGGGGCAGGAGGATCACTTGAGCCCAAGAGGTTGATGCTGCAGTTAACTGTGATTGCGCCACTGCACTGCACTCCAACCTGGGCAACCAGAGTGAGACCCTGTTTCAAAACAAACACACACACACACACACACACACACACACACACACACGCAGAGCTCTCACAAGGAAACTGTAACTATTCACGATTTAATGGTTTTCGTATCACGACTAGAAGTGGTATAGTGTGCATGCAATCCAAGGGGGAAAAGGAGATGAAATACATTAACTCTTAAATGTTGCCTTTTTCTGATCTTAAAATAGCTGTACATTGTGCGAAAGCCCAACACTACAGAGATCTAGAGGCTATAATGGAGAAAGTAAAAATCCTCCACAACCCCAGTCTAGGATGTAAGCACTATGGAGAGTTTGGTTCACATGTCAATGCCCCCCACCCACTTTTGTTTTCAATAATGAAAATAATTTTTCTGGCCAGGTGCAGTGGCTCACGCCTGTAATCTCAGCACTTTGGGAGGCCGAGGTGGGTGTGTCACCTGAGGTCAGGAGTTTGAGACCAGGCTGGTCAACATAATGAAACCCCATCCTTACTAAAAATACAAAAAAACAGCTAGGGGTGGTGGCGAACGCCTGTATCCCAGATACTCAGTACTTGGAAGGCTGATGTAGGAGAATTGCTTGAACTCGGGAGATGGGTGCGGTGACAAGATCGCGTCACTGCACTCCATCCAGCCTGGGAGAGCACGACCCTCCTTCAAAAAAAAAAAAAAAAGAATTTTTCTTACACAAATAGGAACATAGATGCGCTGTTGCTGGGGGCAGCAATGGTGTCTGGGCTCACTTCCCTCTGCATGGGCTCGGAAATGGGGTACGGGGGTACCGCCCCTTGGCCCGAGGGTGGGAGGGTAGGGCACGGTGAATGTGGCTCAGGGGTGCGTGGGGTGGGCACAACGCATTGGTCGCGAGGCATCGGGTCTACAAACGCAACGTTCCCCAGCGGAGCCAGCCCAGGTTTCCAACCACCAGCCCGGCCACCGCGTGCCGGGGCAGAACGCCAGGAAGGCGCATTTGACTTACAAGAGACTATTTGAATGTATCTTCCCTAAAAGGATGGACTGGTGCTGCAGGCTGGACAAACCGCCAAGCAGAGCTCCAAGGTCCCCCTGACCAAGCCCTGGGATCCTTTTGACCTTCAGCAGAACTCCCCCTTCGAAGTCCGGTAGCCACCAGGGGGCGCGATGAGCGCGCCTCCATCCAGGGCCGCTCAGGCAGAAAGTCAGCCAAAGCAGGTGAAACCTGAATTGGTATCTTAACCAAAAAGCCTTCACCAAAAATTACAGTGCGATGTTGCCCTCCCCGTTTTTTCGACATACCCCTGGCCGTTAAAGACCCCTCCACGTTGACCCCGTGGAGCATGGGCCAGACAGCCCAGTGGAGAAGGTGACCGGGACTAGCCCTAGTGACCCTGAAAACCCAGAAGTGACGGCATTGTACATCAGACGTCAGTAGCCCCAGCTGGAAACAGATTTGAGACTTAAGAATTTTCACTGGACGTTAAATATCGTTAAGTTTAGGAAGGTAGTCATTTTTGTGGGTTTTTTTGTAAGCATGATCTTGACTAATCAAACTGTCTATAAAAGAATGGAGAATATATAGTGATATGAGCTGAATCGATGGCTAATATGGATACCTCAGGGGTTTGTTTTGTTTTGTTTTTGAGACAGGGTCTTGCCTGGATTAGGTTCTCATTCAGCTTGAACATGTCTTTGTTATTACTCATTAAGCTGCATGATAATGTCCTGCCTGTGGGACACTATCATTCACTCTCCTGTGAACTCCTTGAGAATACGTACTGTCCTTCGTTTGCTTTACTTTTATTCCTTTTGTTTGTTTGTTTTGTTTTGTTTTGTTTTGTTTTTTGTTTGAGAAGGAGTCTTGCTCTATCGCCCAGGCTGGAGTGCAGTGGCACGATCTTGGCTCTCTGCAACCTCCACCTCTTGGGTTCAAGTGATTCTCCTGCCTCAGCCTCCGGAGTAGCTGGGATTACAGGTGTGTGTCACCATGCCTGGCTAATTTTTTTGTATTTTTAATAGAGACAAGGTTTTACCATGTTAGCCAGGATGGTCTCTATCTCCTGACCTCGTGATCCGCCCTCCTCAGCCTCCCAAAGTGCTGGGATTACAGGCGTGAGCCACCGCGCCTGCACCTTACTTTTATTCTTTAGAGATAGAGTCTTACTCTGATGCCCAGGCTGGAGTGCAGTGGTGCAATCATGGCTACTGTAGCCTCAAATTCCTGGGCTCAGGCCATCTTCCCACCTTAGCCTCCAGAGCAGCTGGAACTACAGGAGCATACCACTGCACCCAGCTATTAATAATTTATTTCTTATTTTTTGTTGAGACAAGGTCTTGCTTTGTTGCCTAGGCTGGTCTCAAACTCCTGGCCTCAAGAAATCCTCCCCCTTCAGCCTCCCAAATTCTGAGATTACAGGTAAGAGCCACTGCGCCTGGCCCATGTTTATTTTATTTAATTTTTTTGAGATGGAGTTTTGTTCTTGTTGCCCAGGCTGGAGTGCAATGGCACCATCTCAGCTCATTGCAACCTCTGCCTCCTAGGTTCAAGTGATTCTTCTGCCTCAGCCTCCTGAACAGTTGGGATTACAGATGTCTGCTAACACACGTGGCTAACTTTTCATATTTTTAGTAAAGACAGGGTTTCACCGTGTTGGCCAGGCTGGTCTTGAACTCCTGACCAGCGGAGTTCAAGCAGAGGTGGCCATTGGAGTTCAGCAGAGGTGATCCACCTGCCTCGGCCTCCCAAAATGCTAGGATTACAGGTGTGAGCCACCTTGCCTGGCCCCATGTTTACTTTTATAGCCCCAGCACCAAGCAAGTGCGTGGCACGTGGTTAGTACCATAAACATTTATAGACTGGAGAACACATGGCTCTCTGATCTTTACTTTTCCTCTTCTGTTAAGTTGAGTTGGGTTTGTTGATCTCTCAGGAGACATCGAGTAATATAATTTACTATTCTAGATTTTTCTTTCCTTCTTTCTTTCTTTTTTTTTCTGAGATGAAGTTTCGCTCTTGTTGCCCAGCCTGGAGTGAAATGGTGCAATTTTGGCTCACTGCAACCTCCACCTCCTGGGCTCAAGCAATTCGCCTGCTTCAGCCTCCCGAGTAGCTGAATGACAGACTTGCACCACCATGCCTGGCTAATTTTTTAATTTTTAGTAGAGATGAGGTTTCACCATGTTGGTCAGGCTGGTCTCGAACTCCTGACCTCAGGTGATCCACCCACCTCAGCCTCCCAAAGTGCTGGCATTACAGGCACGAGCCACCACAACTGGCCTTATTTTAGATTTTTCTACCACTATGTTTTATCTGGCTATCTGTCTATTTTAGTTATCAGGAGAAAAGTGTCACATCTCTATTATGCTGAAAACCGTGTATTACTCATATTATCTATACATTTAATGTAAAAATAGAATGTAGTGTAGATAATGTTTTCCAACCTGTGTCTTTCATTAACAATGTATTATGAACATCTTTCTCATCAGAGATGGAGATACAGACTATCTCTAATGCTATGGAATGGCTACAGAGTATTTCACAGAAGGAAACTGATCAGTCACCTACTGATGGACATTTAGATTGTTTCCCATTTTTTGTTTTTGTTTTTGAAGAGACAGGGTCTCGCTCTGTCGCCCAGGCTGGAGTGCAGTGGCACCATCATAGCTCAAGGATCCTTCTGCCTCATCCTCCTGAGTAGCTGGGACTATAGTTACATACCACCATGCCAGGCTTTTCGTTTTGTTTTGTAGAGATGGGGTCTCACTATGTTGCCCAGGCTGGGTTTCTGTTTGTCACAACAACAAACAAGTGAACTGCCTTGTACCTGCCTCTTTACTCACCTCTGGGAAGATTTCTGTAGGAGAGACTCCTGCAGTGGAACTGCAATATTAGGGGGATATGGCTGTTTCACAATCTTATCTGTGTTACCACACCACCAATTAAAGATAGCATCCTGCTGGGTGCCGGGGTTCAAGCCTATAATCTCAGCACTTTGGGAGGCCAAGGTGGATCATCTGAGGTCAGGAGTTCAAAACCAGCCTGACCAACATGGTGAAACCCCGTCTCTACTAAAAATAAAAAAAATTATCTAGGCGTCGTGGCATCTGCCTGTAATCCCAGCTACTGGGGAGACCGAGGCAGAAGAATCGCTCAAACCCAGGAGGCAGAGGTTGCAGTGAGCCGAGACTGTGCCATTGCACTCCAGCCTGGTCGACAAGAGTGAAACTCCATTAAAAAAAAAAAAAAAAAAAAAAAAAAGAGTGTAGGGGATGGAGGGAAAAAAAAAAAAAAAGAGCATCTGTTGATATTTAAACTGATGATATCACATAGCCAAGAAAAATTCCAAATGCAGCTGCCAGACTTGACATTTTATCTGGAATGGGGTTGTGAGATCATATGGATATATTTTGTTTCACCTCAGTTACACTTCCTGCATCCACCTTCATTACACATCTTGTCTTCAGCCTGGGAAGCTTCTGTTTCTTTGAGCTAGTGACTTCCCACATTCCTCAGGCTATCCAGCAGAAACAGTCTTGCTCTGTTGCTCAGGCTGGAGTGCAGTGCTTGGATCACAGCTCACTGCAGCCTCAACCTCCTGGGCTCAAGTCATCCTCCTGCTTCGGCCTGCTGGGTACTTGGAGCTACAGGCACGTACCACCACACCTGGCTAATTTTTGGATATTTTTGTAAAGATGAGATCTCGCTCTGTTGCCCAGGTTGGTTTTAAATTTCTGGGCTCAAGCAATCCTCCTGCCTCTGCCTCCCAAAGTGCTGGAATTACAGGTATGAGCCTTTGCACTTGGCCTACAGTCATTCTTGTCCAAACTTTACTACCAGGCCTGGTGTGGTGGCTTACGCCTCTAATCCCAGCAATTTGGGAGGCCAAGGTGAGAAGATCACTTTAGCCCAGAAGTTCAAGATGAGTCTCGGCAACATAGGGAAACCTTGCCTCTACAAAAAATAAAATTAGTTGAGCATGGTAGTGCGGCTAGAGGGCAGTGGCACAATCTCGGCTGACTGCAACCTCCACCTCCCTGGCTCAAGCGATTTTCCTGCCTCGGCCTCCTGGGTAGCTGGGATTACAGGTGCCCGCCACCACACCCGGCTAATTGTTTGTATTTTTAGTAGAGATGGGGTTTCACCATGTTGCCCAGGCTGGTTGTGAACTCCTGACCTCAGATGATCCACCCGCCTTGGCCTCCCAAAGTGTGGGATTATGGGCATAAGCCACTGAGCCTGGCTTTTTAAAAATATACATTTATGTATTTATATATTTTTAGAGATGAGTCTCACACTGCTGCCCAAGCTGGAATGCAGTGGGGTGTGATCATGGTTCACTGCACCCTTGACTTCCTGGGTTGAGGCCATCCTCCTGCCTTGGCCTCCCAAAGTACTGGAATGACAGGTGTGAGTGACCACACCTCGCCTCTTAATTTTTTTTTTTTTTTTGAGACGGAGTTTTGCTCTTGTTGCCCAGGCTGGAGTGCAATGGTGCAATCTCAGCTCACTGCAACCTCTGCCTCCTGGGTTTAAGTGATTAGGAGAATCACTGCCTCAGTCTCCTGAGTAGCTGGGATTATAGATATGCACCACCACACCTGCTAATTTTGTATTTTTAGTAGAGACGTGATTTCTCCACGTTGACCAGGCTGGTCCCGAACTACCGACCTCAGGTGATCTGCCCATCTCAGCCTCCCAAAGTGCTGGGATTACAGGTGCGACCCACCGTGCCGGGCCCTATTTTTTTTTTTTTTTTTTTTAAGACAGGGTCTTTCGGGCTGGGCGCAGTGGCTCATGCGTGTAATCCCAGCACTTTTGGAGGCTGAGGCAGGCAGATCACAAATTCAGAAGATCGAGACCAGCCTGGTCAACATGGTGAAACCCGTCTCTACTAAAAATACAAAAATTAGCTGGGCGTGGTGATGCAGGTCACTCGGGAGGCTGAGGCAGGAAAATCACTTGATCCCGGGAGGTGGAGGTTGCAATAAGCCAAGATCACACCACTGCACTCTAGCCTGTACGACAGAGGGAGACTCCATCTCAAAAAAAAAACAAAAAACAAAAAACAAACAAACAAAAAACAGCAAAACAAACAAACAAACAAACAAACAAACAAAAAACCCAGGGTCTTGCTCTATTGCCAAAGCTGGTCTTAAACTCCTAGCCTCAAGCAATCCTCCCACCTTACCCTCCCAGAGCCCTGGAATCACAGGCTAGTATGCTAGGCCAATCTTTGCTTAATTTAAGATTATTTTCCCCTTTCTCTTATCACGTGGTCTGTTACTATTACTCCAACTCTGTTTTCATTCAATAGCCTGTCTTCACTTTCATTTCCTGGGTGTTAAGGAACTCACCCATCACCCAAATCTGGGAAAACAAAGGCTAAATTCAATTCTGGCTCAGGCAAGGGAGAAACACAAGCAGAAGTTCAGCTTCTTTTGTTTTTATTTTTGTTTTGAGACACAGTCTTGTTCTGTCACTGAGGCTGGAATGCAGTGGCTCAATCTCGGCTCACCGCAACCTCCGCCTCCTGAGTTCAAGCGATTCTCCTACCTCAGCCCCCTGAGTAGCTGGGATTACAGGCACACACCACCACACCTGGCTAAGTTTTGTATTTTTAGTAGAGAAGGGATTTCACCATGTTAGCCAGGCTGGTCTTGAACTCCTGACCTCAGGTGATCTGCCTCCCTCAGCCTCCCAAAGTGCTGGTGCTCGGACTACAGGCATGAGCCACCACGCTTGGCCTCATTACGTCTTCTGTGTCAGTATGTCCATATTTTGAAATACGTATTATTTTATTATAATTTGTTTTTGAGACAGGGTCTCGCTCTGTCACCAGGCACTGTGGCAAATGTCTTTCAAACATTATTTCATTTGATTCTCTCCCCAACTCTAGGAAGAAGATACAATTATTATCATTCTTGTTTTACAGAATTGGAAACCGAGGCACAGAGAGGTGAAGGGACTCACCCTATGTCACACAGAAACTGGTGGGTCAGGGGTTTGAACTGAGGGCATCTGGCTCCAGACCCTGAACTCTCCATCTGCCACCCTCCTCTGAGGTGAGGAAGATTACATTACTGGGAACCCTGTTTCAGGATATTAAGGGGTTTTCCAAGACGTTTCTCAGGAAAAAAAAAAAAAAAAAGGTGGGGGGGTGGCTCACACCTGTAATCCCAGAACTTTGGGAGGCTGAGGTGGGTGTATCACTTGAGGTCTCAGAAGTTTGAGACCAGCCTGGCCAACATACCCCATCTCTACTAAAAATACAAAAATTGGCCAGGTGTGGTGGCAGGTGCCTGTAATCCCAGCTACTCCGGAGGCTGATACAGGAGAATCGCTTGAACCCGGGAGGAGGAGGTTGCAGTGAGCTGAGATCGCACCACTGCACTCCAGTATGGGTAACAGACTTTGTCTCAAAAAAAAAAAAAAACCCAAGATGTTGAGTGTGACTGGATGGAAGCCGTCAACTTGCCCCAGCATAGGGTGTGCTCCCCCTCCTTCCTCACATCCTGCATCTCAGCAAGAATTCTGGTGCTGGGGTTAGCTGTGTGGCCATCACCCCAGGCCCAGGTGAAGCCCTCGATCGGATGACACCATGATCCCAAGGTGTGTTTAAGCCCAGATCCTGCCTCTTCCCTGCTCCGTGCCAAGGGGCGGGACCTCCTTTATGGAAAATATCCAGCTGGGTGAGCCTGGGAGGGAGGAGGCAGACGGGCGCTGGACTCGGGGACCAACTCTTCCCCTCTCGTGACTGTGTTTACCGGCTGGAATCTGGAAAGGGGCCAGATTGCATCAGACAGGGCATGATGGGCTGGAGCCAGACTGTGGTCTGAGGAGGAGACGCAGCCTTATAAGCTGAGGGAGTGTACTGGGAGTGGAGAGGCACGGGCCCAGGGAAGCAGAGACAGACAAAGCGTTAGGAGAAGAGAGGCAGGGAGGACAAGCCAGGCACGATGACCAGCTTCCCGCCAGCAGCCAGCGCCCCCCAGCACCCCCCAGCCCCAGAGGACGAGGACATCAGCCTGGATGAATCTGATCTCTACAGCCTGGCCCATTCCTACCTGGGTAAGGCCCACTTGGCCATCTCCACGGTCCTTCCTCCTCTCCCGAAATCAGGACCCCTCCATGGACTTCCCACCTCCCTTTCCCCTTCCTCTCTTCCTCTCTTCCTCTCTTTCTTTCTTTCTTCTTTCTCTCTCTCCTCACTCTTTCTTTATTTTGAGAGTGTCACTCTGTCACCCAGGCTGAAATGCAGTGGTGTGATCACAACTCACTGCAGCCTCGAACTCCTGGGCTCATGTGATCCTCCTGCTTCAACCTCCTAAGTACCTGGAACTTCAGGTGTGCACCACCTGTAGTGGGGACATGGGGTCTCACTGTGTTGCCCAAGCTGATCTCGAACTCCCGGGCTCAAGCCATTCTCCTACCTTGGCCTCCCAAAGCACTGGGATTACAGGAGTGAGCCACCATGCCCAGCCCACTCACACTTTTCTAGCCAAGCTGTTCCTTTGATCCTTAGCTCACCCCTCTCTAGTCCCTCATCCCTGGAGTGCTGTCTTACTCAGCCTGGGACCTCACACACATCCGGGGAAGCAACATCCCACATTTCACAGAGGGGAAGCAACAGGCTTCCCCCTGCTCGCTCCATCCCTGAAACCCTGAATCCCTGCCTCTCCTCCGAGGCCTCTCATCCTGCCTCTGCCCATTTCACCTCTGACTCCTGCCTTGGTGACAGGAGGCGGAGGCCGGAAAGGTCGCTCCAAGAGAGAAGCTGCTGCCAACACCAACCGCCCCAGCCCTGGCGGGCACCAGAGGAAACTGGTGACCAAGCTGCAGAATTCAGAGAGGAAGAAGCGAGGGGCACGGCGCTGAGACGGAGCTGGAGGTAAGGAGTCCGGGGACCCAGAGAGCCCAGGGCGGTGCCTCTTCCATGAAGGTCAGGCCAGAATGTGTGCGGTTGGGTGCAGAGGAGGGATCAGACAACTGTTGTCTCAATGCAGAATAAAATGAGACATATGTTTGGCTGTGAGTTTCCTAGTGGCCAGAGCAAAGGGGGAACACAGAACCTTTCCAATTAAAGGGAAATTTGATTTACAGAGACAGAAACTGAGGCCAAAGAGGGTGGGTCCTTCCCTGGAGTCACACATTGAGTGGAAGAGGCAGAATTAGAACCCAGGTCTCTGTCCCTTTCACCACCTGCTTCTCCTCACCCCCCAGATGAGGCCAGACCATGGACACTACACCCAGCAACGGAGACGGGACTGTGGAGGAAGGAGGACCCGGGACAGGATCTAGGCCGGCTGGCCACACCCCCCACCCCCAGGACTTACCCCGCTGACTGAGTCTCTGAGGGGCTACCAGGAAAGCACCTACAACCCCAGCAAAAGTACAAGATGTGGGGTGAGAGGCAGGGAATGGAGGGGCAGAGCCAGGAAGATACCCCCAGAAAAGAAAGCTACAGAAGAAACTGGGGCTCCTCCAGGGTGGCAGCAACAATAAATGGATGAGCACAGCAGCCCAGCTTGGGTGTGTGTTTTGCTCAGGCATGCCTGCCTGTGCCTGCACATGCATGAACGCGGGACAGCCTCTTGGATGTGTGTTTGTATTTGGTGTATGTACCTGGGGCGGGGAGTGTTCCTGCTTTGGGCGGAGCCGATGCTGTGAGTGTGGCTTTTGGTTTGTTTACGTGTGCACATATTTTAGTGCATACATTTCTGTGGGCTCCTACATAATGGAAAAGAATTTCTTCTTTTTGGCGATACTGCCCATGAAACATGGCTCTCCCCAGCACCTATCTGTTTTTGTTGATTATGTCCTGTTCATAGAAAACCATCTTTTTCAATATAAAAAAAAAAGAAAAAAGAAAATAATAATAATTAAAACAAAAAACAAAACACTTTTTGAGGCCAGCCATGGTGGCTCACGCCTGTAATCCCAGCACTTTGGGAGGCTGAGGAGGGCAGATCCTCTGAGGTCGGGAGTTTGAGACCAGCCTGACCAACGTGGAGAAACCCTGTCTCTACCAAAAATACAAAATTAGCTGGGGTGGTGGTACATGCCTGTAATCCCAGATAGTCAGGAGGCTGAGGCAGGAGAATTACTTGAACCCTGGAGGTGGAGGTTGTGGTGAGCTGGGATCACGCCATTGCACTCCAGCCTGGGCAACAAGAGTGAACTCTGTCTCAAAATAATAATAATAATAATAATATCCTGCTGAACGCTCTAGAGAGAAAGAAATAATAATAATAATAATAAACAGAAAACCACCTTTTGGAGGGAATGCTACTTATGGATGCCATCTAAAAGATGGAGAAAACTGAGATTTAAAATATTAAAGGCCAGGAGCAGTGGCTTATGCCTGTAATCACAGCACTTTAGGAGGCTGAGGTGGGAGGATCACTTGAGCCCAGGAGTTCGAGACCAGCCTGAGCATCATAGTGAGACCCCATCTCTATCAGTTTTTTTTTTTTAGAGAGAGAGTCTCACTCTGTTGCCCAGGCTAGAGTGTAGTGGTGCCATCTTGGCTCACTGCAACCTCTGCCTCCGGGGTTCAAGCAATTCTTGTGCCTCAGCCCCCTGAGTAGCTGGGACTACAGGTGAGTACCACCACGCCCAGCTGATTTTTGTATTTTTAGTAGAGACGGGGTTTCACCATGTTGTCCAGGCTGGTCTCAAACTGTCTCCCTCAGCCTCCCAGCCTTTGGGATGCCAAGGAGGGAGGATTGCTTGAGGCCAGGAATTCAAAACCAGCCTGGTCAACATAGCAAGACCCTGTTTCTACAAAAAATTTAAAAATTAGCGAAGCGTGGTGGCTCATGCCTATAGTCCTAGCTGCTCAGAGGCTGAAGTGGGAGGATCCCTTGAACCCAGGAGTTGGCGGGTGCAGTCACCCATGATGGTGCCACTGCGCTCCAGCATGAGCAACAGAGTGAAAACATGCCTTGGAAGAGAGAGAGAAGGAAGGAAGAAAAGAGAGCAAGAAGGAAGGGAGGGAGGGACAAAGGCAGAGAGGGAGGGAGGGAAATATTAAGGGATTTGCCCTAGCTCACTCAGGGCTCCTATTCAAGGCTCTTACTGTTTTCAACTTCTCTTGCAGTTCTGGGAGGTGAGATGGGGGAGGGAGATCCTTATCCAGTGCTATGTCTCAGGACCAGAGTTGAAGAAGAATATAGGGCAAACAAGAAGTATGGTTGGAGCTGAGATAATGTATTGACTGAGATACAGGTTTGGGTTGCTGTTATGAAGAATCAAACAAACAAGACAGAAAGTTATTCCTCTCTTACTCAGCCCTAAGTCCTCCTGGGTTCAAATGGCAGCTCCATTGCGTTAAGAATTCCAGCTACTTTTACACATTGTTTTGCCACATTCAAAACATGGCTTCCACTTTGAGGCCTAAAATAGCTGCTCCAGTACCTGCCATCACATCTTCATCTCAGCCTGTGGAAAGAGAGTGTGGAAGAGACAGAGGAGGCCACACCTCTTCAGGTTTTTTTTGTTTTTGTTTTTTTGGGTTTTTTGAGATAGAATTTTGCTCTTGTTGCCCAGGCTGGAGTGCAACATCGCAATCTTGGCTCACTGCAACCTTCACTTCCCAGGGTTCAAGCGATTCTCCTGCCTCAGCCTCCCAAGTAGCTGGAATTACAGGCATCCACCACCATGCCCAGCTAATTTTGTGTTTTTAGTAGAGACAGGGTTTCTCCATGTTGGTCAGGCTGGTCTCAAACTCCCGACCTCAGGTGATCTGCCCGCCTCAGCCTCTCAAAGTGCTGACATGATTATAGGCATGAGCCACTGCGCCCAGCCGACAGCTCTTCAGTTTGAGGGCATAACCTAAAAGTAGAACGTATCACATCTGCTTGGAATGGGGTTACACAGCCACACCCAACTACAAGAGAAGTTGGGAAATGTAGCATTTAGCTGCTTAGCCACGTGGAAGCCAAAACTTGGGCAAGAAGCTAGCTGGAAACATTGCCCACATGCAGAATCAGCAGATGTCGGGGGAGAAAACTCTGAGATTGGGGCCTGGGCAGAGCCTGCTTCCTTTTCTCCTGTCCCTTTCATACAAGCCCCACACTGCAGAACTTGGAGTCAGTGGTTCTTGGGGACCCAAGGACATCCACAGAGGACCCAGGTAGCTGATAGAGCAGGAACACTGCTGACAGAGCATGTCAGACTACAGCTTGAAGGCTTGGGGACCTGTATCCATCCCCTTCCCTTGAGTCCAGCCTAATCACAGCAATAGCATGAATCTACGACCGGGAAGGACATTTAAGGATATCTGGCCCAACTCTACCCCACTTAACAATGGGATCACCTCTGCTTGTTTGAATACCACTACGGATGGGGAACTGGCTGCCTTTGAAGGTTGCCTAACTCTTTTTTTTTTTTTTTTTTTTTTTTTTGAGACAGAGTCTCACTCTGTCGCCCAAGCTAGAGTGCAGTGGTACGATCTCACTGCAACCTCTGCCTTCAGGGTTCATTCTCCTGCTTCAGCCTCCCAAGTAGCTGGGATTATAGGCCTGTGCTGCCAAGTCTGGCTAATTTTTGTGTTTTTAGTAGAGACGGGGTTTCACCATGTTGGCCAGGCTGGTCTAGAACTCCTGAGCTCAGGTGATCCACCCACCTCAGCCTCCTAAAATGCTAGGATTACAGTCCTGCCACCACGCCCAGTGAAGGTTGCCTAATTCTGTCTCAGGGCAGATCCTTCATGTGGGCTGAAATCTGTCTTTCATACCTGCCCTTAAACAAGCTTCTGTTTTTCTGGTCCTTTCTATCTGAGGTGACTTTAATTCCTCCCCCAGCCCCATTGCATGAGGCTCAGCTCAGGTGTCTCCTTTCCTTCAAAGTCCTCTCTGATGGTTGGGTGCAGAAGCTTATGCCTGCAATCCCAGCACTTTGGGAGGCCAAGGTGGGAGGATCCCTTGAGCCCAGGAGTTCCAGGCCAGCCTGGCAACATAGCAAGACCCTCTCTCAATAAAAAATTAAAAATTAGGGCCGGGCGTGGTGGCTCACGCTTATAATCCAAGCACTTTGGAGGCCAAGGCGGGCGGATCACCTGAGGTCGGGAGTTCAAGACCAGCCTGACCAACATGGTAAAACCCCATCTTATTTAAAAAAAAAAAAATTAATTAAAAAAAGAAAAAATAAATAAAAATTAGGCCAGGCACAGTGGCTCACATCTGTAATCCCAGCACTTTGGGAGGCCGAGGCATGTGGATCACGAGATCAAGAGATCCTGGCCAACATGGTGAAACCCTGTCTCTACTAAAATACAAAAATTAGCTGGGCGTGGTGGTGAATGCCTGTAGTCCCAGCTACTCAGGAGGCTGAGGCAGGAGAATTACTTGAACCCGGGACGCAGAGGTTGCAGTGAGCCGAGATTGCACCACTGCACTCCAGTCTGGTGCCTGGCAACAGAGCAAGACTCTATCTAAACAAAGAATTTTTTTAATTAGCCAGGTGTGGTGACTTGTTCCTGTTGTCTCACCTACTTGGGAGGCTGAGATGAGAGGATCTCTTGAGCCTGGGAGGTGGAAGCTGTAGTGAGCCATGATCATACCACTGTACTCCAGCCTGGGCATCAGAGTAAGACCTGTCTGAAAAAAAAAACCACAAAAAACAAAAAACAAAGTTGTCCTTGAAATGCGATCCTCCACCCATCTCCCGACCTCTACCCCAGGCCAACCCCTCTTCTGGAATCACACTGGAGACTGGGCCCAGAATCTTACAGTCATCTTGGAAATCCTTCAGATTTTGCCTCCAACTCTCTCTTTCCATACAAATTACTTATTAACTCAATCAATGCTTATTGGTTGCCTACTGAGTTTCTAGGACCCAGCTGAAGGCCTGGGCTGCTAAGAGGGGTAAATGGAATCCTGCTATGACTGGAACCAGGCCTAGGGACAGCATCAGCTCTAGAACCCAGGGAGCAAGTGGCAGGAGCAATCCCAGGTAGTCGGCCTTCAGCCCAGCACAGAGCTGGTGTGTCGGCTTCAGAAAATCCTAGAAACAGCTCTCCTGTGTTTGGAGCTCCTATTCTGTGACAGGTGTTTTGTAGGCTTTGCTCCATTTAATCCTTACAACAACCCCATAGGACATATTATTAATGATCCCCTTTTCTCAGACTGGAAAACTGAGGTTCAGAGAGGTTAAGTAATTTGCCCAAAGTCACACAACCACAACCTGTAGGGATTGGAATTGTGAACTCAGGTCTGTCTGAATTTTAAAGCCTGGATTTTTTCACATTTGCTACATGCCTGGGGAAAACCATGTATTAACAATGAGGTATTCTATACTCTCATTAATTTCTGGTCAATTACTCCTATGAGCCTGGGTTTCCTCACCTGTCAAATAATGAGACTGGCCTCTCTTCTATCAAAAGAGAAAAGGGAGGCTGGGAAACACGGTATCCCTGGAATGGTCACTCCCTGTCCTGGGTCCTTTGACACTGGCCAGGAGGAGCCCTCACACACTGCCTCTAACTCCTGGCCTCTGATTGGCCTTTCCTGGCCTCGCCCTCACCTGGCACAGCCTCTGCCTGGGAGGCCTTTAAGTGGCTATTCCGAGAATGAAGGCAATTCTTGAAATTGCAGAATTTTTGGATATGAAAGGATCCCGCCCAGAATCTTCCTCTTCTGTCTCCATCCCCTTTCCTAAACCCTTTTTTTCTTCTGGTTGCATGCAATGTCTGTTTCCCCATTTTGGGGGGATCCCCCTGAGAACTAGAGAAATCACTGACCTCTTTCCCACTCTGGGACTTACAGAATCGGCCCTGTCCGGCTTCTATGACTCAAGACTCCCGACTCCTTGCAGAGAACTGAGAAACTCACTATGGGACTGTCTATCTGTTTTGTAAACAACTGATTCTCTTCCACCTCCCCCTTCCTCAAAGGCCACCTCACAGATAGAGTAGTACATTTTAAAATTTCAGAATCACTCTGAGTTTTACCTTTTTTGAGACAGGGTCTTGCTGTGTCACGCAGGCTGAAGTGCAGTGGTGCAATCACTGCAGCCTTGACCTCCTGGGCTAATTTTTTAATTTGCTGTAGAGACGGGGTCTCGCTATGAGGCCAAGGTTGGTTTCAAACTCCTGTCCTCAAGTGATCCTCCTGTCTCGACCTCCCAAAGTGCTGGGATTATAGGCATGAGCCACCATGCCCAGCCCCAAAAGTGATTTTTTTAAACTAGAATCCCTTAAAGTTAATGCTGACAATAATCGTCATAGCTACCATTACTGATGATCTACCTTAGGGTCTTAGGATTTTCCCGACTTCATCTTTCCCATAGCACTTTTGTGATTGATTTCTGCTGTCCGTGCAAACTATACCATATTTATTATGCTATATTTACTTGGCATTTAAAAACTACCTCCTTACCCTTTTCACTCAAATGTACTTAAAAAAGAAGCTACAGCGCACAACCACCAAAAATGGAAAACCACGGTCATGTGTCATAAACAGAAAAACCACCAAAAATGGAAAACCTCAGTCATGTGTCATAATTAGAAAATAACTTCAGGCCAGGCACAGTGGTTTATGCCTGCAATCCCAGCATTTTGGGAGGCTAAGGCGAGTGGATCACCTGAGATCAGGAGTTTGAGACCAGCCTGACAAATATGGTGAAATCCCGTCACTACTAAAAACACAAAAAAATGTAGCCAGGCATGGTGGCAGGCACCTGCAATCCCAGCTACTCGGGAGGCTGAGACAGGAAAATCGCCTGAACATAGAAGGCGGAGGTTGCAGTGAGCCAAGATTGCGCCACTGCACTCCAGTCTGGGCAACAGAGTGACACTACATCTTAAAAATAATAATAATAGGCTGGGCACGGTGGCTCACACCTGTAATCCCAGCACTTTGGGAGACTGAGGCCAGCAGATCATGAGGTCAGGAAATCAAGACCATCCTGGCCAACATGGAGAAACCCCATCTTTACTAAAAATACAAAAATTAGCTGAGCATGGTGGCGGGCATCTGTAGTCCCAGCTACTCGGGAGGCTGAGGTAGGAGACTCGCCTGAACCCAGGAGGCAGAGGTTGCAGTGAGGTGAGATTGTGCCACTGCACTCCAGCCTGGCAACAGAGCAAGACTCCATCTCAAACAAATAAATAAATAAATTAAATTGAATAAAGAAATTAACTGTAAAGGCTGGGCATGGTGGCTCATGCCTATAATTCCAGCACATTGGGAGGCTGAGGCGGGTAGATTTCTTGAGGTCAGGAGTTCAAGACCAGCCTGGGCAACACAGTAAAACCCTGTCTGTACTAAAAATCCAAAAATTAGCTGGGCATGGTGGCAGGCATCTGTAGTCCCAGCTACTCAGGAGGCTGGGGCAGTAGAATCTCGAACCCAGGAGGTGGAGGTTGCAGTGAGCTGAGATTGGACCACTGCACTCCTGCCTGGGTGGCAAGAGCAAAACTCCATCTCCAAAATAAAAGAAAGAAAGAAGGAAGGAAGGAAGGAAGGAAGAAGGAAAGAAAGAAAGAAAAAGAATTTAATTGTAAAAAGAAAAACCGAAGTAGTTAGTCCCAGCCACTCGAGAGGCTGAGGTGGGAGGATCGTTTGAGCACAAAAGTTCAAGGTTGCAGCGAACTGTGATTGCACCACTGCACTCCAGCCTGAGCAACAGAGCCAGATCCTGTCAAAAAAAAAAAAAAAAAAAAAAAAAAAAAAAAAAAAAAGAAAAAGAAGAAAAAGGAACACTTAACTAAAGCATTATTAAAAGTTCATCCATGTAGGGCCGGGCATGGTGGCTCACGCCTGTAATCCAAGCACTTTGGAGGCCAAGGCGGACGGATCACCTGAAGTTGGGAGTTCAAGACCAGCCTGACCAACCTAGTGAAACCCCATCTTAAAAATAAAAAATAAATAAATAAATAAATAATTTTTAAAAATTTCATCCATGTACTACTGAAGAGGGAGACCCAGGCATCTCAGATCAACTTCATTCCTAAGACTGTAAACTGAAACCCTTTTCATACGTAATTCCTAAGACTGTAAACTGAAACCCTTTTCATATGTTAAGCTATAAACCTAAGCTTCTTCCACGTGTAACATCTAAAGTATAAGCCTATACAAAGAAGGAACCTTCCTTTGTTAGGAGAGCTTGGCTATCAGGCAAATATGCCACCTGGCTCCTGGCCGAATAAACTCCTTCCTCCAATATTTGGTGTCCTAGAGATCCGTTTCCCGCAGGCGCTCCTGCTACAGTACCTATGATGACCTTGACCTAAGAGTCACAAGGGCAGGTGTGCTAACCTACCCTGCGTTAGCCAAACTGACTCCATTTCTAGATGAGGGCCAGACAGGCTCCATCTTAGCCTCTCCCCTCCCTGCCATTTGTCCCTCAGGTGCACAGCTGGGTCACGCTGTACCCAGCACCTTGTAATGGTTGTAACCACATCTGGCTTGGCAAGTCCCCAGCTGTTGTGTACCCCCCTGGTAACCAGCAATCATGGGGACCACTGTGTATGCCCTCCTTAGTAATCAACAATCATGAGAACCACTTGCTTCCTGGTGACCAGCTCCCCACTCCCCTGCCCCCAAGTTGCTTGTTCTGCTTCTGTAAATTTTGCTTCAGTTAGGCTCCCCCTCCCCTCCTTTAAGCAAGGTATAAAAAGGAATCAAGCCCCTTCTTCGGTCCGAGAGATCTTGAGCGTGAGCTGCCTCTTGGTCACAGATAATAAAGGACTTTTTTTTAAAAAAAAGATGGGGTTTCACCATGATGGCCAGGCTGCTCTTGAACTCCTGACCTGGCCAACATGGCAAAACCTGTCTCTATTTAAAAATACAAAAAAAAAAAAAAAAAAAAAAAAAAAAAAAAATAGGGTGGGTGTAGTGGCTAATGCCTGTAATCCCAGCACTTTGGCAGGACAAGGCAGGTGGATTACTTGAGGTCAGGAGATTGAGACCATCCTGGCCAACATGGTGAAACCGCATCTCTACTAAAAATACAAACAATTAGCCAGGCTTAGTGGCATGTGCCTGTAGTCCCAGCTACTTGGGAGGCTGAGGCAGGAGAATCACTTGAACCTGGGAGGCGGAGGTTGCAGTGAGCCGAGATCATGCCTGGGCGACAAGAGGCAAACTGTCTAAAAAAAAGAAAAAATTATGAGAGGTCATTGTTTTGGGTTGAGCTCCCACACTAGGCCCCAACAGAAAAGGCCAAACCGAAATGGAGTTACTCATGCTAAATGCCACATAATCCAACTGAAACTTTAAGGAAGGTGACAGATCCCCCAAACAGACCAGTTTTTCCTGAAAACAGGAGATTCCAGTCAACCTGAGTCAGTGTAATATGGCTTCCCTTTGCTTTAACCCTTACAAAAAAGTCACATGAAGGAACCTGATGTTAACCAATCAACTTTTTTCCTATTGGTCCGTTTCCTTGTCCAATGAGAGATCGTGATTCTATTCTGTAGAATGAAGGCTACACCAATTCATGAATTGCAAATAAAAGCCAATTAGATCTATATATGTTGTCATTTTGTCTTTTGACAGGGTGAAAGGTGACTAGGAGAAGCTCCACCTTGGTTTGTATATAAAAATATTATTCAGGCCGGGCGCAGTGGCTCACGCCTGTTATCCCAGCACTTTGGGAGGCCGAGGCAGGCAGATCACCTGAGATCGGGAGTTTGAGACCAGCCTCACCAACATAGTGAAACCCCACCTCTTCTAAAAATACAAAAATTAGCCAGGCATGGTGGCTCGTGCCTGTAACCCCAGCCACTAGGGGAGCTGAGGCGCAAGAATTGCTTGAACCCAGGAAGCAGAGGTTGCACTGAGCCGAGACACACCACTGCACTCCAGCCTGGGAGTGAGACTCCGCCTAAAAAAAAAAAAAAAAAATCCAGCCACAGCAATTATTATCACACTGGATATTTACCGAAGCTTGCAGGAGGGAAAAACACCTGGGTCATGGGTTCACTGCTGGTTGGAAGCTGAGCCAAGAGCGAACCAGGTGTGCTGATACCCACGCCCCTGATTTCTAGAGAGTTCTGTGGCCTTCAGGGAATCCCAGGGGAGCAGGATAAGAAGAACGCCCAGTCTCTGAGTGTCCTGCTATCTATCAGCCGGCCTTGACAGAGGAGATCTCTCCCTCGCAGCTGGAATCAGCACCCAGGGCTCTGTCAAATATTATAGAAACATTTCCTCTTCTCTTTGTAAAACTAAAGTTATCTTTTCTTTTCTGATTGCAGAAGAAGTTATTGCTGTGGAATTGCAAGACAATCCTCATCCTCTGGCCTATCTGTCCTTTGTCCCCATGACTGAACTCCAACTTTTGCAAAAACACTTACTTTCATTTTATGTTTTATTTTAGAGACAGGCTCTTCTCTGCTGCCCAGGCTGGAGTGCAGTGGTGCAATCTCAGCTCACTGAAATCTTGACCTCCTGGGTCTCAAGAGATCCTCCCATCTCAACCTCCCGAGTAGCTGGGACTATAGGCACCCACCACCACACCCTGCTAATTTTTGTATTTCTTTTGTTTTGGAGAGATGAGTAGGTGATGGGTCTCCCTATGTTGCCCCAGGCTTGTCTTGAACTCCTGGGCTCAAGTGATCCTACTGCCTTGGCCTCCCAAAGTGCTGGGATTACAGGTGTGAGCCACTGTGACAGGCCTGCAAAAACATTAAATTATAAAATTAATGTTTCTCTGCCAGTGCTTCATGGAATTCTAATATCAGCTCTGTGCAATCATATCCTGTTCTCTTTTCTGGAAACTAGTTCCTGAAGTTTCATTTCTTTCTTTTTAGATAGAGTCTTGCTCTGTCACCCAGGCTAGATGCAGTGGTGTGATCTCAACTCACTGTAATCTCCGTCTCCCAGGCTCAAGCGATTCTCCTGCCTCAGCCTCCTGAGTAGCTGGGATCACAAGCGTGTGCCACCACGCCTGACTAATTTTTGCATTTTTAGTAGAGATGGTGTTTCAGCATGTTGGCCAGGCTGCTCTCGAACTCCTGACCTCAGGTGATCTGCCTGCCTCAGCCTCCCAAAGTGCTGGGATTACAGGCATGAGCCACTGCGCCTGGCCAGAAAGTTTTGTGTCTATAACTGTTTGGGGGAAATATCATTTATTCCTTCAACAAATACTTACCTACCATATGACAGGGAATAGTCTAAAACTGTGGACATCATGGTAGCTAGACACACTGTCCTTTTCTAATGGAACTTACAGTGGAGGCAGACAAACAATTATGAGTGAACAAACAAAAAAGAATTTCAGCACGGCTTGCACAGCTTGGACATTTTTAAATGTCTTGTTTAAGGAACGCTTCACTGAGGAGGCATTTAAGCAAAGGCCAGAAGGAAGTTTCAGTCATGCTGAAATTCCTGTTTGTTTCCTTAAGAGCAGGTATTACCATCTGGCATGCTACATTTTTACTTATTTAATTACTGGCTGATTTTTTTCACCACTGTCTCCTCAGTGCCTGAACATGGTAGATGCTTAACGAATATTTACGGACTAATAATGCTTTGAAGAAAATAAGCAGGGCCAGGTGTGGTGGCTCATGCCTGTAATCCCAGCACTTTGGGAGGCCAAGGTGGGCGAATCACAAGGTCAGGAGTTCGAGACCATTCTGATCAACATGGTGAAACCCCCGTCTCCACTAAAAATACAAAAATTCGCTGGTCTTGGTGGCTTGTGCCTGTAATCTCAGCTACATGGGAGGCCGAGGCAGGAGAATTACTTGAACCCAGGAGGTGAAAGTTGCAATGAGCCGAGATCGCACCAGTGCACTTCAGCCTGGCGACAGAGCTAGACTTTGTCTCAAAAAAGAAAAGAAGCAGGGCCAAGTGTGATGGCTCCTGCTTGTAGTTCCAGCACTTTGGGAGGCTGAGGTGGGAGGATTGCTTGAGGCCAAGAGTTCGAGACCAGCCTGGGCAATATGGTGAAACCCTGCCTCTATAAAAAAAAGAAAGAGAGAGAGAAAGAAAATTATCCAGGTATGGTGTCATGCATCTGTAGTCTCAGCTACTCGTGAGGCTAAGGATCGATTGAGCCCAGGAGGTTGAGGCTGCCGTGAGCTGTGACTGTACCACTGCACTCCAGCCTGAGTGACAGAGCAAGACCCTATCTCTAAAAGAAAAACAACAACAATAGAAAAAAGAGAGAGAGAGAAGGCAAAAGACAGGAAAACAAAGCCAGGCAGCAGTTAAAGTCATAAGGACAGATCTTACTCTGTAATATACTGTTGCAATAGGGACTGTCCAGCGTGTACTGAACTCAACTTCTATTTGTACAGAGAATCAGGGAAAGCTGAAGAGCAGGGGCTCAGTAAAGACAAGGTGGTGAAAAATTACAAAACGGGGCGGGGCCGGCCCACGTGAAACCCGTCTGGGCTTGCTAACTCGTGTTTACCAGCAGCGACATTGGGTTCTTACTCTCTCACGGGGGCTGGGAGATGGGCCCTATCGTCAGGTGTTGTTTTTTGAGACAGAGTTTCACTCGTTGCTCAGGCTGGAGTGCAGTGACACAATCTTGGCTCACTGCAACTTCCACCTTCCGGTTTCAAGTGATTCTCCTGCCTCAGCCTCCCGAGTAGTTGGGATTACAGGCTCGTGCCACCATGCCTGGCTAATTTTTTTTTTTTTTTTAGTAGAGACAGGGTTTTGCCATGTTGGCCAGGCTAGTCTCAAACTCCTGATGTCAGTCGATTCGCCTGCCTCGGCCTCCCAAAGTGCTGAGATTACAGGCAGGAGCCACTGTGCCCAGCCTTATACCTTCTATTAAACAAGTCCCAGGCCAGGCATGGTGGGTCATGTCTGTAATCCCAGCACTTTGGGAGGCCGAGTTGGGAGGATCACTGGCGGTCAGGAGTGACCTACTCGCAAACAATATTTGCAAATCATGCCAAGTTAAAGGACATGGTCAACTTAACAAATGCCTCTATAAACTTCCCTCCAAAACCCAGCCAAATTTCTCCTGGCAGAAAGCCATATCAGACACAGAAAAAGGCACACGTACTCTGATTGTCCTCCCAGCTCTGTCAGCAACCTCCCTCGGTGGACATAGAAAGAAACTGAAGCTCAAAAGCAAAATAACCCACACAGCTGTCTTCCGGCACACCCAGAGCTGCAGCCCCTAGGCCAGGTCAGAGACTCTGTCTTGCAGGAAGTCCCCTCGGACTCTCCTCATAAGAATGACTCTTGGCCGGGCGCAGTGGCTCAAGCCTGTAATCCCAGCACTTTGGGAGGCCGAGGCGGGTGGATCACAAGGTCAAGAGATCGAGACCATCCTGGTCAACATGGTGAAACCCCGTCTCTACTAAAAATACAAAAAATTAGCTGGGCATGGTGGCGCGTGCCTGTAATCCCAGCTACTCAGAAGGCTGAGGCAGGAGAATTGCTTGAACCCAGGAGGCGGAGGTTGCGGTGAGCCGGGATCGCGCCATTGCACTCCAGCCTGGGTAACAAGAGCGAAACTCCGTCTCAAAAAAAAAAAAAAAAAAGAGAGAATGACTCTCTCCTTACCCAGAGCTTATACCCTTGCGCCTCTTGCTCCAGTCCCACCTATTTTAAGGTAGTTTGTGTCTATATCTGCTTCCACTTTGTTTTGTTTGAGAGAGGGTCTTGCTTTGCTGCCCAGGCTGGAGTGCAGGGGCACGATCTCACCTCCACCTCCCGGGTTCAAGTGATTCTCCTGCCTCAGCCTCCTGAGTAACTGGGACTACAGGAATGCGCCACCACACCGGGCTAACTTTTTTGTATTTTTAGGAGAGACAGGGTTTCTCCAAGTTGGTCAGACTGGTCTCAAACTCCCAACCTCAGGTGATCCACCTGCCTCGGCTTCCCAAAGTGTTGGGATTACAGGCGTGAGCCACCGCGCCTGACCTTAATTTTTTATTTTTAGTAGAGACAGAGTTCTACCATGTTGGCCAGGCTGGCCTCGAACTCCTGACCTCAGGTGATCCACCCACCTCTACCTCCCAAAGTGCTGGGATTACAGGAATGAGCCACCACACCTCGCCATTTTTGTTGTTGTTGTTTTGGAGACAGAGTCTCGATCTGTGGCCCATGCGGGAGTGCAGTGGCACAATCTCAGCTCACTGCAACTTCTGCCTCCCAGGTTCAAGCGATTCTCCAGCCTCAGCCTCCCGAGTAGCTGGGATTATAGACATCTCCCACCACATCCCACTCATTTTTGTATTTTTAGTAGAGCTGGGGTTTCACCATGTTGGCCCAGTTGGTCTCGAATTCCTGACGTTAAGTGATGCTTGCCTCAGCCTCCCAAAGTGCTGGGATTACACATGTAAACCACTGGGCCCGGACGTGCCCTCAATTCATTCCCTTGTTCATCCATTCATTATAGGCAGTATGGACTAGTGGTGAAGCATGTGGACACTTGAGCCAGACTGCTTTTGTTCAAATTTCAGTTTGGGCTGTGAGTCGTGGCTCATGCATGTAATCCCAGCACTTTGGGAGGCCAAGGCAGGCAGATCACCTGAAGTCAGGAGTTCAAGACCAGCGTAGCCAAAATGGCAAAACCCTATCACTACTGAAAAAAATACAAAAATTAGCTGGCCATAGTGCCGGGCACCTGTAATCCCAGCTACTCAGGAGGTTGAGGCGGGGAGAATTTCTTGAACCTGGAAGGCAGAGGTTGCAGTGAGCTGAGACCATGCCACTGAATTCCAGTCTGGGTGACTGAGACTCCATTTCAAAAAAAAGAAAGTTGGCCGGGTGCAGTGGCTCACACCTGTAATCCCAGCACTTTGGGAGGTCAAGGTGGGCAGATCACAAGGTCAGGAGTTCAAGACCAGCCTGGCCAACATGGCAAAACCCCATCTTTACTAAAAATACAAAAATTAGGTGGATATGGTGGTGGGTGCCTGCAATCCTGGCTACTTGGGAGGCTGAGGCAGGAGAATTGCTTGAACCTGGGAGGCAGAGGTTGCAGTGAACCAAGATCATGCCACTGCACTCCAGCCTGGATGACAAAGCAAAACTTATTCTCAAAAAAAAAAAAAAAGAAAAGATTCATTCTGGGCCAGGCATAGTGGCTCACGCTGGTAATCCCAGCACTTTGGGAGGCTGAAGAGGACAGATCAATTGAACCCAGGGATTCAAGAGCAGCCTGGGCAACAGTGAGACCCATCTCTATTAAAAAACAATTAAGCTCTTCCGGTCCTAGGCGCTTCGGGAAGCGCGGCTTAGGTGCAGACGTGGCCAAGTCCAAGAACCACACCACACACAACCAGTCCCGAAAATGGCACAGAAATGGTATCAAGAAACCCCGATCACAAAGATACGAATCTCTGAAGCGGGTGGACCCCAAGTTCCTGAGGAACATGCGCTTTGCCAAAAAGCACAAGAAGGGCCTAAAGAAGATGCGGGCCAACAGTGCCAAGGCCATGTGTGCACGTGCCGAGGCCATCACGGCCCTCGTAAAGCCCAAGGAGGTTAAGCCCAAGATTCCAAAGGGGGGTGTCAGCCGAAAGCTCCATCGACTTGCCTACATTGCCCACTCCAAGCTTGGGAAGCGTGCTCGTGCTCGCATTGCCAAGGGGCTCAGGCTCTGCCGGCCAAAGGCCAAGGCCAAGGCCAAGGATCAAAACAAGGCCCAGGCTGCACCTCCAGCTTCAGTTCCAGCTCAGTCTCCTAAAGGTGCCCAGGGGTCTACAAAGGCTTCAGAGTAGATATCTCTGCCAATATGAGGACAGAAGGATGGGTGTGACCCCCCAGGGCTGCCATCTGCATGGGGCTGGGGTCCTCCTGTGCTAATTGTACAAATAAACCTGAGGGAGGATTTTTAAAAAAAAAATTAAGTCTGTCACTGTTGTTTAATCTCAGTTTCTTCATCTGCAAAATGGATTGTTTGAGCATCCTCCTGTTATCCATGGGGCACACGTTCTAAGACCCCCAGTGGTTGACCCCTATATATACTGTTTTCTCCTATACATATATACCCATGGGAATTGGTTTTCTTTGTTTGTTGGTTTGTTTGAAATGGAGCCTTGGGAGTGAAAGCGCAAAGAATGAGAGGACGCCATACCTTCACATGAATTCTTGTTGCTCACGCACCAGGAGATTCCCAGCGGAGGAGCCCCACAGGTCGCCAGCGCGACTCTTGTGACCGGTGAGGCAGTTTTGCCGGCGCCTTGGAGCGGCAGGTCTTGGTGCAGAGTCAGAAAAGCACCATCAATCTTAACGCCGCTGATTTAGTCGGTGCAGTGGGTTGCTCAGATTTCGGCGCTGAGAATCAGTAAGTCGGACGTCCACTCAGAAACCCAATTACAAAGACGGTAAATACAAAGACCACAGATGGATAAATTTATAACGAAGGGAAGAAAACAGCCAAAAAAGGCTGAGAATACCCAAGATCAGAACGCCTCTCCCTCAGCGGGGGATCACAGTTCCTCATCAGCAACGGAACAAGGCCTGATGGAGCACGAGTGTGTTTCAATTACAGGAGCAGGCTTCAAAATGTGGATAATGAGAAACTTCTGTGAATTAAAAGAACTTGTTTTAACCCAATCTAAAGTAACTAAGAACTTTGAAAAAAGATTTGACGAAATGTTAACAAGAATACACAATTTAGAGAGGAATATAAGTGAATTGATGGAGCTGAAAAACACAATACGAGAACTTCGTGAAGTATGCACAAGTTTTAACAGCCAAATTGATCAAGCAGAAGAAAGGATATCAGAGGTCGAAGACCAACTCAATGAAATAAAACAAGAAGACAAGATTAGAGAAAAAAGGATAAAAAGGAACGAGCAAAGTCTCCAAGAAATATGGGACTATGTGAAAAGACCTAATCTACGCTTGATAGGTGTACCTGAATGTGACGAAGAGAATGAATCCAAGCTGGAAAATACGCTTCAGGATATTATTCAGGAAAATTTTCCCAACCTAGTAAGGCAGGATAATATTCAACTCCAGGTAATACAGAGAACACCACAAAGATATTCCTCAAGAAGAGCAACTCCAAGGCACATAATCGTCAGATTTACCAGGGTTGAAATGAAGGAGAAAATACTAAGGGCAGTCAGAGAGAAAGGTCAGGTTACCCACAAAGGGAAGCCTATCAGACTTACAGCAGATCTCTCAGCAGAAACCCTAAAAGCCAGAAGAGAGTGGGGACCGATATTCAACATCCTTAAAGAAAAGAACTTTCAACCAAGAATTTCACATCCAGCCAAACTAAGCTTCACAAGTGAAGGAAAAATAAAGTTTTTTGTGAATAAGCAAGCACTCAGAGATTTCATCACCACCAGGCCTGCTTTACAAGAGCTTCTGAAAGAATCACTACACATAGAAAGGAACAACCAGTATCAGCCTTTCTAAAAAAATTATCAAAAAGAGCATCAATATAATGAAGAATTTACATCGACTAATGGGCAAAATAGCCAGCTAATATTAAATGGCAGTATTAAACTCACATATATTATTATTAATTCTAAATTTAAATTGACTAAATCCCCCAATCCAAAGACAGACAGGCAATTTGAATAAAAAACTAAAACCCATCAGTATGCTGCATCCAGACCCATCTCACATTCAAGGATACACAAAGACTCAAAACAAGGGATGGAGAGGGATTTACCAACCAACCAGAGAGCTAAAATAAATAAATAAAAAGCAGAAATTACAATTAAGCAACAAAGATCAAAAGAAGCAAAGAAGTACATTATATAATGATAAAAGGATCAATGCAACAACAAGAAGAGCTGAAGATCCTAAATATATACGCACCCAATATAGGAATACGCAGACATACAAGACTTATAAAGAGACTTAGACTCCCACATAATAATAGTGGGAGACTTCAACATTAATATTAGACAAATCAGTGAGACAGAAAATTAACAACGATATCCAGGACTTGAACTCAGATCTGGAACAAATAAATGTAATTAACATTTATAGAACTCTCCACTTTAAATATACAAGATATACACTCTTATCAGTACCACATCATATCAACTTAGAAGTTTAAACGAAATCTTGGTTGGCTCCTTGTTTGTTATTCTCTTCCCTCATTTTCTTTCATGTCTCCATTATTAAGGACAATTATAGGCATACCCATATTTAGATTGCATTCTAGCCCGGGCAATAAAGCAATACCCCCATCGTCTCTCCCTCTTCCTCTTTCTCTTTCTTCCTCTTCTTTATTCTTTTTCTTATAAAAAAAAAGAAAGAAAGAAAGAAAAAGAAATGGAGCCTTGCTCTGTCACCCAAGAGGGAGTGCTCACTGCAACCTCCACCACCCAGATTCAAATGATTCTCCTGCCTCAGCTTCCCAAGTAGTGATTACAGGCGTCCTGCACCACTCCCCGCTGATTTTTGTATTTTTTTTTTTAATAGACAAGAGTCTCACTCTGTCACCAGGTGCCAGGCTGGAGTGCAGTAGCTCGAGCTCAGCTCACTGCAACCTTCACCTCCCTGGTTCAAACAATGCTCCTGCCTCAACCCCCCAAGTAGCTGGGGCTACAGGCACACACCACCATGCCCAGCTAATTTTTGTATTTTTTAGTAGAGACGGGGTTTCACTGTATTGGCCAGGATGGTCTCGATCTCTTAACCTTGTGATCCACCTGCCTCAGCCTCCCAGAGTGCTGGGATTACAGGCGTAAGCCCCCGCACCCGGCCAATTTTTGTATTTTTAGCAGAGATGAGGTTTCGCCATATTGGCCAGGCTAGTCTTAAACTCCTGAACTCAGGTGATCCATCCACCTCGGCCTCCCAAAGTGTTGGGATTACAGGTGAGAGCCACTGTGCCAGGCCCCATGGGAAAATCTGATGTATAAATTACATACAGTAAGAGATTAACAACAATAAGTAATAATAAAATAGAATAATTATAACAATATACTGTAATAAAAGTTATGTAAATGTAGTTTCTCTCTCTCTTTCAAAATATCTTACTGTAATATATTCTCCTATTTTTTCTTAGCTTAGCCTTGACTTGAAACTCATGGAATCACCTATTTTGAGACCACAGTTGACCAGGAGTAACTGAAGAGAATGAAACCTCGGAGGCAGGGGCTACTGTGTTTAAGTTTTGCATGGAAAACCACTAGAACAGTGTCTCGCATACAAGGGAGGCTCAGTAAATGCTGGCTGCCACACCAGGCAGAGATGTATAGTAGTTAAGAAAGCTGGCCAGGTGCAGTGGCTCATGCCTGTAATCCCAGCACTTTGGGAGGCCGAGGCAAGTGGATCACGAGGTCAGGAGTTTAAGACCAGCCTGGCCAACATGGTGAAACCCCCGTCTCTACTAAAAATACAAAAATTAGCCAGGTATGGTGGCACATGCCTGTAATCCAAGCTACTAAGGAGGCTGAGGCAGGAGAATCACTTGAACCCGGAAGGCAGAGATTGCAGTGAGCTGAGATCACACCACTGTACTCCAGCTTGGACCGGACTGCCTGGGGTTGAAATCTAGCTCTGTGGCCCCGGAAGGTCACTTAACCTCTCTGAGCCTGTTTCATCTTTTGAATAAAATGAATATAACCAGCCCCAGCCCTGGCTTCAGCCTCAGGAAACAATAAAATAATAAATAAAATAAAATACAATCTAAAATAAGATAAAATAAAATTAATAAAATATTAAAAAACATGAACAGTAATATTGCATATAAGTAAAACATGCAATAACCTAGATAATAGCTAACCTATTTTGAGGATTTTATTTATTATTTATTTATTTTTATTTTATTTATTTTTTTTGAGACGGAGTTTCACTCTTGTTATCCAGGCTGGAGTGCAATGGCGCGATCTCGGCTCACCGCAATCTCCATCTCCTGGGTTCAAGCAATTCTCCTGCCTCAGCCTCCCAAGTAGCTGGGACTACAGGCGTGCACCACCATGCCCAGCTAATTTTTGTATTTTTAGTAGAGACGGGGTTTCACCATGTTGACCAGGATGGTCTCGATCTCTTGACCTCGTGATCCACCCTCCTCGGCCTCCCAAAGTGCTGGGATTACAGGCTTGAGCCACCGCGCCCGGCTATTTATTTATTTTTGAGACAGAGTTTCACTCTGTCACCCTGGCTAGAGTGCAATGGCACAATCTTAGCTCACAACAACCTCCACCTTCCGGGTTCAAGCAATTCTCCTGCCTCAGCCTCCTGAGTAGCTGGGACTACAGGTGCACGCCACCATGGCCAGCTAATTTTTTTTTTTTTTTTTTTTTTTTTTGTATTTTTAGTAGAGACAAGGTTTCACCATGTTTACCAGGATGGTCTCAATCTCCTGACCTCATGATCCACCCGCCTGAACCTCCCAAAGTGCTGGGATTATAGGCGTGAGCCACCGTGCCCGGCCCCTAGTTGGATTTTTAACATTAGAAAATTAATTTAGAAGAGTAGATCAAAATGGGGGAGAATATCTAGTGCACGTGATAGAAAACAATCTAACTAGCTTAACAAAAAATCAAGGTTGACTCATGAAAATGAACATTTCGGAAGTAACTGCTTCAGAAATGGTTGGATCTAGGAGCTCAAAGTAAATAACGATCAAGATTCTTGCCGCTTAAGCCCCAAAGGTTAAGGCTGCAGTGAGCTATGATTGTGCCACTGCCCTCCAGCCTGGGTAACAGAGGAAAACACTGTCTGAGAAAAAAAAAAAAAAAATTCTTGCCAGGTGCAGTGGCTCGCACCTGTAATCCCAGCACTTTGGGAGGCCAAGGTGGGAGGATCACTTGAGCCCGAGAGTTTACGGCCTCTGCCTGGGCAACATAGTAAGACCCACATAGTAAGACCACAAAAAATAAAATATTTAGCCTGGCATGGTGGTCCATGCCTGTGGTCCTAGCTACAGGGGGTGCTAAGGCAAAAAGATCTCTTGAGCACAGGAGATCAAGGCTGTGCCACTGTACTCCAGCCTGGGTGACAGAGCAAAACCCTGTCTCAAAAAAAGGAGAAAGAAAAGGAATAGGGGGCCGTGGGAATTAGGGAGCAAATCCTACAGGCCGCTCGTTGAGACCCAAAACCAGAACCAAGGCCGAGGAAGCAAAGTGGTGGCAGGGGGACAGAAACATACATGGTTCATAGATTTTTTTTTTTTTTTTTTGAGGAGTCTCGCTCGGTCGCCCAGGCTGGAGTGCAGTGGTGGGATCCTACAACCTCCAACTCCCGGGTTCAAGCGAACTCCTGGGTTCTCCTGCCTCAGCCTGTTGAGTCATTGGGATTACAGGCGTGAGACACCACACCCAGCTAATTTTTGTATTTTTGATAGAGACGAGGTTTCGCCATGTTGGCCAGGCTGGACTCGAACCCCTGACCTTAAGTGATCTGTTCATCTCAGCCTGCCAAAGTGCTGGGATTACAGGTGTGAGCCACCACACCCAGCCAATATGTAAAAATCAACCAATATGTAAAAATATTAGCAGCAAGTGGGCACATGTTCCAGGGTGAGTCCTCTTCCTGAGGAGTAAGTGGTACACTCGCCTAGGTGTTCCACAGGACAGGACTTGACGGTCAGGAGTGACTGAGACCCCGGGGAGGCAGCCAGCTGAGGGTACTGGGACAGGTATGGGGACCCGTAGTAGCCCAGGAGCTGGGGGCCACTGGAGGACCAGGCATGTCAGCCCAGGACCTGCCACGCCTCTCAGACCCTGGGCAGGCCTGTCCTAGGGCTCAGCCTGTCTGTGTCCTCATCCCAGGGAGGCTGATGAGTCTGCCGCCGTGCAGGGTGAGGGCTCCTGAATACAAGCGGCACGTGGGGTAGAGCCCACCCCACCCAGCTGGCCTGGGAGCTGAGTCCCACCCAGTGGGACTCGCAGGCCCCTGAGATTTCTGCCTCTGGCCTGAACTCTGCTCTGACTTCCATCTCCATCCACGTCTGCCTGTGAGGCTCTCCTTTGTCATTTTTTGCAGGGGGAAGCGGGAGACAGGGTCTCATTCTATCGCCAAGTCTGGAGTGCAGTGGTGCAATCATAGCTCACTGCAGCCTCGAACTCCCAGGCTCAAACAATCCTCTCACTTCAGCCTCCCAAGTAGCTAGGACTGCAGGTATGTGCCACCAGCCCAGCTAATTCTTTTTTTCCCTTGTATTTATTTACGGCAACTGACGTGTCTCGAGAATTCCTGTGGGTCAGGCCTTGGGCTACTAATAACAGCTAAAACCTGTGTCTTATCACAGGTCAGGCCCTGAGATAAGTGCTTTATGCTCAGTAGCTCACCGAATCCTCTAAGCAGTTGTATGCATTTGTGTTATTTCCCTCACATTCTAGGTGATGAAACTGAGGCACAGAGAGGTTGAGTAACTTGCCTGAGATCACAGAGCTCTTCAGTGGTGGGGCCATTTTAGATGCAAAATGGTCACAGCAGGTCCTCTCCAGCTGCCATGAGTTAAGTATCATCCTCACCTGGCAGATAAACCGACAAACACAGCGGGGCCTCAGGTGCTGATCAAGGTCACACGCTGGGAGGTGCTGGAGCTCTGAGGGGAGGGACGGAGGTCTGTTTGGCTCCTGACTCAGCTGGGGGTGCTTGGAGCCATCATCTTTTTTTTTTTTTGAGACAGAGTCTCGCTCTTGTTACCCAGGCTGGAGTGCAATGGCGCAATCTCGGCTCACCGCAACCTCTGCCTCCTGGGTTCAGACAATTCTCCTGCCTCAGCCTCCCGAGTAGCTGGGATTACAGGCAGGCGCCACCATGCCCAGCTAATTTTTTGTATTTTTAGTAGAGACAGGGTTTCACCATGTTGACCAGGATGGTCTCGATCTCTTGACCTCGTGATCCACCCGCCTCGGCCTCCCAACGTGCTGGGATTACAGGCTTGAGCCACCGCGCCCGGCTTTTTTTTTGAAGATGGAATCTTCCTCTGTTGCCCAGGCTGGAGTGCAGTGGCATGATCTCAGCTCACTGCAACCTTCGCCTCCCGGTTCAAGCAATTCTTCTGCCTCAGCCTCCCTAGTAGCTGGGATTACAGGTACCTGCCATCACGCCTAGCTAATTTTTTTTTTTTTTTTTTTTTTTTAATTTTTACTAGAGATGGGGTTTCACCATGTTGGCCAGGCTGGTCTCAAACTCCTGACCTCAGGTGATCCACCCACCTCAGCCTTCCAAAGTGCTGGGATTGAAGGCTTCAGCCACCGCACACGGCCCCAAGTTCATCCTGGGAGTATAGGCCTCATTTGACAGAAGGAGAAACTGAAGCCCAGGGAGTGTGACCATCTTGCCCAAGCCAGCACACACAGGAAGTGGCAGAGCCCAGCAGAATTGAACTGGGACTTTTCATGTGCAGGCTGGTGTTTTTCCTCCGAAGCCCCTGCCTCCTGCAAGTTCTTCCTTCTCTGAATGCAACAGACCTGGCCTCTCACCTTCCCACACCCTCAGAACTCAGTCTTCCCAGGCCTGCATTCACATGTCATTTATTCCAGGAAAAGTGGCCCCTTGCCCTCTTCCTCTCAGCTCTCCCCAGGTACCTGCTATGGCTTCGAGAGTATGGGGCACCTGGCGCCCCTGTTACAGGAAAAAAAAAGTGGTGGGACCAAGGGAGAGAAGCCCTTTCCCCTCTCCAGGCTCTCCTTCCTGGGTCATTGGTCCCATGACAGATAAAACACTAAGGGCAGGCTGGACGCAATGGCTCACACCTGTAATCCCACCACTTTGGGAGGCTAAGGTGAATGGATCGATCACCTGAGGTTTGAGACCAGCCTGGCCAAAATGGCGAAAACCCGTCTCTAGTAAAAATACAAAAATTAGCCGAGTGTGGTAGCGCACACCTGGAATCTAAGCTACTCGGGAGGCTCAGGCAGAAGAATCACTTGAACCCAGGAGGCAGAGGTTGCAGTGAGCCAAGATCGTGCCATTGCACTCCAGCCTGGGTAACAGAGTGAGACTTCATCTCAAACAACAACAACAATAACAAAAACCACTTAGGGGCAGTCCCCAAGGTAGCCAGGAGCAGGCTGGACACACAAGCCTCTGGATGCTGTCTGAGTGCACACTGCTGGAGAAATCCAGTTGCTGTCCAGGCCATGTGGCATGAGGTGTGTGGGCATACAGGGAGGGAGGTCCAGGAATCAGCGGTCCGGGGACTGTGGGTCTCAACCACAGCGCCTTTCTTGGGGGAACAGGAGCTGTTGTAGCCTCAGGGTCTCACCTTCTGTGCTCGGGAGTCTAAGAGGCGAGACCTCCGCTGCAGCCTGGCTTTACCTTCTCCAGGCTTCCTGTCTTCACGAAAGCATCTTGTTAACCCCGGGCTTAGTTCCAGGCCTTGCAGCTGACATCACTTAAGTGCAGGGATTCCCCGCACTGGCCCATGCTGAAAATAGGGGCCTCGAGTTCCAGTCTTCCTTCTGCTACCGATCAACTCTGTGACCTTGAACAAGACTTCCCCTCACTGATTCCATCCTCTTGTCATGTCTGAGGCCTCCAACTCCCGCCCCTGAGCTCAGGATTCCCAGCTAACCCCACGGAGTGCCCCACAGGGTCAGAGCCGTAACAGAAGTTGGAAAATAACCCAAAAATTGGTGCATGGTTCTTTTCTTCTCTCTCTCTGTGTCTCTTTTTTTTTGGTGTTCAGATTTTAATTTCCCTATGAAATAATACTGGTTTGCTCTTACTTTTCTTTTTTTATTTGTTTCTTAATTTATTTAGAGACAGGATCTCACTCTCTCACCCAGGCTGGAGTGCAGTGGTGGGATCATGGCTCACTGCAACCTTGACCTCCTGGGTTTAAGCGATCCTCCTGTCTCAGCTTCTGGAGTAGCTGGGACTGCAGGTGAGCACCACCAACCAGCTAATTTTTTTTTTTTTTTTTTTTTTTTTTTTTTGAGAAGGAGTCTGGCTCTGTCACTTAGGCTGGAATGCAGTGGCACGATCTCTACTCACTGCAACCTCCTTCAAGTGATTCTCCTACCTTAGCCTCCTGCGTACCTGGGATTACAGGCATGTGCCTCCAATGCCTGGCTAACTTTTGTATTTTTAGTAGAGATGGGGTTTCACTATATTGGCCAGGCTGGTCTTGAACTCCTGAACTCGCAATCCACCTGTCTCAACCTCCCAAAGTGCTGGGATTATAGGCATAAGCCACTACACCCAGCTAATTTTTTTGGTTTTCAGTAGAAACAAGGTCTTGCCATGTTGCCCAGGCTGGTCTTGAGCTCCTGAGCTCAAGTGATCCTCCCACCTCGGCTTCCCAAAGTGCTGGGATTACAGGCATGAGCCACTACTCCCAGGCTGCTCTCACTTTTCTTTTCTTTTTTTTTTTTTTTTTTTTTGAGACGGAGTTTCACTCTCGTTACCCAGGCTGGAGTGCAATGGCGCGATCTCGGCTCACCGCAACCTCCGCCTCCTGGGCTCAGGCAATTCTCCTGCCTCAGCCTCCTGAGTAGCTGGGATTACAGGCACATGCCACCATGCCCAGCTAATTTTTTGTATCTTTAGTAGAGTTGGGGTTTCACCATGTTGACCAGGATGGTCTCGATCTCTCGACCTCGTGATCCACCCGCCTCGGCCTCCCAAAGTGCTGGGATTACAGGCTTGAGCCACCGCGCCCGGCCTGCTCTCACTTTTCAATGAGGAAAACGAAGTCCAGAGCAGGCCAGTGACTCCACTGGGGTGAACGGAAGGGATGGCTACACACAGGAGTCTACATCCCAGGATTCCTGATTTCCCTTCTCTCCTTCCTTATCCATTGCTCCATTCCTTCCATTTTCTGCTGGCACTAACCCAAGCCTCAGCTCATAGGCCAAGACCCACCCAGCTTGTGGAAGCTGTATTCTAATGAATGGAAACAGTCAAAAAAGTAAATTGGGCCAGGTGTATTGGCCAATGCCTGGAATCCCAGCACTTTGGGAGGCCCAAGGCAGGAGGATCACTTGAGGCCAGGAGTTTAAGACCACCCTGGGTAACATAACAAGACCCCTGTCTCTACAAATAGTTAAAAAATTAGCGAGGCGGCCGGGCGCGGTGGCTCAAGCCTGTAATCCCAGCACTTTGGGAGGCCGAGGCGGGTGGATCATGAGGTCGAGAGATCGAGACCATCCTGGTCAACATGGTGAAACCCTGTCTCTACTAAAAATACAAAAAATTAGCTGGGCATGGTGGCACGTGCCTGTAATCCCAGCTACTCTGGAGGCTGAGGCAGGAGAATTGCCTGAACCCAAGAGGCGGAGGTTGCGGTGAGCCGAGATCGCGCCATTGCGCTCCAGCCTGGGTAACAAGAGCGAAACTCCGTCTCAAAAAAAAAAAAAAAAAATTAGCGAGGCATGGTGGCACACACCTGTAGTTCCAGCTACTCAGGAGGCTGAATGGGAGAATTGCTTGAGCCCTCAGTGAGCTGTGATTGCGTCACTGCCTCCAGCCTGGGCAACAGAGCAAGACTCAGTCTCTACAAAACAAAGAAAATAAATAATTTTTATAATTAAAAAAATGTAAAAGTGAAAAAAATATGTTTAGAAATGTAAAAAACGGGTTGGGTGCAGTAACTCACGCCTGTAATCTCAGCACCTTGGGAGGCCGAGACCGGCAGATCACTTGAGGTCAAGAGTTTGAGACCAGCCTAGCCAATGTGGTAAAACCCCATCTCTACTAAAATGCAAAAATTAGCTGGGTGTGGTGGCGGGCACTTGTAATCTCAGCTACTCAAGAGACTGAGGTAGGAGAATTGCTCGAACCCAGGAGATGGAGGTTGCAGTAAGCCGAGATCGTGCCACTGCACTCCAGCCTGGGTGATAGAGTGAGTCTCCACCTCAAAAAAAAAAAAAAAAAAAAAATGTAAAAAAAGACGTAAAAGTGAAGCCGGGCGTGGTGGCTCAAGCCTGTAATCCCAGCACTTTGGGAGGCCGAGGCGGGTGGATCACGAGGTCAAGAGATCGAGACTATCCTGGTCAACATGGTGAAACCCCGTCTCTACTAAAAATACAAAAAATTAGCTGGGCGTGGTGGCGCGTGCCTGTAATCCCAGCTACTCAGGAGGCTGAGGCAGGAGAATTGCCTGAACCCAGGAGGCGGAGGTTGCGGTGAGCCGAGATCGCGCTATTGCACTCCAGCCTGGGTAACAAGAGCAAAACTCTGTCCCAAAAAAAAAAAAAAAAGACAAGGATAGCCATTCAGCAGGGCAGCCAGAGACAATGGGTATGGTGCAGAGATTGGAAGAGAGGACACTCCAGGCAGACAGTTTCCACAAGGGCCAGGAAGTACCAGGGGGCTCATCACATTCACACGTTGAAGCAGCAAGTTGCTGGAGCTGGCACAGGGTGAGGATGAGGTGTGAGGCTGGAGGCATTGGCTGCAGCCAGGTTAAGAGGAGAAGAGGCCAGGTGCGGTGGCTCATGCCTCTAATCCCAGCACTTTGGGAGGTCGAGGTGGGCGGATCGATTGAGGTTAGGAGTTTGAGACCAGCCTGGCCAACATGGTGAAACTCTGTCTCTACTAAAAATACAGACCAGGATCGGTGGCTCACACCTGGTAATCCCAGCGCTTTGGGAGATTGAGTCAAGCAGATCACTTAAGGCCAGGAGTTTGAAACCAGCCTGGTCAACATGGTGAAATCCTGCCTCTACTAAAAATATAAAACTCAGCCAGGTGTGGTGGTATGTGCCTGTAGTCCCAGCTACTTGGGAGACTGAGGCACGAGAATCACTTCAACCCAGGAGGTAGAGGTTGCAGTGAGCCAAGATCATGCTACTGAACTCCAGTCTGGGTGACAAAGCAAGATTCTTGTCTCAAAAATAAAACTAAATAAAATAAAAATAAAAATAATTCACTGGGTGTGGCAGCACACACCTATAATCCCAGCTACTCAGGAGGCTGAGGCGGGAGGATCGCTTGAATCTGGGAGTCAAAGATTGCAGTGAGCCGAGATCGTGCCACTGCCCTCCAGCCTGGGCAATAGAGAGAGACTCCATCTCAAAAAAAAAAAAAAAAGAAGAAGAAAAAAAAGAAAAGAAAGGCAGAGGAGCAGCAAGCAATGGAGGGGTGTCAGGGAGCCCTAAGAGAAGATGGAGTTCAAGACTTTTTTTTAAATTAGAGATAGGGGTCTCACTATGTTGCCCAGGCTGGCCTTGACCTCCTGGCCTTAAGTGATCCTCCCGCCTCGGCTTCCCATAGTGCTAGAATTACCAGCGTGAGCCACAGCACCCAGCCAACCACCTCCTACCCTTTCTTTTAAAGACAGGATCTAGCTTTGTCGCCCAGGCAGGAGTGTGCCGGTGCAATCCTAGTTCACTAATTGCAGCCTCCAGCTCCTGAACTCAAATGATCCTCCTGCCTTAGCTGCCTAAGTAGTTGGAACTACAGGTGTGCACTACCATGACTGGTTAACTTTTTTTCTTTCTTCTTTTTATTTTTCATTTTATTTTATTATTTTAGAGATGGGTTTTCACCATGTTGGTCAGGTCTCAAACTCCTGACCTCAGGTGATCTACCTGCCTTGGCCTCCCAAAGTGCTGGGATTACAGGTGTAAGCCACTGAGCCTAGCCCCTGGCTAACTTTTATTTTATTTTATTATTTATTTATTTGAGATGGAGTATTGCTCTGTTGCACAGGCTGGAGTGCAGTGGAGTGATCTCAGCTCACTGCAACCTCTGTCTTCTGGGTTAAAGTTACTATTCTCCTGCCTCAGCCTCCTGAGTAGCTGGAATTATAGGTGCCCACCATTATGCCTGGTTAATTTTTGTATTTTTAGTAGAGACAGGGTTTCACCATGTTGGCCAGGCTGGTCTCGAACTCCTGACCTCAAGTGATCCACCTGCCTCGGCCTCCCAAAGTCCTGGGATTACAGGTGTGAGCCACTGCACCTGGCCTTATTGTATGTTGTTTTTAATAAAGATGGGGTCTTGCTATGTTGCCCAGGCTGGTCTGGAACTCCTGGCCTCAAGGGATCCTCTCACCTCAGTTTCCCAAAGTGCTGAGATTACAGATGAGAGCCACATCACCCAGCTGGGATTCAAGATTTGAGAAGTAAGGCAGTTCTGGGTGTCAGTAGAGGTTGGGAGGGGTGGTGGAGAGAGCGGAAGGGAGGCTCAGTGTGGTCAAGGGGGTGAGCAGGTGGCATGCCTCTAGGATGACAGCAGGACTCGGGGACGCGCTAAAGACATGCCAGACCTCTCTCTGCCCCCACCTTCTGTCTCCGGATATTGGAGCCCCAGCTGCATGGGCTGCCGGGGAGTGAGCTGCCACCACTAGGGGGTGCTGCAGGGGAAACCTATCTGGATTCGGGAGGCTCCAGCCCCACTTCCCTGTCCAGCTCCAGCGGGCTGCGGGACTGCTCCCCTGGCGGCCTGCGGGACTGGTTCCCCGGAGGGACTGTGGGACTGCTCCCTCGGCAAATGCTGGTATTTCCCTGGCGCACTCGTTCCCACGTGGCCTGGTGGGCAGTGCCCAGGGAGGCCGAGGAGGCAGAGAACAGGAAGAGGAAACCCCCCTGGTTTCTATCTCACAACAGGGACCCTGCAGGGAAACCCCACACATCCTAAAAAGAAAGTGGCAGCAGTGGTTCTCGGGGAAGACCAAGAAACCCCATCCTCTCCCTGAAGATGGGAAATCCAGGGCGGGGCTGAGGGCGGGGCTGTGCTGGAAGGGAGATCTGTGGTCCATGCCGCCCAGCCCTGATCGTGGTCTCTACAGAGCAGAAACACCAAGATTATTCTGGGACCTGGCTGAGCCCTGATCCTGACCTCAGTCAACCCGAGCCTGGCCACAGGCTGAGCCCCAGTCCTGGTGACTAACTCAGCTCTCATCCCAGCCAAAGCCTGGACCACCACCCCCCCCACCCCCCACAAATCCTCCCTGCTCAGTCACAGCGCCAGTCCGCACCTTGGCCAAAGACCAAACTGTGGACCCAATCCTATAGGCTGCAGGCAAAGCCCCAGGTCACCAATAGCTTGATCCTAAACCAGACACAGCAGGAACATTGGGCCTGGACTAGGTTGTGAGTTCAGCTGTAGACCAAGTCCTGATCCTGATTATAGGCTGAACTCAAATCCTATATCTGACTCTGGTTAAAGATGGAGACAGAGCCCTTGGCCCTGGAGGATGACCTAACCCTGGTTCCAGACATGGCCTCAGACCTGGTTTTATCCAGCCCTGACTGTGGTTACAAGCTGAGCCCCAGTCCCACCATCACACTGAACCCCTGCCTGGCCCCATGCAAAGGTGCATGAGGACACCTATTGAGCACTGACTCTCTGTGCCACCTCCCTCCGCCATCCGGTAAGTTCCCTCAGGTGGGCCAATTCCCTTACCTGGCCATCCGTCTTTGGAAGGACAGGAGACCCTAGGATGGTGGTGGCAGAGCTCAGAATTAGAAGGGGGTTTGGAACTCTGGGATCGACCAGTGAATAGGGCTGGATGGCTCACCCAGGCGTGGGGCATTGAGGACAGGGCTCGACATGGGAGCTTAGCAGTGGGTCTGGAGCTTGGATGGCCCGAAACCCCAGCTTCCTGTCACCCCCCCACCATACCTCCCACCCACTCCGGGAAGGGAAATTACATTTCCCCATTTTAGCAAGGGGTGGCGAAAGGGAAGAGTGAGTGAACACAAAGCTGAAAGTACAAGCAGGACGGAAAGTGAAACTGGGCACAGCCCCCAGTATAAGACCCCCCCTACTCAGGAGATGGCTGACCAAAGAGGCTGGGCCCCGGCATGGGCCAGATGGCAGGCGACCTTGGCTGGCGTGAGTTTGAAGCCAGGGGTGGGGGGCTTGGCTGAGTTTGGGCAGAGGATGGATGAGCTTGGCTGGTGCAGATGGGGGCTGAGAGCTGAGAGCAACTTGACCAAGACTGAGGACTCGGTTGGCTATAGGATGGGTAGGAGGCTAGCGTAACTGGGTGGGGCCCTGGGGCAGTGGGGTGGTGGTTTGACCCAGGGCCGGGCAGAGGATGGGAAAGAAGCCTTGGCTAGCGGGAATGGGGAGGGTTGGACCAGCAATTTGACAAGGACCAGGTCTAGGCAGATCAAAGAAGAGTTTGGAGTGAATAAGCAGAAGCCAAACAGCTTGGCTAAGACTGAGGATGGGGCCGGCTGGAGGAAGAGCAGAAGGAGGCACTAGCCCTAGTGGGGCGCTGGGATCAGGGCATCAGCAGCAGCTTCACTGGGCCAAAGGTCTTTAGTTTGATGCTTGGAAGGAGGTTCAATCTGTGGCTGGGGGCCGCAAAACTCAGGGGCTAGAACCAGAGCAGTAGGCAGAGGAGAAGGTAACATGCCATGTAGGGCAGGTAGGGATCAAAGGCTGGATGATGGAGACAGACCTTTCAAAGGCCAGAGCCAACTATCCAGGATCGGCTACAGAGGGTAAAGAGAGGGTCTGGGGGCTCTAGAGCTCAGGTAGGAGATGGCATAGCTCACTTATGGTTGGGCTTGATCCACCAGGGCCTAGGGGCACCCACTCCCATCCCCAGCACTGAGCTAGGAAGAACCCCACTCTGCCTTAAATCTCCAGGATGTCAGAGGGCCCGAGTGGCCTCTGAGCCAGGGAGTCTGAATGCCAGAGATCTTAGGTTAGGCATTGCCCACCATACCTGGAAGTCCATGAAGGAGGTGGATGTCCCTAGAAGCTCCCCTTCACCTTTATCAAAGGGACATTTAGAAGAGCAGAGCCCAGGGGTTAGAGATCAAGAGAGGACTAGGAAGAGGCAGTGAGAGAAGGGAGAGCAGGATGGACTTCGGGCCAGTTTTGGTTTGTGTTTCGCGGAGAAGTGAGTAACTTTTGTGCTTGCCAGATTTCCTTTCCCTGAGGGGGAAATTGCTGAACGCTGCCCTCTTCCTAGAGCCCCTACCTCCTACCCCTCTTTCCAGGAAAACAGGTCAGGAAGCACACTCGGAATTCAGCCACTCTAGGCTGGGCTCAGTGGCTCATGTCTGTAATTCCAGCACTTCGGGAGGCCAAGGCGAGTGGATCACCTGAGATCAGGAGTTCAAGATCAGCCTGGCCAATGTGGCAAAACCCCGTCTCTACTAAAAATTAAAAAAAAAATTAGCCAGGCGTGGTGGCACATGCCTGTAATCCCAGCTACTCGCTGAGATTACAGATGAGGCAGGAGAATCGCTTTAACCCAGGAGGTGAAAGTTTCAGTGAGCCAAGATTGTGCCACTGCACTCCAGCCTGGGCGACAGAGTGAGACTCTGTCTTTAAAAAAAAAAAAAACGCCCACATTGTCGATTCTCCCCAGGCAGGTTCCCCTGCCAGGATCCACCTGCCGTGTGGAGGCTGGACCAACCTGTCCTTTTGACTCCCTGGGATAGAGCCTCCGGCATTGCCAGCCCATCCCTGGGGACCACATGGCCAGTTCAAGCCATCAGAGCTGCCTGGCTGAGCCCAAGGAATCCTTGGCAGAACATGGTGTGCCCACTTCTGGGGCAGGTGGCTGCCTCCCTCTGCATTCTCTGGGGAAAACCCATGGGCTCTGCATTTAGAAAAATCTGGAATCCAGTCCTGGCTCCCCACCTTCTGGCTATTTGACCGTGGGCAAGTCAACCTCACTGAGCCTCATCCGCAAAATGGGGAGAACAATAGCCCTGAGGCTGCCATACGTGGTTGTGCAGGTTGCTCACTGGAAAAGGCATTTCGCCAAGGGAGTTTATGGGGGTCAAAATCCAGCCTCTGTCCTGGCACAGTGGCTCATGCCTGTGATCCCAGCAGTTTGGGAGGCTGAGGCAGGAGTATCTCTTGAGGCCAGGAGTTCAAGACCACTCTGGACAACATAGTGAGACCCTGTCTCTACAAAAAATAAAAAAATAATAATTAGCTAGGCACAGTGGTGTGTCCCTGTGGTCCCAGCTACTGGGGAGGCTGAAGCAAAAGGACCATTTTGAGCCCAGGAGTTCAAGGCTACAGTGAGCTGTGATCATACCACTGCACTCCAGCCTGAGTGATGGAACAGAACTCTGTTTAAAAAAAAAAGAAAAGGATCAGGCTTCTGGTCTTTCTGTAAAAGTGGACACTCCATATGGAGATGCCATATGAGGGCCATGCTGGCTGCATTGTGGGGTTTTATTTTGTTTTGATTGAGATGGAGTCTGGCTCTGTCATCCAGGCTGGAGTGCAGTGGCGTTATCTCAGCTCACTACAGCATCCGCCTCCCGGGGCTCAAGTGATTCTCATGCCTCAGCCTCCTGAGTAGTTGGGATTACAGGCATGCGCTACCATGTCTGACTAATTTTTGTATTTTTTAGTAGAGACAGCATTTCGCCATGTTGACCAGGTTGGTTTTGAACTCCTGGCCTCAGGTGATCTGCCTGCCTTGCCCTCCCAGATTGCTGGGATTACAGGCATGAGTCACTGCACCTGGCCTCTATTGTGGTTTTGAGGGGGCAGTGAAATGATGCTAGTGAAAGTGCCTGCACCGTGCTCACAGCTAGCACAGGTTCAGAAAAGGCATGTTCCCTTCCTTTCCCCGAGTTATCAAGCTCTCTACCCATCTTGCCCACCCTCTCCCATCTCTCCAGGGCTCAGCCTGTTGCTGCTTCCCTTGCTCCTGGTGCAAGCTGGTGTCTGGGGATTCCCAAGGCCCCCAGGAAGGCCCCTGCTGAGCCTGCAGGAGCTGCAGAGGGAGTTCACGGTCAGCCTGCATCTCGCCAGGAAGCTGCTCTCCGAGGTTCGGGGCCAGGCCCACCGATTTGTAAGTCTTCCTAATGCAGCTGGTGCTGGGCATGGGCAGACCCCTAATCGCTTCCACTAACAGACCTCGCCCTCCAGGCAGAATCTCACCTGCCGGGAGTGAACCTGGACCTCCTGCCCCTGGGAGAGCAGCTTCCTGGTGTTTCCCTGACCTTCCAGGCTTGGCGCCGCCTCTCTGTGAGTGAGGGCTGGTGGGGTGGGGTGGGAAGCTCTCGATAGGCTGGGGCCAGGGTGCAAGATGAGGCTGGAGATTGAGCCGGAGATGTACTGGGGATAGAACCTGGATGAGGTTGAGTATGTCATTGGACACAAAGATGAAAGCCGGGCACCGTGACTTACACCTATAAACCCAGCGCTTTGGGAGGCTGAGGTGGAAGGACTGCTTGAGGCCAAGAGTTCAAGACCAGCCTGAGCAACATAGACTTTGTCTCTACAGAAAAACTTTAAGATTTAGCCAGGCATGATAGTGCACACCCCTGTGGTCCTAGCTACTCAGGAGGCTGACGTGGGAGGATGGCTTGAGCTCAGGAGTTAGAGGCTGCAGTGAGTTATGATCATGCCACTGCACTCCAGCCTGGGTGACAGAGGGAGACCTTGTCTCAAAAAAATAAATAAACAGCCAGGAGTGGTGGCTCATGTGTGTAATCCCAGCACTTTGGGAGCCTGAAGCAGGCCGATCTCCTGAGGTCAGGAGTTCAAGACCAGCCTGGCCAACAAGAAAAAAACCCATCTCTGCTAAAAATACAAAAATTAGCTGGGAGCAGTGACTCACGCCTGTAATCCCAGCACTTTGGGAGACTAAGGCAGATGAATCACCTGAGGTTGGGAGTTCGAGACCAGCCCAACCAACACAGAGAAACCGCATCTCTACGAAAAATAAGAAAATTAGCCAGCCGTGGTGGCATGGGCCTGTAGTCCCAGCTACTCAGGAGGCTGAGGCAGGAGAATTGCTTGAACCCAGGAGGCGGAAGTTGCAGTGAGATGAGATCGCACAACTGCACTCCAGCCTGGGCAACAGAGCGAGACTCCATCTCAAAATACATAATTAAACAAACATACAAACAAACAATAAAGATGAAGCTGGAATAAGGCAGTGGGGTTGGGAAGAGGTCAGAGTGGAGCTGGGTGTGGAATATGGCGGGCGTAGGACTAGAGTGAGGCTGGAGGTGGAGATCACAGCAGCATGGAGGGGGTGGAGGTGGCACTGGGGTGAGACTTCGGGTAGTCAGAGATGAGAAGGTTGAAGATGAGGGTGAACATGAAGCAGGGGTTGGAGAAGGGGTGGGGTTGCTGGTGGGGAATGGAATGGAATGGAGTTGGAGATGGGATGGGGAGATGGGAAGACTGTGCACATGGAGCAAGGATGGAGTTGGGGTTAGGAACGGAACGAGGCTGGCAATGGGATGGAAACGAATGGCAGGAGGTAGGATGGGATGGCGGAGGAGGGAAGGGCACAGGGCTGCGGATGGAGGGTGCTGTGGGGACTAGGTGGGGTGGGTTAGAGAAGATCATGGGCATGGAGTGAAAGGGAAGCTGGAAGAGGAGACGGGGCAGAGGTCCCAGACGGTGGAGATGGACGGGATGGGGGCAGAGCTGGGCCCAGGTGGGAAGAGCTACGGGGATGGATTGGAGGCTGGAGTGTGGAATGGGAAGGAGACCCGGATAGGGAGAAGGTGGGTGTGACGTGGCCATCTTTGGCCTGTGGGCCTTTCCTGACCATCTCCCTGCCCTTCAGGACCCGGAGCGCCTCTGCTTCCTCTCTACCACACTTCAGCCCTTCCATGCCCTGCTGGGAGGGCTGGGGACCCAGGGCCGCTGGACCAACGCAGAGAGGATACAGCTGTGGGCCATGAGGCTGGACCTCCGGGATCTGCAGCGGCACTTCCGCTTCCAGGTAGGGCTCGGCCACCGCAGACCACGCAGGAAAGAAGACTCGCTGGCTCATCCAGTGATCTCATGTTCTGAGTGTATGTGAGTGAGAGTGTAAGCGTGTGAGCGTGGCTGTGAGCGGGTGAGTCCATGAGTATGAGTGTGGGGGTCTTGAGTGTGAGTGTGATTGTGTGTGGGTGGGTCTGTGCCTGTGAGTGTGACTGTGAGTGGGTGAGTCCATAAGTGTGTGAGTATGGGGGGGTCTTGAGTGTGAGTGTGATTGTGTGTGAGTGTGTGGGTGAGTCCATAAGTGTGTGAGTGTGTGTGGGTCTTGAGTGTGAGTGTGATTGTGTGTGTGTGTGTGTGTGGGTCTGTGCATGTGAGCATGGCTGAGTGGGTGAGTCCATAAGTGTGCGAGTGGGGGGGAGTCTTGAGTGTGTGTGAGTGTGTGGGTCTGTGCATGTAAGTGTGGCTGTGAGTGGGTGAGTCCATGAGTGTGAATGTGAGTGTGACTGTGTGTCTGTGTGAGAGTGTGAGCGTGACTGAGTGTGTGTGTGGCTCTGTGAATGTGTTAGCATGACTGTGTGAGTGTGACTGTGAGTGTGTGAGTGTGGGGTCTGTGCGTGTGAGTGTGATCATGACTATGTGTGAGTGTGTGGGTCCATGAGTGTGAGAGTATGACTGTGTGTGTGTGGCTCTGTGAGTGTGAGTGTGAGCATGACTGTGTATGTTGGTCCATGAGTGTGAGTGTGTGACTGTGAGACTGTGTGTTTGTGGGTCTGTAAGTGTGAGAGTGTATGTGTGGGTCCGTGAGTGTGAGTGTGTAAGTGTGTGGCTGTGTTTGAGCGTGACTGTGTGTGACTGTGAGTGTGTGGGTCTGTGAGTGTGTGAGCATGACTGAGTTTGTGAGTGTGACTGTGTGTGAGTATGGGGTCTGTGTGTGTGAGTGTAACGTGACTATGTGTGTGTGGGTTCGTGAGTGTGAGAGTGTGACTGTGTGTGTAGCTCTGAGTGTGAGTGTGAGCATGACTGTGTGTGAGTGTGTTGGTCTATGAATGTGAGTGACAGAAAGAGAGAGAGAGAGAGAGAGTGTGCGTGTGTGTGTGTGCAGCCGCACCAGGCCCTGGTGCCACCCCTTAATCTTTGAATTCTCCTGGGGCTCCATCTTGAACAGGCCATTGGGCTGTGAGGTCACTTGGAGTTTGTCCTGAGCACCCCGCACAGCATCTGCCTCCTGTTTCCCTTCTCCCTCTGATTCTCTGACGTCACCCAGATCCTCCAGAACCTTTCAAAGGGAAATCAGAATTTTACCCTTAATGAAATGAGAATAGAAAATGCAAGCAGCAGGGCCAAGTGTGGTGGCTCACGCCAGGAATTCCAGCACTTTGGGAGGCCAAGGCGGGTGGATCATTTGAGGTCAGGAGTTCGAGACCAGCCTGGCCAACATGGTAAAACCCCATCTCTAAAGATACAAAAATTATCTGGGTGTGGTGGAGCATGTCTGTAATCTCAGCTACCCGAAAGGCTGAGGCAGGAGAACTGCTTGAACTGGGGAGAGAGGTTGCAGTGAGCTGAGATAGCGCCACTGCACTCCAGCCTGAGTGACAGAGAGAGACAGAAGGGAAGGGAAGGGGAGAGGAGGGGAGGGAACAAAAGGGGAAGGAAGGGGAGGGGAAGGGTGCAGTGGCTCACACCTGTAATCCCAGCACTTTGGGAGGCTGAGGCGGGTGGATCATGAGGTCAGGAGTTCAAGACCAGCCTGGCCAACATAGTGAAACCCATCTCTTCTAAAAAAAAAAAAAATACAAAAAATTAGCTGGGCATGGTAGCTGGTGCCTGTAATCCCAGCCACTCAGGAGGCTGAGGCAGGAGAATCGCTTGAACCTGGGAGGTGAAGGTTGCAGTGAGCCGAGATCGTGCCATTGCACCCCCACCCCGGGCGACAGTGTGAGACTCCATCTCAAAAAAAAAAAAAAAAAAAAAGGAAGGAGCAAGCAGCAGGGAAACTGAGCTATGTCACCCTCTGCCTGTTGTTGGCCCGACCCAGGAGCAACCTTAACAGCAGAGAGAAACTTCCTGAGCCACACTCCCAGGGCCGTCCTTGGGGTGACCTAGCTCTGTGAGCATCTTCATGCTCCTTGACTTCCATTTTCTCAAACCGAAAGATCAAGCAGAATGCGCTAGCCGGTGACATCATGGAAGATCACGTAGGAAATATCCCCGGGAAATCCTGACCTTATGGTCACTGACGTCATTAGGAGCCGCTCGGCACGAATAGGGAATCAGGATTCAGTCCAGTTCCCTGCCTGGCCCCTCCCTGACCCATGGTCTCTCCTCACAGATTCGGGCTGCAGGATTTCACCTCCTGGAAGAGGAGGAGGAGGAGGAGGAGAAGGAGGAGGAAGGGAAGGGGCTGCTCCCAGGGGCACTGGGCAGTGCCTCGAAGGTGTCCTGGCCCCAGCTCCTCTCCACCTACCGCCTGCTGCACTCCTTGGAGCTCGTCTTATCTCGGGCCGTGCGGGACTTGCTGTTGCTGTCCAAGGCCGGGCACCCAGTCCAGGCCCTGGAGTTCCCAACACTGGGTCCCCAGCCCTGATCGGGTGGTTTCTTAGCCCCCTGCCCCTCACCCTTTAGGACTTTAGGATTGGAGTCTTGGCATCAGGGCAGCCTCCGCATCATCAGCCTTGGACAAGGAAAGGCTGTTCCAGCCTGCTGCCCCAGGCGCTACCCACTAACTGAAAGCCCCTCCAGTCCTCGCCAGCTATTTATTTCCTGGATACTTATTTATTGTTTAGGGAGATGATGGTTTATTTATTGTCTCGGGGCCTGCTGGTCCTCCAGGGATGCTGGGTGCCTAATAAAACACTCTCGGGCCGGGCGCGGTGGCTCAAGCCTGTAATCCCAGCACTTTGGGAGGCCGAGGCGGGTGGATCACAAGGTCAAGAGATCGAGACCATCCTGGTCAACATGGTGAAACCCCGTCTCTACTAAAAATACAAAAAATTAGCCGGGCGTGGTGGCTCAAGCCTGTAATCCCAGCACTTTGGGAGGTGGAGGCGGGTGGATCACGAGGTCGAGAGATCGAGACCATCCTGGTCAACATGGTGAAACCCCGTCTCTACTAAAAATACAAAAAATTAGCTGGGCATGGTGGCACGTGCCTGTAATCCCAGCTACTCAGGAGGCTGCGGCAGGAGAATTGCCTGAACCCAGGAGGCGGAGGTTGCGGTGAGCCGAGATCGTGCCATTGCACTCCAGCCTGGGTAACAAGAGCAAAACTCCGTCTCAAAAAAAATAAATAAATAAAAATAAAAAAATAAAAAAAAATAAAAAAAATAAAACACTCTCACACACCCCTGGCCTCCGATTCTTTTCGGGGAAGGGGTGCCTGACACCCAGAGGGCAGCGCAGCTTGGAATGGGGTCAGCAACCTCTAACCATCCTGAACCCCTCTCTGCTCCTACATTTTTGGGGTCCCTGGCCCACCTTCCCTACTATGTCCTGCTCAGCCAGGCAGTTGCCGCAGTAACCAGCAGAGTTCTGAGCTACCATTTTGGAAGCTCAAGGCAGCTCGTCTTTGACTCTGAACAGTGCTCCTTACGCCCTCCTAACCGCTTTCCTTTGGACTGGCCTTGACTCCAGAGGTCTATGTTACCCCACCCAGTTCTGAGGGTCTTGGTGCAGAGAGGTGGGCTGGGGAGCGGGAGTCAGAGAGGGACACCTGTAAGAATGGTCTCTGTTCCCTCTCAGTCTTCCTTGCAGTCTTTATTTTTCAATTTTGTTTTTAAAAGATGGGGTCTTTCGCTATGTTGCCCAGGCTGATCTCAAACTCCTGGTCTCAAGCGATCCTACTACCTTGGCGTCCCAAAGCTTTGGGGTGACAGGCGTGAGACCCTGTACCTGGCCTCCTTGCAGTCCAGACAGCTGACTCAGGCTGGGGAGGAACCAGGGCAGGAACCCTGAGAGTTGGTCTCAGTGGGATAGGTGGGCCATCAGCCGGCACTGGAGAATCAGACTCAAGTTCAAGGTCTTCCCAGACATCTGGTTTTGCCTGCTCCATGAATGATACACCAAGACACTGAGGCCCAGAGGGTGGAGAGGATGCGTCCACAGTGGCAGAGGGAGCAGGGCTCAGTGGCGTCCAAGTGAGGCTTCTGGTCCCCACCCAGGGCCTGGCTTCCAGGGTGTCGGGTCTCAGTCACTGAGGCTTGGGCCGGCCCAGACGGGCATGCAGCTCCTGCATCATGCCAGGGTGTGCGAGGCCAAACCTGGAGGCATAAGTCGGACCCGTGAGAACAGCTCCCCAGGTGCACAAGGTCTCTTCCCCACCCCCACTGAGTCACCCTGTGCCTACCCATGTCCCAGGGGCCTTCTCCTAGCTGGCACCGGGGTCCCATCATGCCTCGGAGGGCTTGGCTCAGGGGGTTCCTCCGGCTGGAGGAGTCTCTGCTCAGGGGCCGACGGCTCCTCCTCCTCGGAAGGGTTGGGGAATGGGGGCTCCTCCTGCTGCTCCAGGGCCGGGGTCCGACGAAAAGAGGGCCGTGAGCGACGCTGCGAGGAGCTTCTCGAGAGGTGCACGCGGCTCCTTGGGACAGAGACATCTAGGAGGGATCCGGGGAGCAGAGCCTGCAGGAAAAGGGGCACGGAGGACCATGGGGTCAGCTTGGGGATTCCACTCGGTCCCCACCAGACCCCATCAGGAGCCCTCACCTCGCTCCAGCTGCTGGCAGCATCTCCTCTGGCACTGCCGATGGCCTCAGCTGTCTCCACATTTCCAAGTGACCCCGGTGCAGCTTCTGCAGGGGCCTGGCATGTCGGCCACTCCTCCTGGCCCCTGATGTCCTCCAGGCTTTCTGGCTTAGTCTCCTCGGCCCCTGCCCTCTGGCCCCCAGTCACCGTGAGCCCCTCTGCATCAGGGAGCCTTGGTGGCTCTGCCTCGGGGTGGTGATCCCCATGCCGCCCCTTACTGTATTCCCTCTGTTCTCGCCATCCCGCAGCCTCTTCTTCCAACAGCGTCCACTCTTCTAAAAGCCCCCCAGCCTCCACCATGGCTCCTGTCCCCTCTGCCCTCGCTGTGTGGGAGCCCGCACCATCCAGCCCACAGCTGTCCTCTGCACCTGCAGATTCCCCGGCCTCTACCTGCCCTTCCCCATGCTCTCCCTCCCTGGCCTCAAAAGCCTCTGCTGGGCCGCCTCTGCCAGCCACCTCTTCCTCTGTTGACCCCTCCAGGCCAAACTCCTGCCCACCTGCATCTTCTCCCACCGCTGCCTCCCCACTTTCTTTCGAGTCCCATCCTCGTCCAAGCACCCCTTCCAAAGCTTCACCAGCACCAGCAGCGCTGACATCTGGGACCCCCTCACCCCCTGTAATCTCAGCAGCCACGGAGCCGGTCTGTGTGTCCTCACGGTCAAGGAAGCCCACAGCTGCCGCCTGCAGCCTCCAGCCTCTCCCGGGCGTTCCATCGGCCTCCACCTCCCCAGCCTTGGTTTCCCTGGTATAGGCCTCTCCCAGTGACCAGCCCGGCCCTGAGGCTGCCCCTGTGCTTCCGTGCAGCTCCTGGTTCTCTGAGACAGACATCTCTCCCTCCTCAATTCCACACCCCGTGTGTTTGGAGGCCGGCCCCTCCCCACCTGCCTCTGGGACTTCTGGCAGTTCAGACTCTCGGCCTCCTTCGGCCTCAGCCTCCGGGGTCTGGCCTCCTGCAGCCGCCTCCTCCTGCTGCTCACCATGGGCCGCTTCCTCCTGGGCATTTCCTGGGAAGGCCTCGGAGGCCTCAGGCTTTACAAACCCCATGAGCCTGGGACCTGCCTCCAGGCTCCTCTGCTCTTTGCTCAGGGTGAGACCCTCCCAGATCTCCGCCTCGCCTGCCCACCCTTCCTCGGGTTGCTTGGTTGGGGTCTGGGCGCCCCCCATCAGCTCAGGCTCCTGGCCTTTGGAGACCCCGTGTGTGAGGCCACCCCACTCCACCCCCAGGGCGCTGCAGCTGGTCTGGGCTGCCTCACTCTCCTCCGCTGTGAGCTCCTCCTCAGGCCTGGCCTCTGGGGTTGCCTCCAAGTCAGCAGCTCCTTCAGCCTCTCCATCCGAGGGCAGCTCAGCCGCTGGGTCCCCGCCGCTCCCTCTCTCCTCCCGGGCCTCCTCTGCCTGTACCACCTCCTCCAGCCCGGCCCGGTCAGCCCTGATCTCCAAGTGCTGACTCACCTCAGCCTCCTTCCCACGCAGGTCGACCTGATCCTCAAAGCTCTCCCCTGCCTCCTGGCCTCCCACAGCCTCCCTCCCTGCTGTCTGGCTCTCAGCGGCCTCTTCCATTCTCTCAGTGCCCAGGGCCTGGGCCTGTTTGGGGAAAGGGCTCACCTCAGCCTCTCTTTCCTCATCCCTCTCCTCCTCTAGGACCCAGACTTTTCCAGTAGCCTCTAGGAGCCTTTCTCCTGGGATTGCTCCATATTCTGTCTCTCTGACTCCTAAGAAGTCAGCCTCCTCCTTGCCTGAGGTTGTCCAGGCCTCCTTGCCTCCTGAGACTGTCCCGGCCTCTTCCCCTCCTGAGGCTGCCTCCTCCCCTCCTGAGGCTGTCTTGGCCTCCTCTCCTCCTGAGGCTATCCCGGCCTCATCTCCTCCTGAGGCTGCCTCCTCTTCTCCTGAGGCTGCCTCCTCCCCTCCCGAGGCTATCCCAGCCTCCTCCCCTCCTGAGGCTGCCTCCTCTTCTCCTGAGGCTATCCCAGCCTCCTCCCCTCCTGAGGCTGCCTCCTCCCCTCCTGAGGCTATCCCAGCCTCCTCTCCTCCTGAGGCTGCCTCCTCTTCTCCTGAGGCTATCCCAGCCTCCTCCCCTCCTGAGGCTGCCTCCTCTTCTCCTGAGGCTATCCCGGCCTCCTCCCCTCCTGAGGCTGCCTCCTCTTCTCCTGAGGCTATCCCAGCCTCCTCTCCTCCTGAGGCTGCCTCCTCTTCTCCTGAGGCTATCCCGGCCTCCTCCCCTCCTGAGGCTGCCTCCTCCCTGCTTGAGATTGTCCCGGCCTCCTCCTGGCCTGAGGCTGTCCTGGCTTCCTCCCCATCTAAAATTATCCTGGCCTCCTCCCTACCTGGAGTTGTCCTGGGCTCCTCTCTGCCTAAGGCTGTCCAGTCCTCAGGCTGTGCCCCTGGGCCCCGTGTCCCCTGTGCCTTTCTGCTTTCACGGGCCTCCTCCACCACCACAACCTCTTCTCCCTTCCCAGCCCCTTCAGCCCCGGGCCCCTCGGATTCCTCGGCCTCTGCCTCCCCGATCCCCTGCTCAGTACCCAGGTCGTCCCCCGCCACCTCTGTCCCAGCACCAGCCTTCCCCTCCCGCTCCCTGTGCCAGGTCCACTCTGACTCCACCCCTCTGGCCATCCCTGGCTGTCTTGCCCTGACCTCTTCTTCCTCCTCCTCCTCCTCCTGTTCCCAGGCTCTCAGCCTCTCCTCTCTGTTCACTTCCTTTTCATCGGGCTCCTGCCTCTCCTGGGCCTGGCCGCTCCGGTCTTGGCAAGCCCCAGACCCTACCTTGGACTTCTTTCTGGCCTCCAAGGGGGCACTTGGCTCCTGGCACCTGGCTGCCTTGGCTGCCTCCCCAGCCCCACTGTCCTGCCTCTCTGCTTGGGACCCATGGGAGCTGCCATCTCCCCAGCTCCGGGTCTGTTCCACAGCTGAGCTCCTGGCTTCACGTCTTCCGTCCTCCCCAGGCCCTCTCAGCCGTCCGGCCCCCTGGCTTTGGCCACCTCTCTGGCCCTCCAGGGCCTCCTGGGCTTCCTCTTCTACAGTCTTCCCTGTCCTTCCCACTGCCACCGCCCCCAATTCCTCAGCCGCCCGCGCCTCCGGCTCTACAGTGGGGACTGCATCTCCCAAGAGGTAGGCGACAAAGGTGCCAAGGGAATCCTAGAAAAAAAGAAGGAGGGGAGAGGCATTAAGGGGAGTCCCAGTGCTTTCCCGGGGGGCCCTGGCTGGAGAAGCCCAGGTTAAGGAAGAGGGTCCTGGGATCTGGGAGAAGAGGATTTGCAGAAGTAGCCAGAAAGGGCGGCGATTAGGGGTATGAGGATGCTGGTGTGGGGTTGGGGACTGATATTGATTAGGCCGGAGGCTGCCTGATCCCAAGAAAGCAATCTCCAGTCTGAGGAGATCAAAGGGAGGAGGGGAAAGGTAAGGCCCCAGGGGAGGTGCCCAGAGGTGAGGCCCCAGGAAACGGGGTGCAAGTCTCGGGCAGCTCTTTGCCCCTCTCACCAGTGCCCCCCTCAAGGCCTGGTGCAGCCCAGGGAGGTGTAGCCGGAGAAAGTCCATCCTGTCTGTCTCTGTCCGTGCGTCCAGAAAGCTGATAATGACTGTCCCCACCCACCAAGACAAGCCAGTCTTCCCCAGGACGCAAGACACTTCCTCTTCCCCTGTGTCTCCCTGACACGTCCCCACCCTGGGCCCTGCCCCTGGCCCCCGATGCCCACAGCAACCCCCGCCGCAGCCTTGAAAATGGGTGAACATCACACAGGGACTCAGGCGCTCGTTTGGAAATAAAGGGCAAGGGAGAGGCCAGAAAGGCCAAGGTGGAAGCAGGAGTCCTTAGAGCTGGGAATGGGCAAGGGGGAGGGAGGGGACATGTGGCAATGGCAGCTCAAGTGACTCAGGTCTTGTATCCACACCTCAGCCATTTCCGTCTCCCCTACAAGCCGCAGACCCTCTGCGAGAGGAAGCTGGGGTTTGTGGTTCCTGTTTTGCCTGAGGAGTAAGAGCAGCAGTGAATAGGGTGCTGTTGGGAGCTCTGACACATTTCACTGTCATCACTGCTTCCCTGAGAGGCGGAAGGGGCTGGATTGGTGACTCCAGGGCACAACCCCTCATCTATGATTAGCCTCGCAAGAGAGAACTTGGCTAAACTTTGTACTGTAGCCTTACCTGTGTCTTCCTCCCACCTTCCTGCGACTTCCCTGATGGCAGATGCCACGTATGATATGCTGCTGCATTTCTAGAGCCCTGCATAGGTAATAGGATTCCACTTTCCATCAGCTGAGTGACATGGGAGGCCTCCTCCCCTCCCCACCTGGCCTTTGGAGTCCCAGAGGCAGGCCTCCCAAAGTGCTGTGATTATAGGTGTGACCCATCACTTCCTGTCGCCTCAGGATTTTTTTTTTTAACCCTAAAGGGGAGGGGGTCACATTTTTCTTTTTTATTTTCCTTTTTATTTTTTGAGACTGAGTCTCACTCTGTCACCCAGGCTGGAATGCAGTGGTAAGATCTTGGGTCTGCCTCCCAGATTCAAATGATTCTCCTGCCTCAGCCTCCTAAGTAGCTGGGATGACAGGTGTGCACCACCACGCTTGGATAATTTTTTTATCTTTAGTGTAAATGGGGTTTTCACCACCTTGGCCAGGCTGGTCTTGAACTCCTGATCTCAGGTGATCGGTCCACTTTGGCCTCCAAAGTGCAGGGATTACAGGCCTGAGCCACCTCGTCCCGCCAGAGGGCACATTTCAAACAGCATTCTGAAGGCCTGGTGGTAAGAAAGAGCAGTTAGAGGTGACACAGCACACAGCGGAGATGAGTCAAGGACAAGAGAATGCAGGATGCCGCTCCCCACCTAGAGGAAGGTAAGGGTATGACTCCTTATTTGGAACTACACAGTGACCTTGCTCTACAACTCTTCCCATACCCTCCTTCTCTCCTCCCAAGCCCCACTTTCCTATTCCAATTAGGGCAATTGGATGAAATCACAGAATCAGAATCTTAGGCCTTAATTAAAATAATTTAGTCTGGCGGAGTGCGGTGGCTTACACCTGTAGTCACAGCACTTTGGGAGGCTGAGGCGGGTGGATTGCTTGAGCCCAGGAGTTCGAGGCCAGCCTGGGCAACATGGCAAAATCCTGTCTCTACAAAAAGTACAAAAATCAACTGGGCACAGTGGTGCGCACCTGCTGTCGCAGCTACTCGGGAGGCTGAGGTGGAAGGATTGCCTGAGCCTGGGAGGTCAAGGTTACAGCAAACCAAGATCCTGCCACTACACTCCAGCCTAGGCAGCAGAGCGAGACTCTGTGTTTAAAAAAAAAAAAAAAAAAAGAGGCTGGGCGCAGTGGCTCAAGCCTGTAATCCCAGCACTTTGGGAGGCCGAGGCAGGTGGATCACGAGGTCAAGAGATCGAGACCATCCTGGTCAACATGGTGAAACCCCGTCTTTACTAAAAATACAAAAAATTAGCTGGGCATGGTGGCACATGCCTGTAATCCCAGCTACTCAGGAGGCTGAGGCAGGAGAATTGCCTGAACCCAGGAGGCGGAGGTTGCGGTGAGCCGAGATCGCACCATTGCACTCCAGCCTGGGTAACAAGGGCGAAACTCCGTCTTAAAAAAAAAAAAAAAAAAAAATCGGGTCGAAGCACCAACTTTGATGGAGCAGGAATCCTGCAGCAGCCTACAGCCAACCCAATGGCTTCCTGCCTCTGGTGCTCTATTTCTTATCACCATACAGGTCTCTAAGGTCACCTTTAGGTCTAATATTGCATGATCATCAGCAACTTTCCAATTTTTTTCATATATATATCTTCTTTTCTTTTTACATTTTTCTTTTTTTTTTTAGACAGGATCTCTGTCGCCCAGGCTGGAGTGCAGTGGCGCGATCATAGCTCACTGTAGCTTCAACCTCCTAGGGACAGTGATCCTCCCACTTCAGCCTCCAAGGTACCTACGACTACAGACAGGCATGCGCCATCATGCCCAGCTACTTTTTGTTGTACATGCATATATATATATATATTTGTACCTTGGTTTTCTCATCTGTAACACCGGGGGTTGAACCGCCGTGATAATTTTTGGTTCTAGGATAATTTGGAAAAGGGAATCTCTTAACATTTTGGATACTGTCAACAGATAATTCATGAAAACCCCTTAGGTGGGTTATTATTTAGGTCTCCAAAATAATTTGTAAGGGCAACAGATGGGAATAAGAATGATCTGAAGCTGATTGTTTTTGTTCGCAACCAAAACATTCCTGTCTTAAAAAAAAAAAAAATGCCGGGCGCGGTGGCTCAAGCCTGTAATCCCAGCACTTTGGGAGGCTGAGGCGGGTGGATCACGAGGTCAAAAGATCGAGACCATCCTGGTCAACATGGTGAAACCCCGTCTCTACTAAAGATACAAAAAAATTAGCTGGGCATGGTGGCGTGTGCTTGTAATCCCAGCTACTCAGGAGGCTGAGGCAGGAGAATTGCCTGAACCCAGGAGGCGGAGGTTGCGGTGAGCCGAGATCGCGCCATTGCACTCCAGCCTGGGTAACAAGAGCGAAACTCCGTCTCAAAAACAAACAAACAAACAAACAAAAAAAACAAAAGGTGGGGCGGGGGGGTGGAGGAGTAGGCAGGTAGCCATATTTGTTTCTGGCAAGTGAGCACTGAAGAAAAACGAGCTGAAGCCTCCCGCAGCCACGACTAGTGCTGGCAGGATACCGTCTAGGTCTTGGGCGCCGTTGATCTAAGGTCATGGCTCTGCTTGCTGCTCCCACCCGCTCCAGTTTAAAACCTGCGGTTCCAAGGTTCTCCGGCTTCTTCCTTTCTCATGCTCTAAGGCTGAGAAGGCCCAAAGCGAAGACAGAGAGGACCCGGAAGTAGGGAGGACCTCCGAGCACGTGATGGGGGAACACGCGGGTGCTGTCACGTGACGCGACAACCTGCCTCCTCACTGTGCCGAACGTTCTGCTGCTCTTAAAGGTACAGGCGGCAGGGTCCCTGCTGTAGACGGGGCGGGGGCAGAGTCCGATGGGTGGGGCGTGGTGGAGTGTGGTGGGTCGTGGGGCGCGCGAGATGGAGTCCCGGGCTTCCTTGATGGATCGCGGGGCGCGAGCGCCGCAGACAAGCCGGAGCTGGGACCGACAATCGGACGTTGATCCTTGTCGCCTGTCACAGACCCTCATCCCTCCCGTGGGAGCCCCCTCTGGACACTTTGTGACCCTGGACCCTTGGGGGACCTGAACTTGGTGCCATGGGAGGCTGTGCGGGCTCGCGGCGGCGCCTTTCGGATTCCGAGGGTGAGTATTCCTGCCCACCTTCCTGGGAGCAACCACCTCTGGCTCGCAGCCCACCCGAGGGAAGTGAGAGCTGACTCGGCCCCGGGAGGACACGCATGGAGCCGTCGTGCCTGAGAGTGGGTAGGGGTCATGCCCTCTTCTCACTCTCCCAGGGGAGGAGACCGTCCCAGAGCCCCGGCTCCCTCTGTTGGACCGTCAGAGTGCGCATTGGAAGAACGCGGTGGGCTTCTGGTGAGTGGCCTGAGAGTTCAGCAAAAGTGACGATGGCGTAGGAAGAGGGAAGTGACAGGAGGACAGGGGGAAGAAAGAGTTGAGCTACTCACAGGAACAGAACCCACAAAGATTTACCGAATCCACTGGTTTGCCCCCAGGCAGCATGTAAATTTTCCAAACTTCATTTCTTATCATCTTCCGGATATGGCCACATTCTCATACCACCTGTAGGATTATTTACTTGTGTTTTTCCTCCAGCCATTTCAGCCTTGAAGTTTTTTAATGCATGTATTTTTAAAAAGAAAACTTTAAATCACTACTCTACATGGAAAACCAGTATTTTCCTAATCAACATTTAAATAAATGCATCACTACTAAAACTTTTTATTTTAATTTATTTTATCCTATTATTATTTTTTTCTTTTTGGGCCAGGGTCTTACTCTGTTGCCCAGGTTGGAATGCAGTGGTGCAGTCACAGCCCACTGAAGCCTGCAACTCCTGGGCTCAAGTGATCCTCCCACTTCCTCCTCCAAATAGCTGTGACTACAGGTGTGCACTACCACACCTGGCTAATTTTTTTTATTTTTTATAGAGATGGGATCTCACTTTGGGACCTGGACTGGTGTCCAACCCCTGGTCTCAAGTGATCCTCCTACCTCAACCTCCCAAAGTGCTGAGATTACAAGCATGAGCCACCGTGCTGGGCCTAAAACTTTTTTATTTTATTTAATTTTATTATTTTATTTTTGAGACAGAGTCTCACTCTGTCACCCAGGCTGGAGTGCAGTTGCCTGGTTTCAGCTCACCGAAACCTCTGCCTCCCAGGTTCAAGCTATTCTCCTGTCTCAGCCTCCCGAGTAGCTGGGATTACAGGCATGTGCCACCACACACAGCTAATTTTTGTATTTTTAGTAGAGATGGGATTTCACCATGTTGGTCAGACTGGTCTCGAACTCCTGATCTCTTGTGATCTGCCTTCCTCCACCTCCCAAAGTGTTGGGATTACAGGCTGAGCCACCACACCCAACCCTAAAATTTTTTTTTTTTTTTTTTTGAGACAGAGTTTCTCTCTTGTTACCCAGGCTGGAGTGCAATGGCGCAATCTCGGCTCACTGCAACCTCCGCCTCCCGGGTTCAGGCAATTCTCCTGCCTCAGCCTCCTGAGTAGCTGGGATTACAGGCATGTGTCACCATGCCCAGCTAATTTTTTGTATTTTTAGTAGAGATGGGGTTTCACCATGTTGACCAGGATGGTCTTGATCTCTTGACCTCATGATCCACACACCTCGGCCTCCCAAAGTGCTGGGATTACAGGCTTGAGCCACCGCACCTGGCCCCCTAAAACTTTTTTAAAGGTCATCCATCCATCCACCTTCAAAACTTATTCAAATACAGAGCATCGGGAAATACTTTTAGCATTAACCTAAACGTTGAGGACTTGGGTCCTCAACCCACTTCCAGACTGGGTTGGAAGTGGCTTCCCATGTACTTCCCATGTACTCTTCCCATGAGGAGTCACTTAACCTCTCTAAGCCTGGTTCCTCAACAGTCAAATGGGAAGAGTAGTATTGTAATTCTACTTCAAAGGCTTATGAAAAGGCCCCTGATGAAATCTGTGGCATGAGACCCAGATTCCCTCCCATTGCTGAGTGCAGCCCTGGGAGATGAGAGTAAGCAGACAGAACCTTCCTGGATCCTAAAGGCCTTTGGTCTTATCTTGTTTTGATCCATGCAGCATCTTGTGGGGTAGTCAGGAGAGAAATTTGTATCCCCATTTTACACATGAGTAGACTGAGAAAGTGGGAAGAGGCAGACTTGGGACTTGCACACAGTCCCTTCAATTTCCAGCTCCAGGATTTTTTTCTTTTCTTTTCTATCTTTTTGAGACAAGAGTCTTGCCCTGTTGCCCAGTCTGGAGTGCAGTGGCGTGATCTTGGCTCACTGCACCCTCTGCCTCCCTGGTTCAGGTGATTCTCCTGCCTCAGCCTCCCAAGTAGCTGGGATTACAGGCTCCAGCCACCATGACCAACTGATTTTTGTAGTTTTAGTAGAGACAGGGTTTCATGTTGTCCAGGCTGGTCTCGAACTCCTGGCCTCAAGTCATCTGCCCGCCTTGGCCTCCCAAAGTGCTGGGATTACAGGTGTGAGCCACCGCACCTGGCTGCCCCGGGATTTTTTCTTTTCTTACTGTACTGCAGTGTGGCAGAGGATGAGAAATGCCTTAGGAACTGAGTCCCAGTGGGAGCTCAGAGGAGAGAGTGGTCGGAGAGAGCCTCCAGGAGAGGTCTTAGAGGCAGGAAGTGAATCCAAGTCTGAGATCCCAAAGCCCCTATTTCTTCCTTTTTATTTTTTATTTTTGTGACAGGGTCTTGCTCTGTCACCCAGGCTGGAGTGCAGTGGCATGATCACAGGTCACTGCAGCCTCTAACTCCTAGACTCAAGCAGTCCTCCCCCTCCGCCTCCCAAGTAGCTGGGATACAGTGCGAGCCACGACACCTGGCTAAATTTTAAATTTTTTGTAGAGACAGGGGTCTCACTATGTTGCCCAAGCACCAAAGCCGGTATTTCTGACCCCAGCACTGAATGAGGATGGGATCTGGTGCAAGAGAAAAAAAAAGAGGGAGCTGATTGAAGGGCACAGGTAAGGGGAGACTTGGCATGAAGGCTGCAGGTGTCTGCAGGATCCAAAGGGAGTTGAGACCTGCCCTGTTCCTTTCAGGCTGCTGGGTCTTTGCAACAATTTCTCTTACGTGGTGATGCTGAGTGCCGCCCATGACATCCTTAGCCACGAGAGGACGTCAGGAAACCAGAGCCATGTAAGTGACCCTCTCTCTACCACCACCACCATGGTTAGTCCCTGTGGGAAGATGAGGACGTGGGACAGAGGCCCCCTTGAAAAACTCATGGAATGGGGTGGGACAAAGGGGCTAAAGTTTCCAGTCTCTGGCTGGGCGTGGTGGCTCATGCCTGTGATCCCAGCACTTTGGGAGGCTAAGACGGGTGGATTACCTGAGGTCAGGAGTTCAAGACTAGCCTGACCAACATGGCGAAACCCCTTGTCTACTAAAAATACAAAAAAAATGAGCTGGACACGGTGGTGGGCACCAGTAATCCCAGCTACTCGGGAGGCTAAGGCAGGAGAATTGCTTGAACCCAGGAGGCGGAGGTTGCAGTGAGGCAAGATCACGTCATAAGATCACATCACTGCACTCCAGCCTGGGTGACAAAGGGAGACTCAGTCTCAAAAAAAAAAAAAAAAAAAAAAGTTTCCAGTCTCCCAGACCCCCAGAGCAGGAAGGGAATTGAAGAGATTCGTGGGCACCAGTTTTGCGAACTTCAACATTGGCCAGGTGAGACAGTCATCTACAGCAGGGTTTCTTAACCTGGGCGATGTGACATTTTGGGAAGGGTGAGTCTTTGTTGTGGGGCTCTCCTGTGCATTGTGAGACATTTAGCAGCCTCCCTGGCTTCTACCCATTCAATGCCAGTAGCACACCCTGTGACCCCTAGTAGTGACAACCAAGAATGTCTCTAAACATTGCGAAATGTTCCCTGGCGGGGTGGTACTGCCCTTGGTTGAGAACCACCTGTCTGTGGTAAGCTGGGGCATGCATGTCCCATCCAAAGGGAGCAGCCACCACCTGGTAGGTCCAAGATCAGATTTTCTGGCAACCTGTATTTCTATATGAAAGCCCTTGAGGCTGGGCTCAGTGGCTCACACCTGTAATCCCAGCACTTTGGGAGGCTGAGGAGGGTGGATCACCCAAGGTCAGGAAACCATCCTGGCCAACATGGTGAAACCCAGTCTCTACTAAAAATACAAAAATTAGCTGGGCATGGTGGTGCACACCTATAGTCCAAGCTACTCAGGGCACTGAGGCAGGAGAATTGCTTGAACTGGGAGGCGGAGGTTGCAGTGAGCCAAGATCACGCCTCTGCGCTCCAGCCTGGGCAACAGAGTAAGACTGCATTTAAAAAAAAAAAAAAAAAAAAAAAGCTTTTGAATGTGTTACCTAAACAAAGTCCATTTACAGGGCCATCTTTGGCCCGTGTCTAGTAGGGTGAGACTTATGGAAACCGTCTCTTCATTGTGCATGCAGAGAAGCTGAGGTCCTAAGAGGTCGATCACTGCTGACCCAAAGCCATCCTTCAGGTGAAGGCAGAGCTGGGACTGGAGCCAGGCTCTGTGTGTCTAGCCCTCTGCCTCCTAGAGTGAAAGATGTTCTTCTCTCCCATCAGGTGGACCCAAGCCCAACGCCCATCCCCGACAACAGCTCATCACGATTTGACTGCAACTCTGTCTCCACAGCTGTGCGTACTTATCTCACCTGGTCCCCTCCTAACCCAGGGACCCTGGGTCTGCAGACCCCACTCCTAGCTCTTCACTACCTAGCTGGGACTGTCATGATGAGAACAATTGAGACCTGGGCCAGGTGTAGTGGCTCACATCTGTAATCCCAGCACTTTAGAAGGCCACAGTGGGAGGATCACTTGAGCCTAGGAGTTTGAGACCAGCCTGGGCAATCTAGTGAGATCCCATCTTAAAAAAAAAAAAAGAGAGAAAGAAAAAAATGTATATGTAATAATTGAGACCTTAATATAATTTCTGAGGCCGAGGTGGGCTGATCACTTGAGGCCGAGAGTTCGAGACCAGCCTGGCCAACATGGTGAAACCCCGTCTCTACTAACAATGCAAAAATTATCCAGGCATGGTGGCGCGTGCCTGTAATCCCAGCTACTCGGGAGGCTGAGGCAGGAGAATCACTTGAACCAGAGAGGCAGAGGTTATAGTGAGCCGAGATCAAGCCATTACACTCCAGCCTGGGCGACAGAGTGAGACTCTGTCTCTGTCTCAAAATGTGTTTATAGATATAAAATTTCTGAGCTGTTTCTGTACATAGCATATATTAGCTCATTTAATCCACATAGCAGTCCTGTGAGCTAGACGCTATGATATCCCCATTTTCCAGATAAGGAAATTAAAACTAAGAGAATATAAACTCTTGACACACAACTAAGGAGTGGCAGAGCTGAGACTTGAACCCAGCTCTGCCTGATTCCAGAGCCTGTGTTTGCAGCAGACCTGTTTGGCCAGCTCCTGCCTCTCCTTGGCTATGTGGCTGGGAGGGTTATACCCTGGAAGCTCTGGGGTCTCACTCTATTCTCCTGTCTCAGGCCGTGCTCCTGGCGGACATCCTCCCGACACTCGTCATCAAATTGTTGGCCCCTCTTGGCCTTCACCTACTGCCCTACAGGTCTGCGTGGGGGTGGCGGGAGGCAGGGCAGGCGGGAGCTGAGAGTGGGGAAGCTGGGAGGGCTGGGGAGCTGAGAGTAGAGGCTGACCTCCCCCTTCCCTCGCCTTCTCACCCCCTCAGCCCCCGGGTTCTTGTCAGTGGGATTTGTGCTGCTGGAAGCTTTGTCCTGGTTGCCTTTTCTCATTCCGTGGGGACCAGCCTATGTGGTGAGTGTGTGGTCCTGTGCCAGGTGGGGGGCCCCGAGGAATCACATTGGATCATTTGTGGGGAGAGTCTCCCCAGCCTCCCATAGGAAAGGGATTCATTCTGTCACCCGCAGAAGCCTGCTAGGGCTGTCAGCATAGGAGATGGGAGACGGACAATTTGAAGGGCTGGGCGGTGGAGGAGATGGGAGAAACTGGATGCATCAGACAGAGATTGAGGTCAACAGAGCCAAGACTCTGGGATGGGCCAGGCGCGGTGTCTCACGCCTGGAATCCCAGCAGTTTGGGAGGCTGAGGCAGGCGGATCACCTGAGGTCTGGAGTTTGAAACCAACCTGGCCAACATGGTGAATCCCCGTCTCTACCAAAAACACAAAAATTAGTCGGGTGTAGTGGCACACACCTGTAATCTCAGCTACTCAGGAGGCTGAGGCAGGAGATCTCTTGAACCCAGGAGGCAGAGGTTGCAGTGAGCCAAGATCGCATCACTGCACTCCAGCCTGGGCAGCGGAGCGAGACTCTGTCTCAAAAAAAAAAAAGGAAAAGAAAAGAAAAGAAAAGAAAAAGACTGTGATGGAAGGGTGGAGACATCAAGGGTGCCTGTCTACCCCCGGTCTGATGGCTGGCTGGATGGAGGTACCACTCTCCATGAAGGGACTCGCAGAGGATGGGGGCTCTGCTTCAGACTCGGAACCTGGCCCGTGCGCAGGATCTGTTGGAGCCTCTGTAGCTGATATCTAGGAGGCCGTGGCCAGACACCTTAGGGGCCTGGGCAATGCGGCAAGGCGAGGTGTGACCATCCCAGTGCTTCTCTCCCCCCAGGGGTGGTCTTGGCTAGCATCTCATCAGGCCTGGGGGAAGTCACCTTCCTCTCCCTCACTGCCTTCTACCCCAGGTAAGCAGGCGGAGGACGGAGTATGGGGAGAGACTGTCCCACGGCCGGCCTTGGTCCTCCTGAATGCCCCTGTGTTCTCCTTCCCAGGGCTGTGATCTCCTGGTGGTCCTCAGGAACCGGGGGAGCTGGGCTGCTGGGGGCCCTGTCCTACCTGGGCCTCACCCAGGCCGGCCTTTCCCCTCAGCACACCCTGCTGTCCATGCTGGGTGTCCCTGCCGTGCTGTTGGCCAGGTGAGCTGCCCTGAGCCAGGAGGGAGAGGGGTCCAGGGAGAGTAAACTTGACCATGACTGTGTGCGGTGGCTCATGCCTGTAATTCCAGCACTTTGGGAGGCCGAGAAGGGCGGATCACCTGAGGTCAGGAAACCATCCTAGCCAACATGGTGAAACCCCGTCTCTACTAAAAAATACAAAAATTAGCCGGATGTGGTGGCAGGTGCCTGTAATCCCAGCTACTTGGGAGGCTGAGACAGGAGAATCGCTTGAATCTGGGAGGCAGTGGTTACAGTGAGCAGAGATCACACTGCTGCACTCCAGCCTGGGCAACAGAGTGAGACTCTGTCTTGGAAAAAAAAAAAAGAAAGATAAAAAACTTGATCATGATTGCATCTTCATGTCCCTGTAGCCTTGCTCTGAAGGGAGGCCGAATCCAGACTCTGATAGCCCTGGGTGTGAGTCTTAGGGCTGCTAGTTTTTAGCTGTGTGGCTTTGAACAAGTCAGTCTACATCTCTGAATCCTCAGTTTTTCCATATTTCAAATGGCAATCGTTCTTGCTTTCCTGGGAAGCGATGAGTGTAATGCCTTCCAGCACAGTGTGGTTCCCAAGGTGATCAGAAGTAGGATGAGGGTGGACTTTATTTGATTAGTTCTTTTTTTCTTCTTTTTTTTTTTAGACAGAGTCTCACTCTGTGACTCAGGCTGGAGTGCAGTGGCTGGCGTGATATCGGCTCACTGCAACCTCAGCCTCCCGGGCTCAAGTGCTTCTCCTGCCTCAACCTCCCGGGTAGCTGGGACTACAGGCCTGTACCACCACACCTGGCTAATTTTTTGTATTTTTAGGAGACACAGGGTTTCACTGTGTTGGCCAGGCTAGTCTCGAACTCCTGACCTCAAGTGATCCGCCTGCCTTGGCCTCCCATAGTGCTGGGAATACAGGGGTGAGCCACTGCACCTGGCCTGATTAGCTCTGTGTGTATTTTCATGCATATTAGGAAACAATTTGAACTAGCCAATCACACCTGGCCCTTTACAAGATTAGTGCTTAGGACAAATCCAGGTAGAAAACGTGAGTCCGTTTCAAGGAAATTATTAAGTAAAAATTATTATATACAGGAGGAATATGGATATGGCAAATAACGTGACGCCAGAACCTTAGTGACTAAAATTGAGGAAGTTCTGGCCTAGCACAGAGCAAATGTATAATTAATGGGAGCTAGAATAATCATTAGAATAATAATGGCAAGAAAACATAACTGACTTGCTTAGTGTGACCCAGCAGTCCAAACAAAGGCCTTCTGCTCACGCCTGTAATCCCAGTGCTTTAGGAGGCTGAGGCAGGAGGACCACTTGAGGCCAGGAATTTGAGACCAGCCTGGGCAACATAGCAAGACCCCCATCTCTACAAAAAATTGAAAATATGAGACGGGCTTGGTGGCACATGCCTGTAGTCCCAGCTGCTTGGGAGGCTGAGGCAGGAGGATTGCTTGAGCCTTGGAGGCTGAGGCTGCAGTGAGTTATGATTGAACCACTGCACTCCAGCCTGGGTAACAGAGAAAATCCCTGTCTGTAAAAGAAATCAAAACAAAACAAAGGCCCATGGATAGGAACAACAAGGAGATAAATTCAGCTCCAGCTGGGCGCGGTGGCTCACACCTGTAATCCCAGCACTTTGAGAGGCTGCGGCAGGCAGATCACTTGAGGTCAAGAGTTCGAGACCAGCCTGGCCAACATGGTGAAACCCTGTCTTTACAAAAATAAAAAATTAGCCAGATGTGGTGGCACATGCCTGTAGTCCCAGCTACTTGAAAGGCTGAGGCAGGAGAATTGCTCCAACCCAGGAGGCAGAAGTTGCAGTGAGCCAAGATCACGCCACTGCACTCCAGCCTAGGCAACAGTGAGACTCCGTCTCAAAAAAAAAAAAAAAAAAATCGGCTCCAAAGAAGGATGCCTTTGCCCTTAATTGGAGCTCTCCAGCACAGGGCAGGCACTGTAGAGGCAGTGAGCAACCCATCTTTGGAAGTGTTCAACAGTAGAGGTGTTCCCCTGGGAAAGAGTGGCCTAGATGGTTCCTGGGACCTTCCCAGCCCAGTAGGGCTCTCTGACCTTGCCTTCCTCCTCCTCCTAGCTATTTCTTATTGCTCACATCTCCTGAGCCCCAGGACCCTGGAGGGGAAGAAGAGGCAGAGAGTGCAGCCCGGCAGCCTCTCATAGGAACCGAGGCCCCAGAGTCGAAGCCAGGTAGGAGACACAGACCCTCTGAGAGGTCACTTTCTTTCTCTCTGAGTTTGGTCTTTTCCTCTCTACAATGGACACGGTTCAGCGGGGAAAGAGAGTGGGCGTACTGGTTATGGGAAAAGCTTTCATCTATTTCAGAAATACTTATTGAGGCCGAGCACAGTGGCTCACACCAGTAATATCCAGCACTTTGGGAGGCTGAGGCAGGAGGATCGCTGGAGCTCAGGAGTTTGAAACCAGCCTGGGCGACAGAGCAAGACCCTGTTTATCAAAAAAAAAAAAAAAAAAAAAAGAGAAGAAGGAAGAAAGGAGAGAGGGAGGGAGGCAGGGAAGGAAGAACAAGAAAGGAGAGCTCCAATTATGGACAAAGGCTTCCTCCTGTGGAGCTAAATTTTTTTTTTTTTTTTGAGGCGGAGTTTCACTCTTGTTACCCAGGCTGGAGTGCAATGGTGCTACCTCGGCTCACCACAGCTTCCGCCTCCTGGGTTCAGGCAATTCTCCTGCCTCAGCCTCCTGAGTAGCTGGGATTACAGGCACGCACCACCATGCCCAGCTAATTTTTAGTATTTTTAGTAGAGACGGGGTTTCACCATGTTGACCAGGATGGTCTCGATCTCTCGACCTCGTGATCCACCCGCCTCGGCCTCCCAAAGTGCTGGGATTACAGGCTTGAGCCACCGCACCCGGCTGTTTTTTTTTTTTTTTTTTTTTTTTTTTTTAAGATGAGGTTTCACCATGATGGCCAGGCTGGTCTTAGACTCCTGACCTCAGGTGATCCACCCACCTTGGCCTCCCAAAGTGCTAGGATTACAGGCGTGAGCCACCGCGCCCAGCCTTTTTTGGGTTTTTTTTTTTTGAGACGGAGTCTCACTCTGTCAACTAGGCTGGAGTGCAGTGGCGTGATCTTGGCTCACTGCAAGATCCTTCTTACCGTGTGCCAGGCATTCCAGTCACAAGTGCTGAGGCCCTGTGGTGCGGATGAGCTGGGATGTTCTAGAACCAGAGAAGGGCCAGTGAGACTGGGCAGGGTGGGCCTATGGCCAGCTGTGGAGCTGTACAAGAGACGTTGGCTGGGTGCAGTGGCTCACGGCTGTAATTCCATCACTTTAGGAGGCTGAGGCAAGCGGATCACCTGAGTTTAGGAGTTCAAGACCATCGTGGCCAACATGGAGAAACCCCATCTCTACTAAAAATAACAAAAATTAGCCCGGTATGGTGGTGCATACCTGTAATCTCAGCTACTAAGGAAGCTGAGGCCCAAGAATCGCTTGAACTCAGGAGGCGGAGGTTGCAATGAGTCCAGATCGTGCTGCTGTACTCCATCCTGGGTGAGAGTAAGACACCATCTTAAAAAAAAGGGAGAGAGATGTGAAGAAGTCTCACTTGGTTAACTCTTTTTCTTCATCGTGGTAAACTATGTACATTACTCAGTGTTTACCATTTTATATTTTATTTTATCTTATTTTATTTTTTTTGAGACGCAGTTTTGCTCTTGTTGCCCAGGCTAGAGTGCAAGGGCACAACATCGGCTCACTGCAACCTTCACCTCTAGGATTCGACTGATTCTGCTGCCTCAGCCTCCTGAATAGCTGAGATTACAGGCATGTACCAGCATGCCTGGCTAATTTTGTATTTTTAGTAGAAATGGGGTTTCTCCATGTTGGTCAGGCTGGTCTCGAACTCTCAACTTCAGGTGATCCGCCCGCCTCAGCCTCCCAAAGTGCTGGGATTACAGGCATGAGCCACCGCACCCGGCCATTTTAACCATTTTTTTTTTTTTTTTTTTTTTTTGAGACAGAGTTTCGCTCTTGTTACCCAGGCTGGAGTGCAATGGCACGATCTCGGCTCACTGCAACCTCCGCCTCCTGGGTTCAGGCAATTCTCCTGCCTCAGCCTCCTGAGTAGCTGGGATTACAGGCACGAGCCACCATGCCCAGCTAACTTTTTGTATTTTTAGTAGAGACGGGGTTTCACCATGTTGACCAGGATGGTCTCGATCTCTTGACCTTGTGATCCACCCGCCTCGGCCTCCCAAAGTGCTGGGATTACAGGTGTGAGCCACCGCACCCGGCCTCATTTTAACCATTTTAAGCATCCAATCCAGTGGAATGTAATTTGGTTCCCACTACTGCGTGGTCTGGTTAATTCTGGCACACCCGTGCCTCTGCCGACTCTCAGTGTGAAAACTCTATTGCCCTGCCCTCTCCGTTTCCCTGCAGGCTCCAGCTCCAGCCTCTCCTTTCAGGAAAGATGGACAGTGTTCAAGGTTCGGATGAAGGCTGGGGTGTGTCCCCGTGGGGGTTACCCACCTCCGGGCCCCTCGCTTAGATCTTCCGCCTCTTCCAGGGTCTACTGTGGTACATTGTCCCCTTGGTCGTGGTTTACTTTGCTGAGTATTTCATCAACCAGGGACTTGTGAGTGAGGGGTGCTGGGAGGGGTGTGGAGGTGGTGCTTGGGGCTGGGACCCACACGGCCCCGTTGATCTCCCCTGTCTGGTCTTTGCTGCAGTTTGAGCTCCTCTTTTTCCGAAACACGTCCCTGAGTCATGCTCAGCAGTACCGCTGGTAAGAGGAGCAAGATACAGTGGGCTGGGAAGGTGCTGTGGTGATGGGGCTGCCCTGCCCAGTAGGCACCTGGGGTAGCAGGTTGTTGCCTGGAGGAGCCTCCTCCCACCCCCTGCCCCCACCTTAGGTACCAGATGCTGTACCAGGCTGGCGTCTTTGCCTCCCGCTCTTCTCTCCGCTGCTGTCAAATCCGTTTCACCTGGGCCCTGGCCCTGCTGCAGGTACCAAGCCCCTGCCCCTCACTCCACTCCCATCTTGGCTCCCAGCTTCCCCAAACCCCTCTGTTTCCCACTATCACTGGGATGTGTAAATTTTTTTTTTCTTTTTTTTTTGAGACAGAGTCTCACTCTGTCTTCCAGGCTGGAGTGCAATGGCGTAGTCTCGGCTCACTGCAACCTCTGCCTCCCAGTTTCAGGTGATTCTCCTGCCTCAGTCTCTTGAGTAGCTGGGATTACAGGCTCCCGCCACCATGCCCAGCTAATTTTTGTATTTTTTGTAAAAATGGGGTTTCACTGTATTGGCTGATTTCAAATACCTGACCTCAGGTGATCTGCCCACCTTGGCCTCCCAGACTGCTGGGATTACAGGGAGGTGTAAATTGTACACTATCATTTCTTAGCACAGGCAACTGAAGGCCAGGAGGGCTCCATGTAAAATGTATAGCCTCAGGAGCCGAGCAAAGCTGGTACAAAACCAGACTTCAGTACTCAGCCACTGTGTGACTTTGGGCAGGTCTCAGAACCTCTCTGAGTCTCACTTTCCTCATGTATAAATCGGGTGTGGCCAATACCTATTTTTCAGGGTAGTTGTAAGACATAGAGATGGGGGAAAGATGGAAGAACAAGATTTTGTGGGGGAAGGGGGTGTTTGTTGTTGTTGTTGTTTGTTTGTTTGTGTTTTTAGTGGAGACAGGGTTTCTCTATGTTGGTCAGGTTGGTCTCGGACTCCCAACCTCAGGTAATCCCCCCGCCTTGGCCTCCCAAGGTGCTGGAATTACAGATGTGTGAGCCACAGTGCCCGGCTATGTTTTTTTTTTTTTTAGTAAGAGTTGGACTTAGGCTGTGCCGGGTGGCTCATGCCTATAATCCCAGTACTTTGTGAGACTGAGGCAGATGGATCATCTGAGCCTGGAAGTTAAAATCCAGCCCGGGCAACATGGCAAAATCACATCTCTACAAGTTAGCCAGATGTGGTGGTGCACACCTGTAGTCCTAGCTACGTGGAAGCTGAGGTGGGAGGATCGCTTGAGCCCAGGAGGTGGAGACTGCAGTGAACTGTAAGACCACTGCAGTCCAGCCTAGGCAACAGAGCGAGACCCTGTCTCCCAAAAAAGGAAAAAAGAAAGAAAAAGTCAGGACCTTGCTCTGTCTCCCAGGCTGCAGTACAGTGGCATGATCATAGGACACTTACTTCATGCAAAGAGACATTATTTCACGCAAACATTATTTCAAATAATGTTTCTAACTATAAGAAAATGTACAGTTCTCGGCCGGGCGCAGTGGCTCAAGCCTGTAATCCCAGCACTTTGGGAGGCTGAGGCGGGTGGATCACGAGGTCGAGAGATCGAGACCATCCTGGTCAACGTGGTGAAACCCCGTCTCTACTAAAAATACAAAAAAAATTAGCTGGGCATGGTGGCGCGTGCCTGTAGTCCCAGCTACTCAGGAGGCTGAGGCAGGAGAATTGCTTGAACCCAGGAGGCGGAGGTTGCGGTGAGCCGAGATCGCGCCATTGCACTCCAGCCTGGGTAACAAGAGCGACATTCTGTCTCAAAAAAAAAAAAAAAAAAAAAAAGAAAATGTACAGTTCTTTTATTCCAGATGGTTAATTATAATAGAATCAGTGACTTTGTAGTCAATGGGTTATTTATCTTAAGTGTGCTGAGCAAATTGAACTGCCCTTGGCAAATAGTAGTTTACGGCTTTAAGGGCACAAACACCCTTCCTTACAACAGTCTACTAAAAGGAGTTTCATATAAGCAGCATCCATTGTTTCAAGGTTACAAATCCACAGCCCCTGAAGGTAACTGTTACAATAAACTTTCAACTCTGACAGCAAAGTCCTCTGCCCTTAAAATTTAGGAACTCACCCTGCCTCAACCTCTTAAGTAGCTGGGATTACAGCCACACACCACCACGCCCAGCTAATTTTTTGTGTTTTTTAGTAGAGATGGGGTTTCACCATGTTGGCCAGGCTGATCTTGAACTCCTGACCTCAGGTGATCCACCTACCTCAGCCTCCCAAAGTGCTGGGATTACAGCCATGAGCCAGCACTCACAGCTGCTATACTGTGTTTTTATAATTTATAAATGGTTTTAGCTGGCCAGGAGTTGTGGCTCATGCCTGTAATTCCAGCATTTTGGGAGGCTGAGCCAGGTGGATCACCTGAAGTCAGGAGTTCGAGACCAGCCTGGCCAAGATGGCAAAATCCCATCTCTACTAAAAATACAAAAATTAGCCAGGTGTGGTGGTGGGCACCTGTAATCACAGCTATTTGGGAGGCTGAGGCAGGAGAATTGCTTTACCCCGGAAGGCGGAGGTTCCAGTGAGCCGAGATCAAGCCACTGCACTCCAGCCTAGCCAACAGAGCGAGACTCCATCTCAAAAAAAAAAAAAAAAAATGGTTTTAGCTATAATTTTAACCAAGTCTGTTTCATAGTTAGGACTTATATCATTTATTTTCATTACCGAAAGCACCTGGAAGATGTTTCACTGGTTCCATTAGTATACTGGGGTGTGTTCTTTTTTCTTTTGTTTTCTTTTCTTTTCTTTTTGTGTTTTTTGAGATTGAGTGTCGCTCTGTTGCCCAGGCTGGAGTACAGTGGTGTGATCTCAGCTCACTGCAACCTCCGCCTCCCAGGTTCAAGAGATTCTTTTGCCTCAGCCTCCCTAGTAGTTGGGATTACGGGCGTGTGCCACCATGCCTGGCTAATTTTTCTATTTTTTAGTAGACATGGGGTTTCACTGTGTTGGCCAGGCTGGTCTTGAACTCCTGACTTCAAGTGATCCACCTGCTTCAACCTCCCAAAGTGCTGGGATTACAGGTGTGAGGCACCACACCCAGCCAGGAGTGTGTCCTTTTTAATGCTCATCTTTAAGTCCACCTCAGACTTAATGAATTAGGACCCCTAGGGGGAGGCCTGCTTGGGGCATTTATACCTAGATCCCCACGTGATTCTTAATGTATACGAAGAGTGTGAACCTCCAAGAGGCAGCCTACACACTGCACAAGAGGCAGCGTGGTGTTGTCAGGGCTGGGAGAGTGGCACCTCCCTGAGATACTGGGGCACAGAGGCAGGACCTACCCCCTGGGTCAAGGAGGCTTCCTGGCCAGATTCGGTAGTTCCTGCCTATAATCCCAGCGCTTTGGGAGGCCAGGGCAGCAGGGCGGTGACTTCTTGAGGCCAGGAGTTCGAGCTCAACTGAATAGGATGCCTGGCTATTCCCACCTTGTTTTACCATACTGAGCCAGCGGTTTTTCAAATTGGGGCAATTTTGCTGCCCAGGGGACGTTTGGCAACATCTACAGGCATTCTTTGGTTGCCACAACTGAGGGATGCTATTGGCATCTAATGGGCAAAGGCCAGGAATGCTGCTAAATGCGCTACCATACATAGGACAACCCCCACCACGCAGAACGACCGGCATCAAATGCCAAGAGTGCTGCGATCGAGAAATCCTGGTTTCAATGGTCCCACTTCCTTTAGGAAGCCTCCTTTTTTTTTTCTTTTTCTTTTTTTTTTTTTCTTTTTGAGACAGGATCTTGCTCTGTCTCCTAGGCTGGAGTGCAGTGGCACAATCATAGCTTACTGCAGCCTCCACCTCCTGGATTTAAGCAATTCTCCTATCTCAGACTCTGAAGTAGCTGGGACTACAGGTATGTGCCACCACTCAGCTAAGTTTTAAATTTTTGGTAGAGATGGAGTCTTGTTATGTTGCCCAGGCTGGTCTTGAATTCCTGGCATCAAGTGATCATCCCACCTCAGTCACCCAAAGTGCTGGGATTACAGGCATCAGCCACCACGCCAGCCTGAGGTTGGGATTTTGTGTGTTTGTGTGATGGAGTCTCTCTCTGCCCAGGCTGGAGTGCACTGGCATGATCTTGGCTCAGTGCAGTCTCTGCCTCCCAGGTTCAAGTGATTCTCCTGTCTCAGCCTCCTGAGTAGCTGGGACTACAGGCACTTGCCACCATACCCGGCTAACTTTTTTATTTTTAGTTAGAGATGGGATTTTACCATATTTAGTAGAGACCAGGCCAAGCTAATCTCAAAATCCTGACCTCAGGTGATCTGCCTGCCTCGGCCTCTCAAAGCGCTGGGCTGGTGTTGGGATTTTATCCAGGCCTGGCAGCCCTCCCCTTCACCAGTATCTCTGAGAACCAGGGGCCCCTGGAGGGGAGGCCGCCCTACCTCCCTGGCCCTCCCTGGTCCCAGGCTCAACCTCTCCTTCTGCCCACAGTGCCTCAACCTGGTGTTCCTTCTGGCGGACGTGTGGTTCGGCTTTCTGCCAAGCATCTACCTCGTCTTCCTGATCGTTCTGTATGAGGGGCTTCTGGGAGGCGCAGCCTACGTGAACACCTTCCACAACATCGCCCTGGAGGTCAGCACTAGCCAGGCAAGGGCTGTGGGTGGCCTGTCCAGGGACGTCCAGGGCAGGGATGTCTGGGACTGAAGCCTCACCCCTGCTCTCTGCCCTCCCAGACCAGTGATGAGCACCGGGAGTTTGCCATGGCAGCCACCTGCATCTCTGACACGCTGGGAATCTCCCTGTCAGGCCTCCTGGCTTTGCCTCTACACGACTTCCTGTGCCAGCTCTCCTGATACTCAGGCTCTTTGGGCTCCTCTACCCATAGGGACCTCCCTCTGCCAGGTTAGACCACCCCAGGGCCCCTCCGCGAACTGTGCGCCCAGCCTTCCCAGCAGGGCCGGGAGCAGGAAAGGGCTGAGCCTTGGTTCCCTGGCAGGGGGCCAGGCATGGTCTCCCACTCGGGGAGTTTCTTCCTGGTATCATGCCCGCTGAATAAATGCTGATTTTATCCGTGGACTTCTTATGCTGTTTTTGTCTCTAAAAAGAAAATACTTTTATTATGAAAGTAATACATACCCTGTTTCCTATATGTAGAAAGCATAGAAAAGGTGTGTCAACAGATTTCTGCCGTCTTTTTTTTTTTTTTTGAGACGGAGTTTCACTCTTGTTACCCAGGCTGGAGTGCAATGGCACCATCTCGGCTCACCACAACCTCCGCCTCCTGGGTTCAGGCAATTCTCCTGCCTCAGCCTCCTGAGTAGCTGGGATTACAGGCACGAGCCACCATGCCCAGCTAATTTTTTGTATTTTTAGTAGAGACAGGGTTTCACCATGTTGACCAGGATGGTCTCGATCTCTCGATCTCGTGATCCACCCGCCTCGGCCTCCCAAAGTGCTGGGATTACAGGCTTGAGCCACCGCGTCCGGCTTTTTTTTTTTTTTTCAGACGTAGTCTCCTCTCTCGGTCTCCCAGGCTGGAGTGCAGTGGCACCATCTCCGGTTCACTGCAACCTTTGGCCTCCTGCCTCAGCCTCCTGAGTAGCACAAACCACCACGTTCAGCTAATTTTTGTATTTTTAGTAGAGATGGGGTTTTGCCATATTGGCCAAGCTGGTCTCAAACTCCTAACTCAGGTGATCCACCCGCCTTGGCCTCCCAAAGTGCTGGGATTATAGGTGTGAGCCACCCTGCCTGGCCTCTGCCATCTTTGAGGCCTTATGTATTCATTAATTCATGTATTCATTGTATGGGACAATCTGTAAATAATCACATTGGACATTCTAACATGAAAGTTTTCAAACAGAGAAGTGGAAAGAATTGTGCAGTGAGTTGTCCTGAGCATGCACCCCTGGGTTCTATGTTAACATTTTGCTTTATTACATATCCCAGCCCCCATCAAATCTATCTACTCATCCTTACATCACACCCTACTGAGGCATTTTATTTTATTTATTTTTAGAGACAGGGTTGCACTCTGTCACCCATGCTGAAGTGCAGTGGCACAGTCACGGCTCACTGTAGCCTTGACCTCCTAGGTTCCAACAGCCCTCAAACCTTGACCTCTCAAGTACCTGGGACTACAGGTGCACACCGCCAAGCCCAGCTTTTTTTGTTTGTTTGTTTTTGTTTTGTTTTGCTTTGTTTTGAGACAGAGTCTTGCTATGTCGCCAGGCACCAGGCTGGAGTGCAGTGGCACGATCTCAGTTCACTGCAACCTCCACTTCCCGGGTTCAAGCAATTTGCCTGCCTCAGCCTCCCAAGTAGCTGGAACTACGGGCGCATGCCACCATGCCCAGCAGATTTTTTTGTATTTTTAGTAGAGACAGGGGTTTCACCATGTTGGCCTGGATGGTCTCGATTTCTTGACCTTGTGATCCACCTGCCTCGCCCTCCCAAAGTGCTGGGATTACAGGCGTAAGCCACTGCACCCGACCTTTTTTTTTTTTTTGGAGTTTCGCTCTTGTTACCCAGGCTGGAGTGCAATGGCGCGATCTCGGCTCACCGCAACCTCTGCCTCCTGGGTTCAGGCAATTCTCCTGCCTCGGCCTCCTGAGTAGCTGGGATTACAGGCACGCACCACCATGCCCAGCTAATTTTTTTGTATTTTAGTAGAGACGGGGTTTCACCATATTGGCCAGGATGGTCTCGATCTCTTGACCTTGTGATCCACCCACCTCAGCCTCCCAAAGTGCTGGGATTACAGGCTTGAGCCACCGCGCCCGGCCTTTTTTTTTTTTTTTTTTTTTTTTTTTTTTTTTAAGATACAGAATCTCCTATGTTACCCAGGCTGGTCTTGAACTCCTGAGCTCAAGCAATCCTCCCTTGGCTTGTAGCCATGAGGCATTGCTCTTGGCCTACAGTACTGTTATGAGGTGCAATTTATTTACACAGTAAAATATACAAATTGTTACATATTTTTACAGTAAACTAAGTTTGGGCTAGGCGCAGTGGCTCACACATGTAATCCCAGCACTTTGGGAGGCGGAGGTGGGTGGATCACCTGAGGTCAGGAGTTCAAGATCAGCCTGACCAACATGAAACCCCATCTCTACTAAAAATACAAAATCAGCTGGGCCTGGTGGCACGCACCCATAATCCCAGCTACACAGGAGGCTGAGGCAGGAGAATCACTTGAACCTGGGAGGCGGAGGTTGCGGTGAGCCAAGATCGTGACATTGTATTCCAGACTGGGCAACAAGAGCAGAACTCTCTCAAAAAACATATAAAATTAGCCAGGTGCAGTGGTATGCACCTGTAGTCCCAGGTACTTGGGAGGCTGAGGCACAAGAATTGCCTGAACCCAGGAGGTGGAGGTTGTGGTGAGCTGAAATTGAGCTACTGCACTCCAGCCTGGGTGACACAGCAAGACAGAGTCTGGCTTCATGTTTCTCTTATTTCATTGTTACCCTCTCTACCGTATTTGCCGTATCTGAGCCTAACAATACTTTTATTTACTTAATATTTTTCATCAAAGCAACTAACCTTTATTATAAATTCAGTTATTTTAAAGGGAACCATTATTATTAAAATCATGAGTTTGAAGTGCTACGTATGTATTTTCTACTGTACATTAAATAGTTACGTAACTATTGGAATTTAAAATGAACATACAAACAAGTTCCCCCTGAGACTACTCCATCATGACCAGTGATGTTTGTAGACCCAGATCTAGGAAATGCCGATGCACCGGTTAACAGCATGGGCTTTGGGGACAGAAGGAACTGACTTTCAGGTGCCAACCCTGCCATCCACTAGCTCTATGACCTTGGGCATGTCACTTCCCCTCTCTGCACCTCACTGCACCTCAGTTTCCCAAGCTGTCCAATGGGATAATAATAGCACCACCAATTCATAAGCTGCTTTTAGAAATTACATGAGATCATGGGAAAGCCCAGTCAACACTCAGGAAATTTCAGCTCTGATCATGCTGTGATGACTCCTGCCTCTCACCTTTACATTGCATTATACCAATGTTCCTCAAACCTTAATGTGCACTGGAGGGCTTGTTTTCATTTTTGATTTCTTGGAGACCAAGAGTCTTGCTCTGTCACCCAGGCTGGAGTACGGTGGCAAGATCATGGCTCACTGCAACCTCAACCTCCTGGGCTCAAGGGATCTTCCTGCCTCAGCCTGAGTATCTAAGACTGCAGGCATGCACCACCATACCTGGCTAGTTTTTTGTATTTTTGGTAGAGATGGGATTTCACCATATTGTCCAGGTTGGTCTTGTACTCCAGAGCTCAAGTGATCCACCCACCCTGGGCTTCCAAAGCGCCAGGATTGAAAGTGTGAGCCACTGTGCCCAACCCTGCCTGGCTAATTTTTAAAAATTTTTGTAGAGACGAGGTCTTGCTATGTTGCTCAGGCTGGACTTGAATTCCTGCCTCAGCCTCCCAAATGGCTGCAATTATTAGCTATGAGCCACCACACCCAGCCACAATACTTTCTTTCTTTCTTTCTTTCTTTTTTGAGACAGAGTCTTGCTCTGTCGCCCAGGCTAGAGTGCAATGGCATGATCTCAGCTCGCTGCAACCTCTGCCTCCCAGGTTCAAGCAATTCTCCCGCCTCAGCCTCCCAAGTAGCTGGGATTACAGGTGCCTGCCACCGCGCCCAGCTAATTTTTGTATTTTTAGTAGAGACGGGGTTTCACCATGTTGGCCAGTCTTGTCTCCAATTCCTGACCACGTGATCCACCCACCTTGCCCTCCCAAAGGGCTGGGATTATAGGTGTGAGCCACCACACCCAGCTCACATATTTTCTTCATCCATTTGTTAGTTGATGGATATTTGGGTTTCAATTTTTTTACTTTACTATGAATCATGCTGCTATAAATGTTTGTGTAAAGTTTTTGCATGGACATACGTTTTCCACTTCTCTTGGATAATATCAAGGATTGGAATTTCTGGGTCAGTGGTAATTTCATTTGATCCTTTGAGGAACTACCAGACTGTTTCCCAAAGTGGCTACAATTTTACATTCCACTGCCAGTGTGTGAGGACTCTTCTCCACATCCCCACCAATACTTGCTCTTTTCCATTTTTCATTCTTTTCTTTTTTGAGATGGAGTTTCACCCTTGTTGCCCAGGCTGGAGTACAACAGTGCAATCTCTGCTTACGGCAACCTCCACCTCCCAGGTTCAAGCGATTCTCCTGCCTCAGCCCCCCAAGTAGCTGGGATTATGAGCACCTGTCTTCACATCTGGCTAACTTTTGTATTTTTTGTGGAGACGGGGTTTTGCCATGTTGGCCAGGCTGGTCTCTAACTCCTGATCTCAGGTGATCCACCCACCTTGGTCTCCCAAAGTGCTGGGATTACAGGCATGAGCCACCGTGCCCAGCCTCTTTTCTGTTTTTTTTCTTTATTTGGTTGACTGGTTTGGTTTTATTATATCCTTTCTAGTGAGTGCGAAGTGGTATCTCATTGTGGTTTTGATTTGCATGTCCCTGGTGACTAATTATGTAGAGCATCTTTTCATGTCCTTATTGGCCATACATTCAGTTCTTTGAGGAATGTCTCCTCAGATCCTTCGCCCATTGTTAAATGGTCTTATTTGTCTTTTTGGTTGATGAGCCAGAGATCTGACGTCTTTTTGAGTTGTAAGATTTCTCGATATATTCTAGATAGAAGTCCCTTATAACATACATGATTTGCAAGTATTTTCTCCCATTCTGTGTTGTCGTTTTACTTTTTTGATGTTATCCTTTGGAACAGAAAGATGCTTATTTTGATGAAGTCCAATTTATCAATTTTTTGTTTGGCTGCTCGTGCTTCTGGCCAGATATCGAAGTGGGAGCCAGGTGCAGTGGCTCATGCCTGTAATCCCAGCACTTGGGAGGCCAAGGCGGGAGGTTTCCTTGAGACCAGGAGTTCAAGACCAGCATGGACAACATAGCGAGGTTCTATGTCTATAAAAAATTTGAATCATGATAAAATTAGGCTGGGCGCGGTGACTCACACCTGTAATCCCAGCATTCTGGGAGGCGGGAGGACCATTTGGGCCAGGAGTTCAAGACCAGTCTGGGCAACATGGCAAAACCCATCTCTACCAAAAAAAAAAAAAAAAAGAAAGAAAGAAAGAAAGAAAGAAAATTAGCTGGGCAAGGTACACCTGAAGTCCTAGCTACTCAGGAGGCTGAGGCAGAAGAATTGCTTGAGCCTGGAAGGTGGAGGTTGCACTGAGCTGAGATTGAACCTTTGGAGTCCAGCCTGGGCAATAGGAATGAAACTCTCTCTCCAAAACAAAATAAGATAAAATTAGCCAGGTGTATGCCTGTACTCCCAACTACTCAGGAGTGGGGAAGTGAGAGGGTCACTTGAGCCCAGGAATTTGAGGCTGCAGTAAGCTATGATCATACCACTGCACCCCAGTCTGGGCACAGAGCAAGACTATCTCTTTAAAAAACAAATAAACAAACACCACACGTATCTAAGAAACTATCGTCAAATCCAACATCATGAGGATTTACTCCTACATTTTCTTTTTTCTTCCTTTCTTTTTTTTTTTTTTTTTTTTTTTTTGAGTCAGAGTCTTGCTCTGTCATCCAGGCTGGAGTGCAGTGGCACAATCTTGGCTCACAGCAACCTCTGCCACGTGGGTTAAAGCGATTCTCATGCCTCAGCCTCCTGAGTAAATGGGATTACAGGTGTGTGCCACCATACCCAGCTAATTTTTTATATTTTTAGTAGAGACAGGGTTTCACCATGTTGGCTAAACTGGTTTCAAACTCCTCACCTCAAGTGATCTGCCTGCCTCGGCCTCCCAAAGTGCCGGAATTACAGGCATGTGCCACCACACCCAGCTTCCTATATTTTCTTCTAAGAGTTTTATAGTTTTAGCTCTAACATTTAGGTCTTGATTTCATTTTGAGTCAACTTTTTCGCAGGTGGTGTGATATAGGGGTCTGTGCAGAAAAAAGTTAACATAGTAGACCCTAACTGTCAGCTTTTCATTTTATTTGTATTTTTAATTTTTTCAGAGACAGGGTCTTTGTTACCCAGGATGGAGTTAAGTGGTGTGATCATAGCTCCCTGTAACCTTGAACTCCTGGGCTCAAGTGATCTTCTGCCTCAGACTCCCAATTAGCCACCACAGCTACTTTTTGCACATTTTTTTGGTAGACACAGGGTCTCACTATGTTGCCTAGTCTGGTCTCGAACTCCTGGCCTCAAATGATCGGCCCACCTTGGCCTCCAGAGGTACTGGGATTACAGGTGTGAGCCACTGCACCAGGTCTAGGTTTATTCTTACACTAGTACAACATTGTCTTGATTACTGTAGCTTTGTAGTGAGCTTTTGAAATTAGGAAGTATGAATCCTCCAACTTTGGGTTTTTTGTTTGTTTGTTTGTTTGTTTTAAGATGGGGTTTCAGGCCGGGCGCAGTGGCTCAAGCCTGTAATCCCAGCACTTTGGGAGGCTGAGGTGGGTGGATCACGAGGTCGAGAGATCAAGACCATCCTGGTCAACATGGTGAAACCCCCTCTCTACTAAAAATACAAAAAATTAGCTGGGCATGGTGGCACGTGCCTGTAATCCCAGCTACTCAGGAGGCTGAGGCAGGAGAATTGCCTGAACCCAGGAGGCGGAGGTTGCGGTGAGCCGAGATCGCACCATTGCACTCCAGCCTGGGTAACAAGAGCGAAACTCCGTCTACAAAAAAAAAAAAAAAAAAAAAAGATGGGGTTTCACCATGTTGGTCAGGCTGGTCTTGAACTCCTGACCTCAGGTGATCCACCTGCCTTGGCCTCCAAAGTGCTTGGATTACAGGCGTAAGCCACCACGCCCAGCTGAAAATTTTGCGTTTTTGGAGGGGGGAGGGGAGAGGAGGGGTGTGGAGGGGAGAGGGGAGGGGAGAGGGGAGGAGAGGGGAGAGGGGAGGGGAGGGGAGAGAGGAGGGGAGGGGAGGGGGGAGGGGAGGGGAGGGGAGGAGAGGAGAGGGGAGGGGAGGGGAGGGGAGGAGAGGGGAGGGGAGGGGAGGAGAGGGGAGGGGAGGGGAGGGGAGGAGAGGAGAGGAAAGGAAAGGAAAGAATGAAAGTGAGCTTGGCTGAGATGGGGAGGGGTGGAAAGGCAGTGAGGAAGGGGGACTTTCAGGATGATGGGGACATCCTAGCACACAGGAAGCGGGTGGCCTTACTTTGATGCTCACAAACCCCTCCACCTTTGACAGTACCCCAAAGAGGATGGACAGCAGGGAGGACTTCCCTGTCCCCACTGGACTGACTAAAGCCAGGAAACAGCCCTGGAGCATGGTGAGGTTTATTCTTTGAGTGCAAGAAAGGAGACATGACATTGGTTAGGGCCCAGCCCTCATCTTTGAGGAACAGCGAGCCTCAGATGGAGACGAGCTTTCCTGCTCCAGGACTGTAAGAGCACCTGTGGGGCTGTTCCTTTCCCAGTCCTTGTCTGGCTATTTGAGCAACCATCCTGTGCACATCTGTGCATGTGCACATGCATACACACATACAAAGTGTATACACATGCATGTACACTCATTTGCACACTCATACAAGCATGTTAGCATGCACAGCAACACACACAATGTAGGCACACATCTACGCACATAAGCACATGCACATACCCAAGCAATCCATGCTCACACGCATACATGTGTGCACACACTCACACCATGCGCACACATGCATGCATGTCCACCCACGTGCACAGAGTTGGCAGTAGCCTGAGGGTTTCACCAGCCTGGCCTCCTGCCTTGGCTCCTGCAATAAAAAGGCTCTTTCCTCCCCTCCCTGCCCCTGCTCTTGGTCCTGCCCCACTCCTGTCCATGTCCCACAGCCCATCCTCCACCCCGTGACCAGAGGGATCTGTTAAAACCCAAGTCGGCAGTGGCTCATGCCTGTAATCCCAACACTTTGGGAGGCTGTGGTGAGTGGATCACCTGAGGTTGGGAGTCTGAGATCAACCTGACCAATATGGAGGAATTTCATCTCTACTAAAAATACAAAAATTAGCTGGGTGTGGTGGTGGATGCCTGTAGTCCCAGCTACTTGGGAGGCTGAGGCAGGAGAATTGCTTGAACCGGGAGGTGGAGGTTGCAGTGAGCTGAGATCACACCACTTCACTCCAGCCTGGCAACAGAGACTCCATCTCAAAAAACAAACAAACAAACAAAAAACCCATGTCAGCTCTTAACACTTCCCAGCTAAACCCGTCAGCACTCCCATTTCACTCAGGGTCAAAGCTAAAGTCCTGATGATCATGAACGACATCACATAAGAGGACGTCTCCGTCCACTCTGTGCCTCAGCTGCTCTTTCTTGGCCATGCTGACCTCCTTGCTGTTTCTTGAACACAATAGGTCAGTGGTTCTCAACTGCGGATGACTGCATCCCCCAAGAGTCATTTGGCAAGATCTGAGCTTTATTCCACCATTGAAGAATGAAAGTAATAATACATATTTTATAATATGATGAGAATTAAATGGAAATAATGTTATATAAAACACGTGTCTATTATCTACCACAAAATATATTCAATAAATGGTAACTATTTTTTTTTGTTATCAGCAACATAATCTGCTATGTCTTGTGGGTTTTCCCACTTCTTCTCCATACTGTGCTTTCTTTATCTCCCATCACACTGTCTCCTCCAGAGATGATGATGATGGATTGTGATGCTGATGATGGAGAAGGAAGAAAGAGGGGCAGTGATTTACATTCATTCAATGTTCCTGCTGTCCCATATCCTGTGCTACATGCTTAACGTATGAATTAGTCTGTTCTCACACTGCTAACAAAGACATACTCAAGACTGGAAATTTATACAGGAAAGCGGTTTCATGGGTTCACAGTTCCATATGGCTTGGGAGGCCTCACAATCATGGTGGAAGGCAAAGGAGGAGCAAGTCACATCTTACGTGGATAACATCAAGCAAAGAGAGAGCCAATAGAAAGGGGTTTCACTTTATAGAACCATAAGATCTTGTGAGACTATTCACTACCATGAGAACAGTATGGGAGAAACTGCACCCATGATTTAATTATCTCCCACTGGGTCCCTCCCACAACATGTGGGAATTATGGGAGCTACAATTCAAGATGAGATTTGGGTGGGGACACAGCTAAACCATATCAGATAACATACATTTTCTGGTTTAATTCTCATAACAAATGCTACTAAGTAGGTACTACAGATGAGAAATGAAGGTTTGGAGACCTGAATTAACTGGACCAAAGTCCACACAGCAAATAAGTTGCACTGATATAACTTGAAACCAGTGTCTATGGCTTTAAGTACTACAAAACTTAACTTATGCATGCCTATAGTCCTACCTACTCAGGAGGCTGAGGAAGGAGGATCACTTGAGCTCAAGAGTTTGAGGCTGCAGTTTGAGGCTGCAGTGAGCTTTGCCTATGATTATGCCACTGCACTCCAGCCTGGACAACAGACAAGACCCTGGTTTGTTTTGGTTTTTGTTTTGTTTAAAATAAAAAAAATAAAAAAATAAAATAAAATAAAATAAATAAAAAGGCTGGGCACGGTGGTTCACGCCTGTAATCCCAGCACTTTGGGAGGCTGAGGTGGGCAGATCACGAGGTCAAGAGATCAAGACCATCCTGGCCAACATGGTGAAACCCCATCTCTACTATAAATACAAAATTAGCTGGGCATGGTGGCACATGCCTGTAGTCCCAGCTACTCTGGAGGCTGAGGCAGAAGAATTGCTTGAACCTGGGTGGCAGAGGTTGCAGTGAGCCAAGGTCACACCCCTTCACTCTAGCCTGGTGCCTGGTGATGGAGTGAGACTCTGTCTCAAAAAAAAAAAAAAGCTTCCCTATACAAGAACTTTCTCCACAATCGAAGACAAACCCACCAGCAGTAGCATACCTCACCTTATATTTAGAGTGAAGGAAATCAAAGTATTTTACCCCAAAATATATTTCTTTGACATATTTTGAAATGGCTGCCACAGGGCCAGCAGACACAAGTGGACTTGCAAAGTTATCTAGTTGTCTGTTGTGGGGTAAATTTGCCTTTGAAGAAAAACTCCACTGATGGAGCCAGTCCTTCCTTTTCTAGGCCATTCCCAGATCTAGGAGAGAGTAACTGATTGTTGGACACCTTTAAAGTTCTGAAAGGAAAACATTTAGCATCTATTCTTTTTGAGGGCTGCTACCTATGAGTCTTCATCTACATAATAAGGCATCTTTGCTAGCCAGGCCTCTTCCTTTCTCCCTCTCATAACCTGTCTTGCCACTAACGTTTGATTCACCAACCTAAATTGGCTTTGACAATACTCTGAGCCTACATTTTTTCCATAACTCAAGATGGTGTAGAAGCTTGATGGTGGGGGATGGGGATATTCATCATGAAGCTCTGTGTATACACATTCAATAAATTTGTGGGCCCTTTCTCCCATCACACTGCCTCATGTCAGTGATTTCTCAGCAAACCTTCAGAGGGCCAAGAGATAGAGATGCTCATGAAGTAAAATACTGTGGAGAGGCTTTTGAATGGCAGTGCAAGGCCTGACTTTTTCCATGATTTCCTAACTTTGCAGTGGTGGCTGGGCTCAGAATCTGTGGTGTACTCTGAGGTTTAATTGGGGAAAGTTCATGGCTCCCTTATGTTCCCTTTAGCTGCTTCTTACTTCCTCCCAAAGACTAAATATATATTGGTCAAGTTACTGGGCTAAAGTTCCAGGAGGGAGAGCTTCCAAAGGGGTTGAAGTTCAAATATACATGATTATAATCTTTCTTTATATGTATTTTTTTCCTAGAAGCTAAGAAGAACAGAGGTGGCATTGGCTTAAAGAAGGCCTTTAAAAAGACTTTTCAAAACTAATGACAGTGAGAAAACTTGACATATCTGACTCCATCTTGCTTCTAACCTCACAAGATGTCTTTTCTCATTCCTGGGTGTAGGACAGGCTAACTAGGGGAGGTATTTCATTTATAGTTTAACTTTAAAACAAAGATAATTACAGACCTTTCAGGAAACCAACCCCCTCCTTGCTTAGGAACAGAAATCACCTTTGTAAAACTAACAAATTAGCCACAGTGTTAGAGTTATGGCTTGAGAGTCATGTAACCAAAGATCATAAGATTTGTAACTTTCCCAATTGCTCCTATATATAACATAACTATTGTAAAATCTAAGACTGATAATTGAAGTATCTTTTAGATCTTACATTTTGCTTTTCTTAAAATAAAAAAAGTAGAGATGGGGTCTTGCTATGTTGCCCAGGTTGGTCTTGAACTCTTGGGCTCAAGTGATCCTCCCATCTTGGCCTCCCAAAGTGGTGGGATTACAGGAATGAGCCACTGCACCCAGCTAGACTTTGTATTTTGATGAATCGACTGCCGTCTCCTGGATCAGTAACCCATACCAACAAGCTTACTCAACTGGTCTTGTTACCCCTACCCAGGAACTGATTCAGTGCAAGAAACGCTTTAACCCCCTATGATTTCATCCCTAACCCAGTTAATCTGCATTCCTCAATTCCCTAGTCCCCTGCCTACTACACTATCCTTGAAATATCCTGGCCTCCAAATTCTCAGGGAGGCAGATTTTTGAAATACCTCCTATCCTTCAGCTTGTCTGGCCTTGCAATTAATAAACTCTTTTTTTTTTTTTTTTTTTTTTTTTTGCTGCAACACTTGTTGTTTTCAGTGCATTGCCTTTTCTGGGCAGTGGGTGAGCAGCCATTGGTATAACAGTCTGACTATATCTCCTTTTTATTTTGGACTGAGAGAAAGCAAGGGTGACCTCAAGTACCTGGTTTTGAACAATGAACAGTATTGTACACAAAAGAAATCCAAGGGAAAAAAGCAACAATAGAGCTTAAACTGGATAAATATAAGAAGAAGTAAATTAGCATGAATATGTTAAGTGAGTGAGAGGGAGATGATCCTCCTCTATAAAATTCTCACAGACCTATGGAATTCCAGATGAAAAGGTACTGTCATGTAAGAATAGTACAAAGCCAAAAAAGCCTTACAGTTGCACTAGGGCAAAAAAAAAAAAAATGCAGAAGTTATGAATTTTTCTTAGGGAAATGCCTGTTACAAATGTAGCGCACCCTGCTACAAAAAAAGAATAAGCCCTATATTCCCAGAAAGAACACACACTGTTATGAATGAAATTGTATCCATCTCCCCCAATTGAAGCTCTAACCCCCAATGTCACTGTATTTGAAGGTAAAATTCGTAAGAAAGTGATTAGAGGAAGAAACACCATAGTTTCTCTCTCTCTCTCTCTCTCTCTCTCTCTCTCTCTCTCTTGCTCGCTCGCTTTCTCTCTCTTGAGCTGGGACTTCTAGCCTCCAGAAAGATGAGGAAATGAACTCTGTTGTTTAATCCAGTCAGCCTATGGTCTACTTACAACAATCTGAACTAATACATATACCAACTCAGCAATGAAGCCCAAGGATGTAGAAAGTCAAAAGAGAGATAGAAAAAAAAAAAAAAAAACAAAAAACTTAGAGGTTTGATACAACAAAAAGAACAACAAAGAAAAGAAAGACCTCATGAAGACCTGAAGATGGACAATGCCCCTATAGCAGGTTGCTATATTTTACAGAAAGACAGGAGTTTTAGATGCCACCCTTGGAGAAAAGACAATTTGAACAGTGTTGGATTTCCTCCAGGGTACAAGAGCTGCTGTGTCACAATTAACCCCCTGATGGGAGATTCCTCCCTACTGAGTTGTAAGTTCACAGGTGCTTCATTCTGTAAAACTGGCATAGATTGATTACTACCTGGCAAAGCTGGAACCAAGAAATCTTTGTCTTTCACTCTCTTTTGTTTACTCTATCCATCAACTTCTCCCAGATAAATCTCTGTTATAGTCTATGGTCTTTATCAGCAATGTAGATCTAGAATGCAATACATGTTAAGTTCCAGCTAATACTTTGTCATGGGAAATGTGAGTGGATGTGGAAACTGCTGCCCCAATTGACAGCTGCTGAAACAGTAATATTTGGTGCTGCAATTGTATCTGCTTTGTGTGTTGTTAGAACTTTAGAACCATAAAACACATGTGACAGTTGGAGTCAAGACCATTCAAATTTTTAGATATCTGATGTTGCTAAAGGAACAACTGCCGTTCCAGGGAAAGATAGCTACTGTAGAAGAAACCCAGACCCCAAATAAGCCATCAGTGACAGAGAATATGAGCTAACCAAGAAAAAAATTTGGAAAAATAAACTGTTTTTTACATATTTGGGGACCTTAGTCTTTGTATGGTAACAAGAAAAAAAGGGACTTAATTTATTGGGACTTTAGTTTCTCTGATGAAACTAAGGATTGCTTTCTAAGGAATTCATATTGTTCACTTTAGGTTTATTGTGTTAGATCATTAAACAATAGATGAGCCTGGGATGAAATGCTAGATCCATCACTTGGTGGATCTGCTGACAAATTATATAATGCCTCTGAGCTGTCTCTTACCTATAATGCAAGATACATAATGATACTAACCATCTCGGAGTGTTAATAAGAAAATCAAGTGAAATTATGGCTGAAAAGTACCTGACACATAATAATTGCTCAATAAATATTAGATATTATTATTGCTATTATTTTTGTCTGGACTTGACTCTGGTGCAAATAGTAAAACACTATGTGGGTAGGGTGACAGGAGGAGGAGGAATACCTAACACTAAGTGAATTCCCACTATATGCCAAACACTGTACTAAGGCTATCACATACATTATTCTATTTTTGTTTATCACATATTTATGCATGCATTTCTCTATTATTAACTACAACCTTGTACAATTACTTTACATATGGTAAAAGCAATTTTTTAAAGTTCAGAAAGAGTAAACATTCTACTAAGGTCAACACAGGTGACTCTAAGATACAAATCTCAGATAATTTGATTCTAGAGTCCTTAGTCTTAATGAAGATCACCCAAAACATATTTCAACAACATTCATGTCAAATATAGAAAGAGGATGACTTATTGGGTAGTGTACAGAATGGTCTTGGGCTTAATCTCAAAAACACGTTATCATCAGAGGCATTTATAAAAGCCTTGGGAGACTGAACTGCTCTTCTTATGATCATGGATAAAGAGGCAGGGACTGAGCCAGTAGGTCTATAAAAGTGGGATCAGGACTGATAATATCCTGACTTTCTCACGTCATTCTACTCCAAAAGACAAGGAGTTTGTCTCTGTATTGACCCCTGCTATTGAATGTGTACTTTTCAAGGGATTCTAACATCATTTGCATAAATATATCTTCTTTCTTTGTATTCTTTTCATTCCTTAAGGCCAAAGGAAGACAAGAACAGATCTTGCTTTTTTTTCTGGGAAAAAAAAAAATCTGTCTATCTCCAATTTACTTTGGCTCCTTTCTCTTTGAAGACCTACTTTACTCAACTGGTAAGAAAAGGTGAGCCTGGAGGTGACTCTTTCTTGAGAGTTACTAAAGCATCTTGTTCTTTTATTCATCATTGCTTGGGTGCCTCTGGCCCTTGCCATTACACAAGAAAAATCTGAGGCTCAGGGATACACTTAATGGGAAAAAAACAGAAGGGATCAGTGATCATTATTATCATTGACTACATAGTTGAATTCACCTTGCTGGGTTTTTTAAATTCTGTAGGCCAAGCCACATCTGATACCTATGTAGCCAGTATTTCTGGTGGCGGAGGAGAGGAGGACTTACACAACAGTTTTTTCCTTTTTAATCCCGGATCATTCCAGTGGGTAACTAGTGAAATACACTACATAATCCATTTTAGTTCTAGAGCCCAGAACTGCCCTTAGGATAGGCAATAACAAAACTCCATTTGGCTCAGTGTAGACCATTAAAGTTCTACAGAAGGTTTTGGGACCTGAGTCAGAGAAAAATAATGAATGTGTCTTGTTTCCATCACTTTATTCCATTAATATATTAATATATTCCCAGTGAAGACTTTGCGTGGTTAAATTGGAATAGTATTCCAAGGTGTTGGGCCAAATGCTCTTTGGGTCAAATACAACTCATATCCTCTTACCCCATAATACTTCTCACAAATTACAGAGCCATCATGTCTCTCTAATTACAATAGTGCTTTTTCCCATTCTTATTTTGCTCAAGTGTTCAAAAAACACTGGAACTGAAAATAAAGGCCTATCTAATTATAAAATGCCTTCTAAAATACAAGAATTGGGTTTATAAAGTATCACAACAACACTTCCAAAAGGAGAGAAAATGTATCTGACAGAAATACAAAAGGTCAGCCAAAACTTCTAAGTGCATCATGAAACAAAAATTCTGGTTTTATGTTTCCTACAGCTCTGAAAAAAAATCACATATTATCTTTACCAAAGAAGAAATGTAAAAAAAAGTAGTAATAAATAATAAAACTATGCAGAGACAGAGTTTAAACAGAAGTATCAAAATAAAACAACCATAGTCACACACAGTGGCTCTCAGGTTAGTTCACACATTACAAATGCTTGTCGAGCTTCTTCTTTTTTTTTTTTTTTTTTTTTTTTTTTTTTTTTTTTTTTTTGAGACGGAGTTTCGCTCCTGTTACCCAGGCTGGAGTGCAATGGCGCGATCTCGGCTCACCGCAACCTCCGCCCCCTGGGTTCAGGCAATTCTCCTGCCTCAGCCTCCTGAGTAGCTGGGATTACAGGCACGTGCCACCATGCCCAGCTAATTTTTTGTATTTTTAGTAGAGACGGGGTTTCACCATGTTGACCAGGATGGTCTCGATCTCTTGACCTCGTGATCCACCCGCCTCGGCCTCCCAAAGTGCTGGGATTACAGGCTTGAGCCACCGCGCCCGGCCTGTCGAGCTTCTTAAAAACCAATTGAACCAGAATCTTTAGAAGTGATATCCATGCATCGTTTGTTTTGTTTTGCTCCGTGGGTAAATTCCAGTGGTCCGCCAAGACTGAGAAACCGCATGGTAAGAAAGAATTTCAGTACCTTGGACAGCTGTGTCCTGCCAGGCAGCAGAAAGGGAAAAATAAAAAATTGAGACAATGTTTTAAAATAATGAGTTTTTACTAAAAAGACAAACATATGGAAGGAATCCGAAAGGATAAATCACAAACCACCAAAAGAAACTGCAATTCTGGTGTAAAATAAAATTCAGTTCTTGAGTCAAAATACCTTATAGGGTCCTGGAAGAAGTAGACAAAGTTTGTTGCATGATAGTGGTTTACATTTATTCTTTTTAAAAAGACACCTTTTGTATGTAGACTTGTCTGAAGTTACACACACACACACACACACACACACACACACACACACACACACGATGTTCTTTTTCTAGAAAAGGCATGACCTTCTAGCTCTAGATTTTACTCTTCCAGTTTGGATAGAAAAATGCTTATGACATAATTTCATTTTCCTTTTTATTCTGCTATAAGAAAAGCAAAATTATAATAAATGGAAAGCTTATAGGACAGATGACAACATGAAGGTTAAACAGAACATTATCTTTAGAACAATTTTGGCACATGTAATATCAACCTGCAACTGATACAATTAACAAAAGAAATGTACAAGATAGGAAACTTTCTCTCTGGCTTACTTCAAAACTAAGCTCAAATTAATTCTCAGGCCATAATGTGCTATGATGTATGAGGTATTTAAGAGAGAGAGAACTCTTCACTATTTATCATCAGCCTTCCTAGTTTCCAGCTAAATTATATTCACAAATTTCCATTTTACAAAGCACCTGTTGACCTGATCACTGTAATTCATGTAATGCAAAGAACGACTGTGATTACCTGGATAATTCATGATGAGCAGGGCATTCACACAGCATTTGGGACACTTCATTGTCATTTTCATTACAATGTAGGCAAATTATTTATTGGAAAACCAGATAAAGTAGTTCACATTTATCAGACAAAATCACAGAGGTATGATGAAAATGCCTCAACCTTTGTCAAATGTGGTGTTTCAGTCAGTTAATCATTGAAAGCACCTTTCATTAAGTAAAGGAGTCTGACTATGAAGGTCTAAAGCCAAGCAAAATCAATCAATTATGGGGAAAAAAGAAAATGTCTACATAATCTAGTTAATTCATAATTGATTAGTCACTAAACATCAAAAACGGGAGAGAAACTGTTCACTATTAATAAAGTAAATGATTTTTAAATTTTTTTTAAAATAGGGATGCCTTTTAGGCATCTTTTCCTCTTATGTATGGTTGTTGACCTCCTGTTGATTTTAAACTTCTAGCTTTAGAGTTCATCCTGCTAGAGTCAGAAGTCAGTTTTTCAAACCATCGACTACCACTCCTGCACCATCCAGTGAGCTTTGTACCATGCTCTTTCCAAAGAAAATGGTGAGTGCTGGACTTTGGTAAGTGCTATGACTTTGGTGAGTGCTTTGAAAAAGACAAATAAGGCATAATGTCAGAAATATTTACAGTTGCCAGCAATTCCATCTGTAAGCTAAAGTTATAAATACTTGACTAAATTCCAAAGGAATATTTATGAGGTTTTTCCCTTGAGAAAGAATTGCAATCTCTAAAAATGTCTGTAGTTAGAAAGAAATCTAGTTTGGAAATGTATTCCTTTTTCGTTTCACAGAACTTTGGAATCTGTAGTACAAGAAGCCCTAGGGTTCATCTCTTCCAAACCTTACCCCTGCCTGGGTGCCACATACAAAACTTAGAGCCTTGGGCTACTCTAAGGGTTTAGTTAGCTGCTTCGGCTAAAGGCCTCTTTAGTAGGTCCTGCTTCTTTGTATTGTGGCTAAACACTGTACATTAATTATGAACTGGAACAAGATCACTGTAAATTCTTGAATACTCAACAAATTGGTTTCCAAAGCACATATTTTTGCAATTGATTAACGATATGGGTAATCAGAGATACCAAATGTCACTAGCACATAGTTCATTATATATCCTGATGTCTATATTTGATTTCCTAGAGTATAACCAAGTATGTGTTACTAAAGAATATAATGAAGAAAGGACCTAGTGATTTATAATAAAAAAAAACTAATAGATAACTAACTGTCAGTAGTTAGGAAATTTTCCTCCAAGTGGAAATTTTGCTCCCTTTAGTTATTTTATTTTCTTTTTTTATTGAAGTGAAATTCACATAACACAAAATTACCCACTTTAAAGTGAACAAAACAGTGTCATCTTTCTCAATATTTTAAAGCCTAGACTGGCTAGCTATTCCATACCAATGATAAAGCAGAAAGCTGCAATCACTTAAAATGTTTTGTATTTTATGTTATGTTTATGCCAAATAAAAGGTTCAACTGATTTTTTTCCATTGAACTGACTATATTAGATACAGTTGACTCAAATTGACTGATTATTTAGGAAATGCTTATATAACACTAAACTAACAGATCAACCAGAGGAAAAACAATAGTCAAGTCAATGGTGTTTTCATACATTTAGCTAATGAACAACATTTTACTTTTTAGTCTACCACTGCGCTGTCTTAGAGACATAAATCAGCAGTCATCCCAATGAACCCTAAGACCTCCACAAAGAGTCCTCTGCACTTGCTCACAGGGCTCGACCTTGTCCCCATCACCACTTAGAGTTTACGACATGCCTTTGACAACACTGGATTCAACTTTTCTGATTCTTCCCAGGGAAGAATTATACCATCATTCTTGACTCCTCCATATTAAGCATGAGCCTAGGCAATGAATGGCAAAATTGATAACCTTTATATAAACTCTGTTCTGTGGAATTTCCAAATTTGCTAATCAGAATCTTTCTCCTTCTTTGTTACAGTCGGGATGACCAGTAAATTTCTGTATCTCTGCATACTTAGGCCTGGATGTAAGCTCCTAAATCTTTCTCAACTCCAATTAACCTAGTGCTTTATGCCCAGTACCTTATTGATTGCTTTTGATAATATAGATTGAGAACTATAAAGCCAAAGGCTGTTAACAAATGACACTTCACATCACTCTTGCACTTCAGCCTCAGAGACATAGGAGGAACTAGTGAAAGGACTCTCAAACCTCTTTCTAGGTTTGGGGCACCTAGTTCCCTTCTGTGCTCCTGTAACCACAATTGTGGGTTGTTATCCTGATAAGGCAGATCTGGAGAATGTGTTTAAGTGTAAGAAATTACAAATATTATTACAAAGGTGGAACTTTCACTCCAGAATCACCTGTGCAGCTTTTCAAATGAACGACACCCACGCCCGTGACCCACCTCCAAGGATGCTGTGTCTAGTATCCAGGCACCTGTGGATTTTGAAAGCACCCAGGTGAGTTTTAGCCACAGCCAAGTTGAATTCTTAAAAAATTCTAGTTATTAGATGATTACTGAGGACCAACCTAAATCTTAAGTTCTATGATGTACAATTAAGCATTTATCTTGCCACAATCAAGAAAGAAAATTATATCTCAGAGTCTGCTCTGTTAGCCTCTTCTAGGACCCCAAGGATCTTGAGCAAAGATTTTTAGTACCAAATGTGATATCAGGGTTTTAAATCCAGATTTCATTTTCCTCCTAATATTCACTATTGATGAATGAGAGGTTGAGATCTTAGTGACTCCACTCCATTACTGAAATGAATTGAAAGGCTTTGAAAAAGCATCCCCAGCCAAGCCATCAATAAAATAAAAACGTGTTCCCTGTGGATTGCAAAACAGATGTCTATTTCAGTGGGAACATCCTGTGTGGTCCTTGTGTGTGTGGGTGACTCATTTAATTAAGAGAGCTCATCATCTCTGTCAGAGCAAAATCACTCCAAACTCACTTAACAAATCTTAACAAGAGTATGTCTGCCACCCAGCGTTCAAAGCCAGCATAAAATTCTGTCAGCATTCAAAGAGAAGCAGTTCCTCTATTTCAGTTTTATTTTCCATAGCTAAAGTCAATTGAGGAGACGGAGGATATGTTGGCAGTAATAGAAAGAGGTATTATTTTGGTGCAAAACCTATAGACACATGGATACTATAAAAATCAATCCAAAACATCATGATTCATGTGCCTGATGTTCATTCTCATTAAATTGGGTCCATAAAATTGGCAACCAGAACTACATAGGCTTACAGAGCCCACCCTTGGGGCAAGCAGCAATATGTGGTGGCTCCATGCATGTTTATAAACTTAAGACATGTTGCTCTTCATTGGCTAATGGTAATTTAAATTTCAAAGAGGGTAATAGTGAGGACTGCCATATTTTGGTGCTGAAATGCACATTTCACAAAATACAGTTTACATCAAAATGTTCTGTCACTAGTAAACGCTTTGGGCTCACAGCTTACTGAACTAAATAGCTCTATCTCCCCAGGTGATAATGATAAAGACTTAATCAAGCATCTAGTTTTTCTCAGCTGGAAATTAAACCTGTATTTACTTACAAGGAAGTGTGGACGAATAGCTGGGACAGGCAAAAGTAAAAGGTCATGTGGAAGCAAAGATGCAGATGTATTTTTGTTATATAATGTCCTTTCCCTCAGATAGAATAAGAACCATGTTACAGAGAAAGTGCTAGGGATGGATCATCAGGTAATGAGTTCAGAGACAAAAGCCTACGGGGATAACCAGCACATTCTTCATCATGGTCCCACTTCTACAATGCAGTCTACCCTCTTTTCGGTTTCCAACTAAACATTAAGTATCTATGACCCATTGGGAACAAATATAAGAATGGCCACAATGGGAATTTATCCAGCCACCACCGTGAAAGTGGTGTAAACCTGACCCTTCCACTAGTTACATACTTGGCCACAGAGGGAACTAAAAGGCCAGCTGCTGTGCTATCTGCATCATTACTTCCATTTAGAGATAGCACTAACTGTCTCACACCAAAGCTGTGCTTTTCCCAGTTCCCTGCACAATCAGACCTGAAGGGTCTAGAGGTCTTCCACACATGCAGGGAATTCCAGCTGTCTCTTCATCCTTGGCACCACAAACCACCTTGGCTCTAAGCACAAGAAAAAAAAGATTTTGAAAACTCCAAATTAATGTGCTTCAAACATTAGACTTATATAATTTTGTTGATATAATATGGTACCAGCACTTTCCTGATCTAAATCCATATAAACAAGAAGTCACCCAAGATTCTTCATCTCAGGGCAGGATTTTAACAGTAGCCTCTTAAGTAATATCCTTCAGGCCATTAGTGCTTCTTCCAAATCCATTATGCTCTAAATACACTTTTCTACATACCTACTTTATCATGATACATTCAGGCTTTTGCGTTTCTCCCATGATCTAGAATAAAATCCAAACTCCCTACTTCGGCATTTGAGGCTTTTCTCAATCTCACCTCAGTCTAGACATTCGGGCTTTTCTGATGCTCCATTTCATGAATCTTCCTTTCTAATCAGTCACATATATCTAGTTGCTAGAAAAATTTTCTGACTAAAATTATTCTGCTGCTTCACTGCTGTATTTCTCAAATCTGGAGTGCCCTTGCCAATCCTCCCTGCTTGTCCAGATGTTACTCACACTTTTCTTGTCTCAGCTTTTAGTCTGATCTCCTTTGTTAGCTCTTCATCATGTTAACTCTCACTGGTGACTTTGATCATGGTATTTCTCCAGCCCTTATAGTCAGCATCACTTGGTAGAATGAGGTGTGTTTGTGTGTGTTTGTGTGTGTGTGTGTGTGTGTTCCCATTGCACTGAACCTCACTTGGGGCAGAAACATTTTCAACATTTTCAACTCAATTTCTTTTTTTTTTTTTTTTTTTTGTTTGAGACAGAGACTCACTCCATCATCCAGGCTGGAGTGCAGTGGCATGATCTCAGCTCACTGCAACTTCTGCCTCCCAGGCCCAAGAGATTCTCGTGCCTCAGCCTCCCAAGTAGCTGGGATTATAGGCATGTGCCACTATGCCCAGCTAATTTTTGTATTTGTAGTAAAGACAGGTTTTTGCCATGCTGGCCAGGCTGTTCTCAAATTCCTCACCTCAAGTGATCTGCCTGCCTTGGCCTTCCAAAGTGCTGGGATTACAGGGTTATGCCATTGCGCCCAGCCCCAACTCAATGTTAAAATACATTTATTGAGAATCTACTTCATGCCAGGTACTGTGCTCTGCACTATCTTATACTTCTTTTAACCCCCAACATAACACCTGATGCCCAGCTGGGCTTAAATTGTGTATTCAAGTAATATTTGTAAAAGAAAGAAAAAATGAACACTATTTGAAGGCATATTCTGCACCAACCCCTGTAGTAGATGTTTCTATGTACACTGCTTTATATAATCATAAGAAGCATAAAGTATAATTTTATGATTTATATATTACATAATCATAAAACCACCCTAAAGAGTAGTTATAATTTTCTTATTCTTGAGAATTCTGAGACCTTAAACAATTCACCAAAGAACACCTAAAAACATGGCCAAGTTTAGATGAAAACTAGTGGTTCCTGTCTCCAAAATCTGTTATACTCTACAGCTGCCTTGTCTTTATCACAGTTAAATTTTTCTTCTGCCTTATTCTCCCACCTAGCATAAGCATTTAAATAAGTTAGTAAGGGATCCCATGAGAAAAATTTTTCTTGAGTCTTTCAAATAAATGTCATCTTGTAAGGAGAACTTCTCCTTCCATCACCAAACTGTGCTGTAAATTAGTTAGTGCATCCAAGTCCAAGCTACAAACTAGATGATGCAAACTTGTTATAAAATAGTAAACTTAGGTGCAAACATTATGTTTAAATCTTTAAGAATGTGGTAGTAGGAAGAATTTTTTTCTAAAAATTAAGCCTGTAGATTTAACTACCAGATTACAGAAAACTCAGGGTTCTGGGGACAAGCCGAGCAACACCGTGAAGAATCAATAAGCCAAATCCAAAATACAGAGTATATTATTGAACAAATGACCCAATTTGACAATAGATCAGCAGCCCAGATGTTAGTAGCTAAGCTAGTACTGAACTCAAGCAGTGTGCAGTTTGCTCTAAAATGTGGACTTGTAACCTCTATACCATATATAATGTTGTATTTCTCCCTTGACTGTTAGATTATCCTCAGTCAAATAGAAAATATAGATATAGATATAGATATAGATATATGTATATATATGGCAATGTAGTGCCACTTAATTTAGAAGCTGACCAACTTCACTTTTTATCCCCAAAACAGTCGTTTATAATGCCTAGTTATTTCCCAGTAGCATAAATACTGCTGACAGTATGGCTCAGGGCCATGATGAGAAATGAAACCACAAACCAGTCTTAGGCCACCATTACTGATATCCACAAGCCTGGGATGGTTGCCATGATTCTAACAATGTGTTTCCACTATTGTCTCACACCACACTCCTGATTATGTAACATGACCATTGCATAATAATTGAACTTCCTTTCTACTAGGTTGAACAATATCAGTATTATTTATAACCAGCTCTTTGCAGGTTCTTGGCTAGGTTGTGGGGCACTGGGGAACTGGGCTCTACCATCCATCCTATTAGCACCTATATCCAGCCCCATTTTTGCTGCTTCCAGGGCCTCCGCCTTCAAGGCCCCCACGGGGCTGTCCATCCGTGGCTCTCCCTAGGAAGCAGCTTAATGCATGTGCCTGCCCCCTCCCACCCAGCTGTTTTTAATGAAGCCAAAAAAACAGATTTGATCCAGGCAGGACTGTGGTGCAGAGCCCCAGCCTGCCCAGCCAGCCCCAAGATCTCAGGAGCTTTAGGGAGAAGAGTATTGGCAGGGCTGGAGTGCACCTCAGGCCTCAGTGGTTTCTGTGTCCTCGTGGTGCCAGGGCCTCTGGGCGGTGCAGGCAGCTGCTGAGCCCAGCCCCGACCTCCACTCTGGCTCAGCAACCTGGTTATTTACGTGGGGCCCTGCAGGCTTCATCCCACTGCCTGTCCGTCCCATTTCTCTTACCTATTGAAACTCACTGTTGCTCTATCCTTATGTCTCCATCCCCTTCCATTTGTTAAATAATAAAAGGTGGGAAAGTGCAAAACAATTTTTTTTCTGGATGCTTTATTATGCATCCCGATATTGATTTTAACATTGGCAAACATAGTTTGTAAAGCAGTTTAAGACCATCTAATTTAAAAGTCAGTCTAAAATGGTTACTAACTGTTGTCTGTGGTTTTAAACTCATGTGGGTTGGACTATTTCTTCCAAGCAGATAAAATGTATTTCTACCATGTGAATCCCTTGAAAAAGCTTTAGGAAGACGAAGTTCCCAAGTTTAAGTCATGATTCCCACACCTGATTAATCATCAAAACTTCTGGATCAGATTTTCAAAAACACAGGCTCCCAGCCTCCACCTTAGAAAATCTGAGTCTGAGTATGATTTTGGTGAGGCCCAAGAAGGTGTAATTCTTAAAACTCCCAGTGATTTTGATGATCAGCTAGGTTTCAGATGCTCTGCTTCAGAAAAAAAGAGGACTCCCTCTCTTTCTCCTTGTTCTATTTTGCTTCATGAAATAGAAACTTCCACCATCAATTTTACCTTAAGTATTAGGGAATCTGATAGCCATTTGTTCCTCTTGTCAATTCCTCCCACCCAAAAGAAAAGGAGTCAGTTGCCCCAACTGGGGAAGCCGGGGGAAAGTCCCCGAGCATGCATAGCTTGTCCTCTGGGGTCTGGTTTATTGCTGTCTCCCAAGGGATCTCAGAGGTAGACAATCTTCTCTAATGAGCTCCTGCTTCCATACTGGAAGTACCTCCTGAATTGCTCTGTCTTCTAGCCTTCTCTCTTGGCCCTCTGACTCTTGTTTATCTGAATTTGAAGGGCCACAGTACTCCGTGAACTTCCAATTGTCTGGAAAAGAAGCATCTACTTTATGGACTTAATAGTCTCTACATTCAATTCCCATGATCTTGATTTGAGTGCATGTAGAAGGAGTTTCCTATGCAGGCAACAAAATGGATCTTGCTATGATCTGAATGTGTGTGTCTCCCATCTATCAAATTCCTATATTAAAACCTAATTCCCCATATGAGAATATTTGGAGGCCTTTGAATGCTGATTAGGTTCTGGCCTCATGAATGGGATTAGTTCCCTTATTAAAAAGGCCCCAGAGGGCTCCCTCACTCCTTTTATCATGATACAGCAAGAAAACCCCATCAGTGCACCAAGAAGTAGATCCTCTCCAGACACTGAATCTGCCAGCACCTTGATCTCAGAATTTCCAGCCTCCAGAACTGTGGGAAATGTTGTTTATAAGCCACCCGGTTTATGATATTTTCTTAAACAAGTCCAAATGGCTTAAGACAATCCTGCATTTTCATTCCCATCTGGTTCCTATATCTACTCAACTGGCTCCTCCAGAACTGCTAATTCAGACCACCTGGCATCAATCCACAACACATCTGCATAGTCCATGATCCGTTTTACCATTCATCAGGAAGTGGTGCACAAGGAGCTCCAAAGCCAACATAAAGTTAAAGCCTCTTCCCTGAAAGCAGACACAAATTTGTGAACGGTGTCCTTTGGACTGCCTCTGACAAACCTCGCCAGTGGCATCAGCAGGTTTAGAATACAAGATAGAGTAAAGGAGGATGCATTGGTTAGAAATATTAAAATAAGGTGGTTGCAGGGAACAAAAGAAAAAGGAAAAGGACTTTCCCTCAGTTATCTCTGCTCAGTAGAGCCCAATTTGCCAGCACCTGTAGAGGACTAATCCTCCTACTTTTTCCTCCCTTTCTTGCTAACACACACACTCACACAGGTACACATACACAACCCTCATTTATAAGACCATACCTGTGGCTAAGTCACTTTACCTAGAAAAAAAACCACAAACATATGTATTGGGCATGTTAATTTTACTGAATGTGTTTTAGTGTGAATTTCTTTTTTTTTTTTTTTTTTTTTTTTTTTTTTTGAGACGGAGTTTCGCTCTCGTTACCCAGGCTGGAGTGCAATGGCGCGATCTCGGCTCACTGCAACCTCCGCCTCCTGGGCTCAGGCAATTCTCCTGCCTCAGCCTCCTAAGTAGCTGGGATTACAGGCACGTGCCACCATGCCCAGCTAGTTTTTTGTATTTTTAGTAGAGACGGGGTTTCACCATGTTGACCAGGATGGTCTCGATCTCTCGACCTCGTGATCCACCCACCTCGGCCTCCCAAAGTGCTGGGATTACAGGCTTGAGCCACCGCGCCCGGCTAGTGTGAATTTCATACATAATAATTGTACAGAGAAGTAGCAGCTTTTCCAAAATAATTGCTGTGAAAAACACTCCACACTCCGATTTCCTATCAGCTTTCTTAATGCAAACCCCATTACGCTGCAGGTAGAAATACATAAGTAATTTTGAGGTCGCTTTAGAGAAAGGGTCCAGGTGTTTTCGGTTTAAAGATAAATGCTCTTTATGGAACCAGGTGGAGTTCTCATAGAGAAGCAAATGCACTTTTCAAAACTCTTCAACTGAAATCTTGTTGATGTTACAAAGAGTTTCAGAGTGTACTGATAGAATAGTAATGAGAAAAAAATAAAACAAACCAGTATACCAGGAAGCAACTTTAATGCTAAAAGAACTAACAGCCTCCCAATTATCTACTATCAGAGTTTAATATATATGCAATCAACATGCATCAAGCTTGACTCTGCCAACTTTAAACTGATTATAATTCACACAGCAAGTTTTTTTTTTACTTGCCTATGAGAGAAAAAAGGCTTATAAAAAATCAATAGCATTGATAGCCTATGTGGGAGAGTGCTTCTTTGAAAATAAAAAGTGTTTAAATGCTTTTTAGAATTCTTTTGCAAGAAAGTAATATTCAATTTAAAAGCAAATGTTATTGCCTCATTATATAAACAAACATTCCTAGGCTATTCTTTAGCAATAAAAATTAAAGAAGGGACTAGTGTGACTTCCCACCATAACGGCTATTCTTTGATCCATTCTCATTCTTTTTTTTTTTTTTTTTTTTTTTTTTGAGACGGAGTTTCGCTCTTGTTACCCAGGCTGGAGTGCAATGGCGCGATCTCGGCTCACCGCAGCCTCCGCCTCCTGAGTTCAAGCAATTCTCCTGCCTCAGCCTCCCTAGTAGCTGGGACTACAGGCGTGCGCCACCATGCCCAGCTAATTTTTGTATTTTTAGTAGAGACGGGGTTTCACCGTGTTGACCAGGATGGTCTCGATCTCTTGACCTCGTGATCCACCCGCCTCGGCCTCCCAAAGTGCTGGGATTACAGGCTTGAGCCACCGCGCCCGGCCATTCTCATTCTTTTCTATGAGCTTCCTACTGACCAACAGTGCTAATCTGTCAGGACAAACAACCCTGACAGAGTAAACTTACTTGACCAATGTGTGGATGGTCCTAAGCTAGTGAGAACTGCGCCCTGATGTGGTTATTATAGAGTCCTAATCAAAACTAAACATAGTTATAAGAGGCTGTTTGCCCACTTTTAGAGTGTCTATTTATATACAAACAATGCAACTGTAATATACTTATTCTAGTGGTTTCATGAACTTTTCTATTTGTGGTTTCATTAAAGCAAGCATTCTAGGAGGCTTTCAGTGCAAGTGGGCACTTGAAAAAATTCAGTTGAATTTATTTACAAATTTCTGTTCAAATTTATTCCGTTTATGTCGACATTACCACCCACATTAACACTCATTTAAAACCTAAATTAGTAACATGGGATTATCATGTTGAGTTCTGAAGAATTCTGTCTATGAAATGCTTTTCATTAATGAGATAAATTATAACTGTACTTTCCTTGAAGAGCAATTATATATTCTCCACCTTGCAGCTTATATTTAAAAATAAGTTATCTTAATGCATTGTGTCTACACATAAAATATTTATCAACAATCACCAAGGATTTCATTCTGCCATTTTTAAAATATGCTTCACATCAAAGGCTTTAATATTCTTAAGTTACCCGCCAAGATGACATCCCAAGCAAGACATGATTTAATCAGATATTTGGAAACCATTCAATTTCATATAAGAGTGAAGGAAAGAAAACACATTAACTCTCAAAGAAAACGCATTTTCACCTATAAAAATATTTATTTGCTCATATGGATGATTTACTTTACCAGAAGAAATCTCTAAGTTGGACCCTCAGGGTCTATTTTGCACTATAATTTCAAACACGTGAATATTAAATTCCTCCAAGTTACAAATTTATTCTCTTGCATCAAAAATGTATTCCTCTGCGTGGTTTTTTTCAACTTTGACACGAATAATTTATTGCTAGATGCCTTTATAAGACAGCAGGAAACATGCTTACCTCTTTTATATCCTTTTAATCAGAAATGGACTGGAATCCATAGGGAACATTTAAACACATTTGGAAGAAGGAAAGTTTAACTAACTTGCTATTTTCTTATGAAAACATTGAGAAAGGAACCCTTCTAAATAACTTATGCTGTTTGTTAAATCTCTCTACCTAGAGAGAAATCCAATAATTGAATAATGGTGATAAGAAAAACATATCTCATCCTTATGCTTTATCTGTGTGACTCATAAGAAAAAAGATAAAAAGGAAAATTCTTATCCCATAATCACAAGAAACAGGATAATACTACCCGAATATTGTCATTTGTGTAGGTACCTCCTTGGAAGGAATCAGCATTCTCATCCATTGCAAGATGATCTTCAATTATATGATTCACATAGTATTTTATCACAGCAACACTAAAAGAATTATGCTATTTAAATTACAATGTATTTTAATATTTTTATATCTTAAAATGGATGTTGATGGCTGTCTTTTTGGCCACCCCCTTCATTTTACAAATGAGGAAACTAAGTTCTAGTGAGGGTAAGTGACTTGTTCAAGGTCACAAAATTTATGCTACAAGAGGTAGTAGAACTCCATATCACCTGGCTTTCAATCTAGGATGTACAAACAATACAACTGTAACACATTTAGCCTGGTGGCTTCATGAACTTTTCTATTTGTGGTTTTTGGTTATAGACCCTTGTTCTATAATCAAGTCATGCATCTACTAACTCAGCTAGCTAGCTTGGAACAAAGGATCTAGCCAACATTTATTGAGGACTTACATATGAGCAGAGACAAGGAACCCTGTGTACCAGTTATCAATCTATTGCTCAGCTCCAAATGCTCTTCATTAATGGATGAATTTTCATATGCATTTCTCTTGTGCAGTCAGCATGGTGTTAAGCTTTTATTGAGGAAGACACTGCAGCAATATCCCAAAAGGAAGGGACTCCCCTTATTTTTCCTGTGACTGCATGCATGGTCAGTCAGGGGTGTTATGGGAGGGTGTGTACAGCGCTTGACACCAGTCATACCCTTAGAAGCTTGACCTTGAAGCTCTGGCCTCGCATAGTGATCACCTTCCCAGAACCCTATCAACACTAACACTAGCCTATTCTGATGCCATTCTTCCCTCTGCACACCCACATGCCGTGCCCTGCCTAGCCATTAGCTGCAGCTCACCTGTTCCCCCTCTTTTCCTCTGTTCCTAAAGAGTTGCCTCCAACTTGCCCGGAGACTACAGACCAGCTCTGGCCCAAACAAACCAGCAAAATTCTCTGCCATCCAATGGGCTACAACTATACGTTCTCCAATAAGGTCTGAACCTCAGTCTTAAGGGGGAGCCCCCAAGTATGCATTTGCCCTTCTCCTCAGCCCTATGGTACCCTATAAGGTTTTCTTATATCTTATAGTTACCCTTTATCATAGTTTAATAATTATTTATATCATATGTCCCCTATTCAAATCATTGTGTGGCTTCCATCTCCTGATTGGACCCAGGCTGATACACCTTGCCAGAGATGGAGTCATGGCCCAGTCCAAGAATTACAGCACCAATGGCCGGGCGCGGTGGCTCAAGCCTGTAATCCCAGCACTTTGGGAGGCCGAGGCGGGTGGATCACGAGGTCGAGAGATCGAGACCAGCCCGGTCAACATGGTGAAACCCCGTCTCTACTAAAAATACAAAAAATTAGCTGGGCATGGTGGCGCGTGCCTGTAATCCCAGCTACTCAGGAGGCTGAGGCAGGAGAATTGCCTGAACCCAGGAGGCGGAGGTTGCGGTGAGCCGAGATTGCGCCATTGCACTCCAGCCTGGGTCACAAGAGCGAAACTCCATCTCAAAAAAAAAAAAAAAAAAAAAAAAAAAAAAAAAAAAAAGAATTACAGCACCAAGAACAAAGGTAACAAAAAAAAACAAAACAAAACAAAACAAAAAAAAAACTCTTTTTTCTGATACAGTGGATTAAATCAAGTCACCCAAGGAACATTACCACTGTTCAGCTATACAACAGGGGTTCTGTTGTGCTGAGTATAGTATAAAAATAAAAAGAATCATCAAACCTTTCTATACACCTGTGAGGCAAGCAGGGCAATCACCAGACACTTGTGTGGTGATCCAGAAGAGTATCTGCAGAGCTTCCACAGACAGACTCAACCTGCTTCATCACGGGCATGGGTTGGTCCTACCTGAAGGACCATTTGCCTGGTGCACAGGCTTCTTGACTCTCCCCATCCTGGAAACTTTCCCTGAAATAATTTCTTCCTGCTTTTCTCTGTGGTCTGCAGGCTGAGCTCTTCTATATTTCCTGGGTCTCAACTTGTAGGCATTGTGATTAACCTGTATTTCCTTACTTCTGACCAACATTAGTCATCTTGTGTCCTGAGTTCTGAAGGCTCTGATGACACTTTTTTGTTTGCTTGTTTGTTTGTTTGTTTGAGATGGAGTCTAGCTCTATTGCCCTGGCTGGAGCAGAGTGGTGCAATCTCAGCTAACTGCAACCTCCACCTCCTGGGTTCAAGTGATTCTCCTGCTTCAGCCTCCCTAGTAGCTGGGATTACAGATGTGCACCACCACACTCAGCTAATTTTTGTATTTTTATTAAAGACAGGGTTTCACCATGTTGGTCACTCTGGTCTTGAACTCCGACCTCAGGTGATCCACCCACCTCAGCCTCCCAAAATGCTGGGATAACAAGTGTGAGCCACCGCACGCAACCACTAACAACACTTTTTAAGTGATAAAAGAAATCTACTACTTCTTCTCACCTTCAACCAGCCATGGCAATTTCAGTTCCGTTAGGGACTGAGTACCTCTTCTTGACGCTTGTTCTATAATCAAGCTTATGTTTGAATCTAGAGGTGTTGCAAAAATCCACAGAAGCTGAGAGATGACCAAGCACAACCTGACTTTCTAGGCACTCGAGCCTCTCTCTTGCTCACTCATTCAGCAGCCGTGTGCACTGAGCCCCAGCTGTGGGCCAGGCAGTATTCAGGCTGGGGCATAATCATGACAATATCTGCTCTCCAAATTGACAGTCCACCAAGAGACAACTACAAACACAAAAGTCCTGCAAGGAGAAGCAGGGGCTGCTGTGAAAAGAGGAGGTGGCCGAACCTGGTCTGAAGATCAGTAAAGGTTTCTCACAAGAAGTGACATTGGCAGCTAAGGCTTTAAGGGTGAGCAGGAATTGGTCAGGCAACTGCCTTATTATCCCCAAGTGTCCAGTCCCTGCATTTCCTGTGCTCCAGAGGACACACCTGATTTGGCACCTCATCCTAGCTCTCCTTTCTCAGGAGTTTCTGCATTTCCCCTGGTTACCCCTCATTCTAGCCCCCATAATGAAACATAGGTCTTTGTCTCATATTGTCTTGGTTCGTTTGTGAACAGCACTCATAGTCCAATCACCTGAGATCAACATTCTGACCCTACCACCTACAGTCTTTATGAATAAGACAAGTCTTATTGCTTTTCTGAGTCATTTTTCTTATCCTGAAATATAGAGTTATTTATATCTTCCTACCTACTTCACAGGCATAAGAATAAATCAAATAATTGTGCTATTGCTGCTAGAGTATAAAAGGAGATTTTAAAGAAGTAGAACTATTTAGTTTAAAAAATATGAGTTAGGCCAGTTGTCCCCAAAACACTTATCATTTCCTATGATGCTCTTTATATTATAACTATAGTCATAGTAACAATAAAAGTGAATAATTTCATTGCTTATTTTGGGGTCTGTGCAGAGCAGACACCCTACAAGTATTTTTCAATCACTTAATCTTCCCAACAAGTCTGTGAGGTAGATATTGGTACTATTACTATTGTTATGATTATCCCATTTTCAGATGGATATGAGGCAGAGAGAGGTCCAGTAATTTGTGCATAATCACGCAGCCAAGAAATGGTGGAGCGAAGAGCAGTTGTGAGTGGGCACATCATGGCTATCTTCCCTTCATTTCCTAACTCTCTGCTTCAACACACCTCCCCTGATTCTGCCCCTGGTATTGTTTCCTGTGGTCTGAGTTAAAAGCAGCTTAGTCTGTTCTTTTCTTTATAGCACCTCCACAGAGCTGACTTTTACATGCTGCAATCATCACAAACTCCAAACCGCTTCTTGAACAGGCAGTCACACAGAGATAGAGAATGTGACAGTGGCCCACTCTATCAGTGCTGGAAAGACTGAGTCCATGGAGGGGTAGAGAAAAAGCAGGTCAAATGAAAGCCTCCTGCCTAAAGTGTTAAATTTTCTTTTTAAAAACAAAAACCTCTATCTACAGACAACAGCATGTGCATCCATCAGGGCACCTGACTCATTGCCTCTATTCCAGTGGCAATTCCTAACTGGATTAGGTTCAAAAAAGCAGGTAGAGAAAATATGATACTATCAGAGAGCCTTGGGCCTTTTTGTTACCCTGACAGGTTCTAGCTAGATTATCACCATCGGTGTTCCGATAACAAGATACTCCTTTTCTTTGCTAAAGCTCACGGGAGACTTTCTTTCAAATAGACAGGAAATTGAGAGTCCTGAATAGTCTATGCCCAAGGCACTCTCCTATAGCTCATTTCAAAAAAGCGTTGATTCTGTTATCATTTGGGGACATAATGTGCTATACAGAGTAAAGTAATGAGAAAGGAAATTAGATGAAAATGACTGAGACCAAAAAGAAAAGAGAAAGAGAAAGAAATATATCCATTCGAATAAAGTAGTCATGTCGGGAATCTCATTTGCTGAGAGGAGACAAACTATGTGCCTGCTAGATGGTCCTCCTGGCTCCACCCACACTGTACCTCCTCTGGTCCCCTCTACCCTTCAGAAGGTCTAGAAGTGCGCTCTCCCAGCAGGAATGAGCTGGTTCAGCTGAAGGCTACAAAGCCATTAGCTCACACTGGCATTGGTAGGTGAACTCTCTGAACTATTGACCTGTGGGTGCTGGACAATCCCTTGTTCCAGCAAGGCCACTTCTTGCAACCAGAAAACTCTCATGGCGCATGGCCAGCCAAGTGTTTCCTGCTCCCCTCCCTACTTCTCCATATAAATGAAAAGTCGTACCAGGGCAGGATTCTTCTTGAGGAGCATCTTCTTTGGTGCATCCAGCTCTCCCTGAGCACCTTGCACACAACGAACTGACTCTTTCAACCTTCCCCAGTAGATTTCATTTTAAGCATACCCCTCATGGTACTAGAAGTGTTTGTCCTACCCTATGACATGGCACTTGAATGACACAACTCAAGAAGTACACCCCCGTGCTCCATAATCACCCACTGATTTTTATTCCAAATAAATCTGCCCTGAGAAGGCAGGGTGGTGAAAAGGAAAAGCCAGTCTTTGGGGAAAGACAGAGCTGAGATGCAGTCCTGGCTCTGTCAACATGAACTATAAACTGTTGGGTCTCAGGAAAACAATACCCCAAAATGAAGGCCTCAGAAGCAGCCTCAGATGCAAAAGTTATTTTCCAACCCTCTGCCCTCCTGTCCCTGGCCCCTCATTCCAGAGGAGGCCCTGCCCCACATCCAGAGGGAAGAAATGCTTTCAGAGGCCATATTAGAACCAGACAGGCCTTTCTGGGTTTCCCTATTCAGTCTCTCAGTGCTTGATCACGCCCTTTTTGTCCAGTCATATTTCTACACAGCTGTGCATACTTGGCTGAACTTAAGCATAAAAATGGACCATTTCCCCTGTCTCTTTGGCTTTTCATTCTGAAGGCTCCTAAGTCATTTAACACTATGATCTATGATCAAATAAATTTGTTCACCTTTTCTCCTATGAACCTCCCTCTTGCCAGTGATTTTCAGCAAACCTTCAGAGGCCTGAGGAGAAGCTTTCCCTTAATCCCGGCATTACTCTCAGGCCAATTTATCCAACTTCCAGGTAAACTAGAGATAAAAATGCATACTTCGTAGGTTCTCACGAGCTTTAAAAAACTTGATAAAACTTTATTTCCTTTCTACATTTCTCCTTCTTCTACTTCAGTCTCTTTCTCTTCAGACTTAAGAATTCATTTCATTTGAATTCTGGATGTCTGTAGAAGTCAGGTCATTTTTATAGGATGAAGATTTACCTCTGCTGAGTTATTTAATTTAAAAATGCCACAGATTTTTTTTTTTTTTTTTTTTTTGAGACAGGTTCTTTCCCTACCATCCAGGCTGGAGTGCAGAGGCACAATCATGGTCTACTGCAGCCTCAGCCTCCCAGACCCAAGTGATCCGCCCATCTCAGCCTCCTAAGTAGCTGGGACCACAAGCATATGCCATTACGCTTGGCTAATTTTTTTATTATTTGTAGAAATGAGGGTCTCCCTATGTTGTCCAAGCTGGTCTCCAATTTCTAGACTCAAGTGATCCTCCCACCTCAGCCTCCCAAAGTGCAGGTATTACAGGTGTTAGTCACTGCACCTAGCCCTCAAAGATTTTTAAGGCAATTTTATAACATCATTTCTCAAAACATACTGAGCAATGACAGTAACATTTATTGAAGTGTGTCAAAGACTCCAAAGTGACTACTTTGAAAACAATAATAGGCCTTCTGTGAGTTCTGGTCTGTTGAAATAAAATTAGTTTAGATGTCTAATACTGGTCAGTCATGCCATTGTTAAGCACCTGCTCTCTTGAACAAACAGGGTTGTGCCCTGTGAGAAGCACAAAAACAAATCCAACAAAATCAAACACTACATGTTCTCACTCATAAGTGGGAGATGAACAACGAGAACACAAGGACATGGAGAGGGGAACATTGCATACCCGGGCTTGTTGGGAAGTTGGGGGAAAAAGGAAGGAGAGCATTAGGACAAATACGTAAAGCATGTGGGGCTTAAAACCTAGATAACAGGTTGATAGGTGCAGCAAACTACCATGGCAAATATATACCTATATAACAAACCTGCACATTCAGCACATGTATCCCAGAACTTAAAGTAAAATTTTTTTTAAAATGAATATAATCCACTCTTTGTTTACCTACCTAAATGATAGATACGTTTTGAGAATTAAAGTAATAAAATGGTGCATGTGAAATATGAGAATTAAAGTAATAAAATGGTGCATGTGAAATATTTTGTGATTATGTAAATAACAGGGAAAGTAGTCGTCAAGAGTCTTTCAGTCAAAAATGATAAATCCAATTGTCTTTCAGGAAAAAAATGGGGGTTTATTGTCTCAAGCAATTAAAGTCCAGGAAGATTTAGCTTCAGGAATCACCAGATCAAAATGTTCAAGTGATCTAACAATCTGTTTCTGTGTGTGTGTATGTGTGTGTTATTGTGTGTGTTTCTATGTGTGTATGTATATGTGTATACATGTGTGTGCATCATCTCTGTTCCAGCATTTTTCCTGTGTTGACTTATTTTGAAGACCAGTCATCTTTTGTGTTAATAATAGCCTTAAATTTATATCCTCACAGTTGAGCAACTGTGGTGGAAAAAGAGCCTGTCTTTCCTGTCTTTCCCATTAGTTACAGCAAAAGTCCCAGATTGCATCTCATTAGTCTGGTATGGACCATGTGACTCTCCATGAACTAATAACTAGGGCCCAGTAGATGAAATGCTAAGATTGCTGAGGCAAGACTCATATGGCCTTCCCTGGAGTCTGGAGTCAGCTTCATATAATCACATGGACAAAAGTAGGAAAATTCGGGTGATGTTTCCTAAAGAATTGGAAATATACGCTGGGCATGCAAAAAAAAAAAAAGTAGGTATTAAAGACAATATTAGAATGTGTGTGCCAGAATAACCCAAAGTTATAATGGCTTCAGTAAAAATAGAAGTGCACTTCTCTTTCACATTCAAGAATCACAGTGGTAGTCAGATCAGAACTTCAAGGAGTAAGAGATCAGGCTCAACTACCCTGTGGGATTTCCACTCTAAAAATCACCTCATAGTGCAAGATGAATGTTGCAGCTCCAGTGATTACATTCTCCTTCTACCCAACAGACAGGAAGTAGTGTACAAAAAATGCAGATTCCCCTGCCATTGGACCACTTCCATCTACATCCTATTGAGTAGAACATAGTCATGTGGTCACATCCATCTACAAAGGAGGCTAGAAAATATGGCCTTTATTCTGGGCAACCATGCACCCAACCAAAAAATTGAGATTTAAAATCACCATTGAATAAGGAGAGGATGAATACTCAGGGAAAACTAGAAGTCTTTACCACACAGATTTAAATATATACTTATAATACAATATAAGTAAGTGCTAATAATAATAAGATGATGGATTTTGCTTTATATTTCTGGAATGCTAAGCAGCTGAAATTCAAATTAGTCTTCTGATAATGCCGCCAAATTAGGGAATCACTGACCCAGAAGAATAGTAAATACTGATAAAAGTAAAATTGTGGCAGCCACAGACTTCAAACACATAACTTTTTTTTTTTTTTTTTTTTTTTTTGAGACGGAGTTTCGCTTTTGTTACCCAGGCTGGAGTGCAATGGCGCGATCTCGGCTCACCGCAACCTCCGCCTCCTGGGCTCAGGCAATTCTCCTGCCTCAGCCTCCTGAGTAGCTGGGATTACAGGCACGTGCCACCATGCCCAGCTAATTTTTTTGTATTTTTAGTAGAGACGGGGTTTCACCATGTTGACCAGGATGGTCTCGATCTCTCGACCTTGTGATCCACCCGCCTCGGCCTCCCAAAGTGCTGGGATTACAGGCTTGAGCCACCGCGCCCGGCTCAAACACATAACTTAACATAGCTTTAGGCATTCACCAAAAACATAGTTCTGAGAATATTAACAAAATAATTTTCTACACAATGGGAGTTTATAATTTCCTATCTTCAGATCATGTCACAAACAGTAACAACTAGTTTACATGATAACTTTGAGAATAATTGTCAACAAATATTATTCCTGTTTACCATTAAGGAATCAAAATCAAAGGCAAGACAAGAAAATACCTAAGAATTCTACATGTCTGCAGAATAAAAGGAAGAGGCTTGTTTCTAGGATTCTCATTGTTATGGATCCAGTCTACATTTCCAGATTCCCTTCTCAGAAATTCTCTTCCCAATGCAGCCATTGCTTCAGTGTAACTCTCCTTTCATTCTGCACAGTCCTCAGGTTTTCACCGGAATACTTTGATGCTGCCAAGCACTCCAGGTGAAACTTCCTGAAAACATTTCCTCTTGTGAAAATTTTATCCTTCCTTTCATAATTGCAAAACCACTAAACAAACACTTGACGGGCGCACTGGGAGAGAGAAAAATAATAACTAAAACTAAGCTCCCCTTTTAAAATAAGAATGCTCTCTCTGAACACTAACATAATTGAAAAAAAATCTAATCAAGCAAAAATATAAATGCAATCAATTTCTGTATCATTTGATAAAGACTAAAACAAGTATATTTAATTGCTTATAAAAATAAATGCAAAACACATTATTTTATTTATTTTATTTTTTCTTGAGACAAGGTCTCATTCTATTGCCCAGGCTGGGGTGCAGTGACGTGATCATTGCTCACTGCAGTCTGAAATTCCTGAACTCAAATAATCCTCACCTAAGCCTCTTGAGTAGCTAGGATGATAGCTGCAAGCCACTGTGCCCAGCTAATTTTTTAATATTTTGTAGAGACAGGGATATCACTATACTGCCCAGGTTGGTCTCGAACTTCTGGGCTCAAGCAATCCTCCTGCCTCAGCTTCCCAAAGTCCTGAGATTACAGGAATGAGAGAATGAGCTACTGTTCCCATATTAAAAAGCATTATACTAAAAATAACAACTACAGTAAGAGATTTATAACATAACCTCAGAAACTAATAGAACAAGCTAACAATAACAAATGAAGATATCAAATTCTTGAACAATTGGTATTGGATATATTAAATTTATTTAAATATTAGGTTGGTGTAAAAGTAATTGCAATTTTTACACACTATCAAAGTTTAATATTTAAATAAATCGCATTTATTCAATTACTTTTAATGGCAAACACTGCAATTACTTTTGCACCATCCTAATAGATTAGCTGTAGTATGATACATCATTTGAACATACATGCAACATATATAAGAATAAACCATTTCAAGCCTTTACAATAATCTCATCAAATTCCAAATGACCAATATGTACTTCAGACTATTATTCAGACTACTATACAATAATTTTATAAATGAATACCAAAAATATAGCTATTGAGATGTAACAAATGTTTGAGAACTAAATAATATATAATCCAACAATCCATGGGCTAAGATTAAAAAAAACTTAAAGAAAATTAAGATCTATTTCTACCCTGAATGCAAACAAAACCCAGTTTATGTAAAATTTTGTTTGACATGGCTAAGGCAGCACTTGGGGAATTTATTGTTTATATGGACTCACTAGGAATTAAGAAAGGTTAAAAATTAACATCTTTGTTATTTTTCTCCTTGCTTCTTTGGATGTGTCTTTCTCAGGAGACTTTTGTTTATTCAGTCCAACATTTAATTACTTGAAGTTTTTTCAGCCTTCACCTTTTATGGCGCTTTTGAAGCAATGCTATCTGAGATATTATTAAGCAGAACTGCTAGACAGTTCAAACCCTGGGGACTGATGGCAGCCAGCAACTTACAGTGAAAATCAGATGACCTTGCTTTTCTGTTTATGATATTCTATTGTTTATCAATAGTTTTATATTTTCAATTCTTTTCACATGAAAAGAACTATAAAACTTTTTGAATGCACTGACAAAGATTTGTAATACCTCTTTGTATCAAGAACACCATCTCTGGAAAACAAATGGGCATTTGACAAACCAATCAATTGTTTAATTGAATGCATTTGACAAAACAATCCATTGTTTAATTGGGGGAGGTGATTATTCACTTCTCCGAGTGGATTTGAAATGCCATAGTTTCTTGCCACAGAGGCTTCTAGTTACTTTCCAAGAAACAAAATTACCTGGTGTTATTAATATATAAAAGCTTGATTTTTTTATTCAGAAATATTTTAGTCTTCAGCCTTCCCGGCAGAATCTGGAAATTTTGTTGAACACTGAAAGCATTAAGAGACCTGTTGACACTTGTTACTGTAGTGAGAGGAAATGAAATATCATTTTCTTTTATACTGCTTGTCTCCTCTTTCTCATACCATACAAGAAAATGTAGATACGCAAGTAAAATCTGTCAAAAATTTACATTTGTTTAAGAAAAATATATTTAAGAGGAGATTACAGGAATTGGCCATATCATCTTTTTACTGGAAAACTACTGCCTGTCTGCCAGCATCAATGTCGAGTACCAGGTAAGCAACTTACCATATTTTAGGGATGGATCTAATTATAGCAAGCAAAATTAAGCTACTTTCTGATGGCACATGCACTTTCCTGTGTCCCACGTTTTATAATGTGCATTTCCTGTCATTTGTCCCTTTGCCTAATTCAGAAGTCTTGGGAGATGTTTAGCAGGAATGTGAGAGTCCTGAAGGTACAAGACATGCAAAAAATTCTAACAGGAAGTATAATCAATGGTGGGCAATGATGACAAATTGTGTCCCACAAGAATTTATGTTCAACCAGCACTCAAGTAAAAGAGGGCAAGACTGAGGAAGAAGCTGAAATACAGGTATCTGTGCTCAGGAAGCAAAAGCTAAAATTTTTTAGAGGCAGTTTTTCTGTGAGCAAAGAATTTCCTGCAAGGAAAAAAAATGGGATAAAGGGCATACAGGTGCTTCAAAAAAAGAATTTCGGAATGAATTAGCACTTTAATCTATGTGACTATATAATTTAATTTGAAAGTAAGCACTAAACAATTAAAAAGTTAAAATACAATTTATTTTCAAGTCCTAACTTCCAGTACCTGTGAACATGATTTTATTTGGAAACAGGCTCTTTGCAAATGTAATCAAATTAAGATGAGCTCATACTGGATAAGAGTGGGCCCTAAATTCATTAACTGGTATCCTTATAAGGAAAGAAAAATTTAGAGACACAGAGACACACACATACATAGAGGGGGAAAGTCCAAATAAAGACAGACAGAGATTGGAATCAGACAGGTATAAACCAATGTATTAATCCGTTCTTCCCCTGCTAATAAACACATTCTCAAGTCTGGGTACTTTATAAAGGAAAGAGGTTTAATTGACTCACGGTGCAGCATGGCTGGGAGGCCTCAGGAAACACACTACGATGGAAGGGAAAGCAAACAAGTCCTTCACATTATGGCAGGAAGGAGAAGAATGACTGCCGCGAAGGAGGAATCCCATTATAAAACCATCAGATCTCGTGAGACCTAACTCGCTATCATGAGAACAGAATGGGGGAACTGCCCCCATGATTCAGTTATCTCCACCTGGTTTCTCCCAAGACACATAGGGATTATGATAATTACAATTCAAGATGATATTTGGCCGGGAACACAGCCAAACCGTATCAACCAAGGAACACGAACAAATGCTGGGAGTTACCAGAAGCGAGGAAGAGGCAAAGGAAGGAGTCCTTGAGTCTCTGAAAGCTCAAGGAGTCTTCAGAGGGTATATGACCCTGCCAGCACCTTGATTTAGGGCTTCTGACATCCAGAACTGTGAGAGAATAATTTCTATTGTTTTAAGCCAACTCAGTTTGTAGTGATTTGGTTCAGCAGTCCTAGGAAACGAACATAGATAGAAATGATATTTCTGGCTCAAAATTTTCAACTACATCATCAGGAGTTAGTTGCAGACACTGGACCCTCGAGGATATGGAAAAGTCTGGCACTGGTTATTTGATTTAAACGTAGTAAGAACCATGTTAACGCTCAGAAACCAGACTTTAGCAGCCCATAGCATGCTGCAGTGAATTATCTAATTAAACTAATTCCTATGTTCACCTGGAATAAATTGACCTTTAAAAGAGATTTAGGGAACCTGAGCTACTCTCTGATCTTAGAATAGTATGAAGAACTAAAGAAATTCAAAATTGTGGAGTAGCAACTTTTAACAAAACCAGAAAGTTTAAACAGAGAGAAGTTCCAATGCTTAAATTCTCTGTACTAGGATGAACTGAAGAATTTCTAGTATTATTTAACACTAAAGCTAAGATAATTGGAGACCAAATTTCTTCCAAGGGCTGAGGTCAGTTTCATGATTTCTTACATGACAGTTACAGCGTTGGTCACAAAGGAGTGGGACAGAATTTAGAATATTTGGACTACACCAAGACTCCAACTCCCCATGAACCTCCTCAGACAAATGGATCAGCCCTCTCTGCCCTGTCCTGATAAGGCTGTGCCACTTTCTTAAAGACATTGTCTCTCCCTTACCTGAGTAGATCGCTTTGCAAGAGGAAGCCACTTCTCAATTCTCATCTTCGATCTTCCCGCACCCCACCGCCACTCCTCGCAGTCTTTAGATATGAACCATAAGAAGATACAGTGTATGCTAGTAGACTAAACCCAAGAAGAAAATTCCTTGTAGTATGTTAAATTTCAGGAAGGATACTATACCATGGTGGTTAAGGCACTGGCATCCAGCTGCCTGAATTCAATTCCCCCTGTGATACTTACTGTGTGACCTTTTTCAAGGTTTTTTACATATTTTTGCCTCAATTTTCTCATTTGTGAAATTCAAATAGTAACAGTTTTATCCCTTAGGGTCTTTGTAATAATTAATCAATATATACGTAACATGCTTAGAATAGCTGGCATACACTAAGTGCTATGTAAGTCATAGCTATTAGGGTACATGAAACTCTAGAATACAGTGTGCTCAGGGTCCACCCAGCAATCATCCCTTAGTGTAGTTAGACTCTGGCCTTTTCTGCTCTGCAGGCTCCATGCTGCTGTGTTCCACACCTCTGGATGACTGCTACCCTCGGCACAGTCAATCTGGACATCTTCTGTGCTGAGCAGGTGCACATGGCTAAGGAAACAAAGACAGTAACAAAGCCATATGTGCTGATATCAGATTCAGCTTACTTAATCTGCAACATGTAAAAGCAGAATTATGTAGTGAGACCAAAAGAGTGAGGCCCAGGATACAGCTGCTTCTTTTTATAAAACTACCATTTATTGCTTCTCTTTATAAAACCACCATTTACTGAGGGCCTTCAGTTACAGACACTGTGTGCTTCCCACTTTATAAGCTATTGTGGATTGAGGTCCACTCAAATGTTTATGTCCCCTCAAATTTCGCAGTTGAACCCTAACCCCCAGTGTGATGATATTTAGAGGTAGGGGTCTTTGGGAAGTAATTAGGGGCCCTCATGATAATGGAATTTATGTCCTTATAAGAACAGACCAGAGAATTTGCTCTATAAAGCTGTCTTCACCATTCTCCCTCACCCTCATATGAGGATACAGGGAGCTGGTGGTGGTCATTTACAAACCAGGAAAAGAGCCCTCACCAAAATTCAACCATGCTGGCACCCTTACCTTGGACTTCCAGCCCCCAGAACTGTGAGAAAATAAATGTATATTGTATAAGCCACCTGGGCTATCACACTTTTTACGGCAGTCCAAGCTAACTAAGACATGGACGTTTTCCATTGTCCTCACAAGAGTGAAGGAGACCCAGTCCCTGCCCTCAGGGAACTTTCAGTTTACTGATTAGGTACTGATACCAGGGTGATTAGATACAGAGATAGGGAAATACGCTAAGGATAGCTTGAGGAAAGAAATATATAAAGTTCCCCTTCAACACACACCTACAACTCTCTGACAAACACAAGGGGTTTGTTTCTTGCTTGATGACAGCAAACAGTGCACTTTGAAAACAATGTCAAACATGTTTCTTCCCACCCCTTGCCTAGCAAGTTCTTAGGAGTTATGCTTTTCTCTCTTCCTTCTCCTCCTCCTCTATGTTTTTCTCTACTTTTGCCCTCACCTGCTTCAAAATTCTTGGAAGAGGTTGTACCAGCGTTCACCAGAATCCTGAGATTTCATGGCAATTATGTCCCACTTAGTGTGGTTGTTTCAGAACCAAGGACAGCACTATCTTTCCCAGACCAAGTTTTCTATCTATGCTATAGAGTGATTCGATTTCCCCCAAAGTCACAGTTAAGACAGGTCTTTCATATGCCATTCTAAGAAAATAATATTAATGTAAAATAATAGTAGCAATGCCTAATGTTTATTGAGTGTTTAATGTATGCTATATGTTTATTATTTAATTTAATTCTCATAACAACCCTACAAAGTAGATATTTTTATTATCCCCATTTGACAGTTGAAAAACAAACATCAAGTGGTTTGCTCAAGGTCACATGGATAGTAAGAATCAGAACCAGAAGTGGAATCCAAATTAGGCATTTACTATTGTTATTCTATTTGATATCACTTCTTATATAACTCTGTTTGCTGCAATTATTCTTTCTCTTAATAACTTTTCCATAATAAAGCACTGTTTTCCAGGAGCGCTATCATAAATATGTGCATTTCACCATATGAACCTTACACAACATGACTTCATTACTCATGGGACGTCAAGCTTTCATGAAGCCAGATAACATTAGCAGAGACTCCTGCAAGGAATTACATGGTGAGGCTGAGACAAGACATTCACAATTAACCAGTGCCTTCCACCTTAACCGTTGAACCGCCAGCCCGCAGGACTGCAAGAAAGTGAATGTATATTGTTTAAGCCACCTAGTCAATAACACTTGGTTATGGCAGCTTAAGCTAACTATAAGACATAGACATTTTCCTTTGTCTTCAACCTGTGAGTGATGAAGAGTTACTGCCACCAACAGGAAGGAAATAAGAAGGGCAAATAATATTCATGAAAAAATGCTGTTTTGCAAGGATCTTGGTAGGTAATTTTTGCAATATTTTAAAATTTTATGCTCGATTTTTAAATAAAAGTTATTATAGTTTTTTTCAATTTTGTATACCTACTCCAGAGAAAAGGAAAACCTCACTCATTTTCCAGTACTCAAAGGTAACTACTCTATCTGTTTTGTGTATTTATCCACGGTCTTTACTTTCTAAAGTTATCTTCAGCAAGTAGGGGAGCAAATAGACCATCCAATGACAAACTAAACATTTATCAGCTAAACACACCAAGTAAACTCTCATTCGAAGAAAGGATATCATCTGTTTTTAAAACTAAAGTTTTTTAAATTTACCTAGTAAATATTTTGGATAAGCTTGTGAATATTTTGGAGTTGAGTTTTGATTGTAAACAAGGAATATTAGTAGCTGATTAGCAATCCCATGGAAGAGAAATGTCTAATCTGAGTACTGGATTTCAAAAATCCCAAAACCAACTCGCTATCTATTTATACACCACTAGGTGGTACTAGTTGCTTTTTCTTTCCTCTTTAAGAGGATTTGCACGTGTTTTCTGCTCTTAACACTCCTTAAAATGTGAAATTGAAGGAACTTTGGGAAGTGCTGGAAAAGTTCTAAAATTGGATTGTCGTGATGGCTGACAAATTTAAATCACAAATTTACTAATATGTCTTGAATGACATCTCAGTAAAGCTGTAAAAAAATTTTTAAAGTAAAATTTTCATGTGTGGTTTATCTTAAGAATCCATATGCTTTTCCTGTATATTCAAAGAAAGCAATCTACTTAGCAAATAGTTGAAAATTTTGAATTCATTTATATAATCTGGACATGCTTCCACCATTGTACTTTAGCTTCTTTAATCTGCATACTTTCAGACTTGCCTTACATCAGAAAATTGCCCTAATATTGCAGAAACCTAATTAACCAATATGATTAATTACTTATTTAAAACCTTTTTATATAGTACTCTCAAATAGAAGCAATTCGATTTTGGCATATTGCCTTGCAATAGGTTATTTGCCACGCAGATTATCTCTATGAAGCACAAGAGCCCATAAACCCACATCTTTAACTTGGATGGCATTTTCAGTATTTAATTTGATTAAAGATGGACTTTCTTTCCACAGTGATATAGACGGTACAGCCTATTATCACTAACGCAGACATCCCTTGTTAAGGAAATTACAAAATTGAGAAGTAAGCAAATTTAGTCCAGTAGTTAAATCCCTTGGCCTCTTGGATCTACATTGAACTCCTTATCCTAAGCTCTGTGAGCTTACACAGCATTCAGAAGTTGGAAGCTGCTTAACCTCCCCAGGCCTTTTCCTTATCTGTAAATTTGGAATAAAGCTTTCTCATAGAGATTTTGAGGATTAAATGGGTTTGACATCAGTAACATAGAGGAAGAAAAATGTTATTGAAACTACCATAGTTAACTGTGCTTGCCAAAAGTGGCTATCATAATTCATTTCTGTAAAACTAAATCTCTGTTCTTTTATTCACAGACGTTGTTGAGAAAGAAGAGAACAAAACTGAGATTTGAAGTCTTGGCCAGTGCTCTTAAGCTCAAGATCCGAAGTAGGTGGATGGCTTGTTCTTTTTAATAAAGACATTAAAGACTCAAATATAGCAACTGTTAAAAATTCCAGGAGAGATGGAGGGATATGAGGGTAGTTTAAGACATAGATGTTTAACATTCTGTTTCAATTTGTTTGCATTATTGCAATGCACCCAAGTTTATCATTCTCAAGCCTTCCTTTAATCCTGCCACACAAACAAAGTCTCTGTGTGATTCGTATGAGAGGAAATCAAAGAAAGGGAGCTGAGTCTTACCCTGGCTTGTTATGGAGCAGAAAGAGCAGCTGCAGAATTAGACAAGATCAAGGGCTGCTGTCCAGGCTGGAGTGCAGTGGCGTGATCATAGCTCACTGTAACCTCCAACTCCCTGGGCTTAAGTGTTCCTCTCCTATCAGCCTCCCAGGTAAATGGGACCACAGGCGTGAGTCACCATGCTCAACTGGTTTTCAAAAACTTTTTGTAGAGACAGGGTTTTGCTTTGTTGCCCAGGCTTGTCACTAACTCTTGGCCTCAAGTCATTCTCCCACCTCAGCCTCCCAAAGTGCTGGGATTACAGGCATGAGCCACTTGCACCACGCCTCAAATTTTTTTAAGATGTTAAATAGAAGGTTATAATCAAATGTTCCTGTTTGTGTGCGTGTTGGGTGGGGGGTGTCTTAGTGTATACAGAGTTGAGCCTCATTATTCATGGATTCCATGTTTGCAAATTCACCTACTTGCTAAAATTTATTTGCAGCCCCAACATAACTACTATAGACAACAATAAATACTGACAGCATTTTCTCAGTCGTTTGCACACACACACAGAGCAGGAAAAAAAAATTGAGTCACCTGAGGCACACTTTCCTAGGTACAATCAAACAAGGTAATGTTCTGCCATCTTGTTTCAGCTCACATAAACAAGTATCCTTTCCACTGTCTATTTACTGCCATGATTTTGCGTTTTGGTACTTTTATTTTATTATTTTTATTTACTTTTTTGGTGGCATTGCTTTTTAAAATGGCCCCACCAAGAGTAGTAAATGTAGCATTCCTAGCATTCCTAAATGTAGCAGGCCGTAATATGTATGAGGAAGAAAATATGCATGTAGATAAACTTCATTCAGGCATGAGTTACAGTGCTATTGGCTGGGGGTTCAGCATGACTCAATCAGCATTATATATTAACCAAGCTGTCTTTAAACAGCAATACACATTAAGATACTGCAATACAATTCTGTTGCTAACTATCCAGTTGACATTCAGACTCCACAAGTTAAAGGGCACAGTCCCTCCCAAAGACTGCCCTTACTTCAGATGCCAATATGGGGTATCCAGGCCACCCATACTTCTGACCAACTGGCTACAAATCTGGGGGTTTCAAGGACACCCTCAGGTTCAATAATTCACTAAAGTGACTCACAGAACTCAGGAGAGTGCTACACTTATAACAGTATATTGTAAAGGATTCAAATTACAGTATATTATAAAGTATACAAACCAGGACAAATTAAGTAAAGAGACACAAAGGGTGAGGTCTGGAAGGGCCCCAAACACAGAGCTCCCGTGCCTGCTAAGAAAGCTTCTATTAAAAAGAAAAAGAGTAGCTGTTGGCTGGGTGCGGTGGCTCACGCCTGTAATCCCAACACTTTGGGAGGCCGAGGTGGGCGGATCATGAGGTCAAGAGATCGAGACCATCCTGGTCAACATGATGAAACCCTATCTCTACTGAAAATACAAAAATTAGCTGGACGTGGTGGCACGTGCTCCTGTAATCCCAGCTACTTAGGAGGCTGAGGCAGGAGAATTGCTTGAACCCAGGAGGCGGAGGTTGCAGTGAGCTGAGGTCCCGCCACTGCACTCCAGCCTGGTGCCTGGTGACGAAGTGAGACTGTCTCAAAAAAAAGAAAGAAAGAGAGAAAGAGAGTAGCTGTTGAAAAGCAGGTAGAGCAGAACTACATGAGAGCACAGCCAGCTAGAGCCATTTATGCTCCAATAGCTTTGGAATCCTCAAAAGCCCCTGCAGCTAGTGGGGAACAGGACTGCAAATGTTTATTCTCTACATTTTAGAGTTACCAAAAAGACATTGCTCATTCATTCATTCTTTCTTTCTTTCTTTCAGTAAATATATAATGAGCACCTGCTCTGTCCCAAGCAGTGTTCTAGATGCTACAGAAGCAACCAGAAACGAAATTGGCAAAGCTTTTGCTCTCCTGGAACTTCCCTTCTAGAGGGGAAGAATATGGTGGGGGGTGGGGGCGGGTGGTTCAGGATGGGAGAGGCAGACAATAAATCAGTAAGAAAGACATAATGTATATATATGAAGAAACATTTGACAGTGTAAAATGCCTGAGTCATGAGGCACTGGTTGTTCTTATCCAGCAAAAAGCCTTCTAGGGCAATGACACAGGCACAGGGAACCGGAAAGCATCAGAGAGAACTCTATGAAGATGTGAAAGTTCAAAGCTCCAGGTAAAGGCAAGTTCAAATTCCGGTCATAGGAGGAAGAACGGCACAAAGCGCACAGAGGGCTAAGTATGATAGGAATGGAAGGAAATGTGATCAGAGAGGCAGTCACAGGTTCTAGAATGTAAGGCTCTGAAAGTCACTCTAAGTATTTTGGATTTTATTCAAGTGAGATGGGACACTTTTAGAGGATCTTGAGTGGTGAAATGACTTGACCCAGATTTTAACATCCTCATTCTCACTGCTGGTGGAGAAAGAGGATAGGGTGACAAGAGGGAAAGTATACAAGCATCTAGGAGGTCACTGGCAACCCTGGAAAGACATCATGGGGACTTGGACCAGGATATTAGCACTGGAGGTGCTGAGAGGGAGTCGGACTCTGCATGTATTTTTGAAGGAAGAACCAACAAACTTTACTAATTGAACAGATTCAGGAGAAAAAGTCAAAGATGACTTTTGTTTTGTTTTGTTGCAGAAACAGCTGGAAAGATGGCATTGACTCCAAAGATGGAGCTAAGGATCACCAGAAAAGAATCTATATTTTTCTAAGACTTTTTGGTTTCCTTACTGCTCTGATGTAGCTAAATTAGACTGAGACTATTTCTAATTGCTTTGGCTGCTAAATGGCTAATGGCTTAATTTATATAAAGTACAGTGCTTGAGAGTAAGAACTCAATGAATACTAGCTACTGTTACTACACTTTAGATCACAGTTTACCTTCTAGTCACTGCACTTTAGACTACGGTTTAAATTCATTAAATTCAGTAAAATATCCAGAATAACCAGACCAAAAATTAGGATCGTTCATGAGAAAGTAATCCTTTGTTTTCTAACTTGGTGACTTATCATCCATCTAAGTAAAGAAAGGGTGTTCAAGTATGAAAACTCAGAAGAAACTAAATTTGAATGTATGGCTCTCTGATTTGTTCTTTTGGAATACAAGTTTAAGAGCTAGAGATTAAAATGATTGGGCCAGGGGCAGTGGCTCATACCTGTAATTCCAGAACTTTGGGAGGCCGAGGCAGGTGGATCACGAGGTCAGGAGTTCAAAACCAGCCTGGCCAATCTGGTGAAACCCCGTCTCTACTAAAAATACAAAAAAATTAGCTGGATGTGGTGTCACGAATCTGCAGTCCCAGTTGCTTGGGAAGCTAAGGCAGGAGAGTCGCTTGAGCCCAGGAGGTGGAGGTTGCAGTGAACCGAGATCTCACCACTGGACTTCAGCCTGAGCAACAGTGAGATTCCATCTCAAAATAATAATAATAATACAATAACAATAATAATAATTAGTGATCTCCTAAGAGATGTTGCTGGGAGAGGGACATTTAACCTTTGTAAACCAGAAAATGTATTTTTCTTTCAGTCATACTGTGTTCTGCTCTGTGCTTTACTATCTAATTGCTGTGAAAACAAACTGAATGCATGTCTTAGAGCAAGGACAATTGGCAGAGCATGTGCAGGCCCTACATTGCCTATTGCTTATTTTCATAACTCTATTCAATTATAATTTACATATAACAAAATGTAACCATTCATAAGTTTCTCAAGCCTTGACAAATTCATAACATTTGTATAACCACTATCACAATCAAGGCAAACAATATTGCCATCAGTGCTTTCCCAGAACCCCTCATGTCTTCTGGTGACCACCTCTTCTCTTTATTGTTAAAGATTATTAACTCTAAGCCACCAATCTCTGTCCAGCCAGGTAAATCGAAGCCTCTAAGTTCAGTGGTTTTTTCCCTTTTGGGGAGAAGGAGGGAATTCCACCTCACAGAGACACTACCTGGTATAGTGGAGAAGAGAGGGTGATTTTAATGAAGTATTTGCAGAGTTTTAACTAATTCAGTCATCCAATCTGTGGAGGATTGGTTCCAGATGGATTTCAAAATCTGCAGATGCTCAAGTGTATGATATAAAGTGGTATGGCATTTGCATACAACTATCCATATCCTACTATATACTTTAAATCATCTCTAGATTATGTATTACATATAATACACTGTAAAAGCTATACAGTGTTATACCGTATTTTAAAATTTATACTAATTCTAATAATTGTTGCATTGTTGTTTTTGTTGGTTTTTTTTTTTCCTGAACATTTTCCATCTGTGGTTGGTTGGATCTGCAGAGAAACTTGCGGACACACAGAACCAGCTGTATTCTTTTCCCCAAGTGCTACTAGATAAAAGTCTGTCTGTCCATCTATCTGTCTGCCTATCTGTCTGTCTGTCTTTGGGTGGAAGTTTTCTAACTTCGTATTGATGCAAATGAACAAATTGTGTACCCTAAAGTATGGAGAAATGACGGGTACAAGAAGAGAATGACAAGTGCCCACTAGCCCTGGGCCCAAATCTTAGCTCTAACAACTAACTGCATGACATTAGGCAAGGTTAGTTATTAAGACTGGTCCTCAGTTCCCTCATCTGTAAAATGGACAGTAGTGGCCTCATTTACTGACTTAGCCACCTTGTGTCCTGGACAGTAGGGTAGGGCCTGCTTCTGCTGCAATACCCACCATCACTGCTTCACAGGCCTGACCCTCAGGAAGGAGCTGATCCAGGCTGTGGAGTCCACAGTGTACCTCTAAGTGTCTTCTGAATCTCTCGGCCTCACCTGAACTTTGGTTCCCTCAGAAAGATTCTTTTTAAAGACTCTATTTCTTGTGACATTCTTTGTGGCACACTCCTTTGTGGCCCATTTTCACAAAATGGACACAATGAAGACAGGAAAAGAATCAAAAGAGTAGAAAAGGCTGAAAATGCCTGAAATAATCAAGTTGCAAATTTTTATGTAGAAGAAGCTCATTTCTTCATTAAGAAAGAACTTTTAAAGGTATGAAAATACAACCTAAATTTTTTATTTTTGTTCAATTATTAAAGTCTTTTAAAAAATAATGCCACTGTTTTATGAGAACACATGGAACCATTTATTATACAAGGTCAAAGTATTTTCACCAGTGCAGAGGCCACTGAACTGAAGAAATTCTACTTAAACTTTTCTCACAATGTAATTAATACATTGTGTATTAATCTCACAGTGTAATCAATACATCATTGTAATCAATACATTGTGAGAAATTTAGACAAAAAAAAACTGGCATGCTTTAGTGTATTCCTAATAATGAAATACACCTAACTTGTGGCTGGAGCTGGACTGTCTTTGAATTGCGATGTGGTGTGTTTGGGTTTGTACACAAGTTTCTGATACTATAGACAGAGCTGTTAAACCATCTGGGGCCCAAGCTCTCTCATCTACCCAGTGGGGATTGCAATGAAAATAAATTGTAGCCTAAACATATTTTACACAGAAAAAAAGCACTGCTAGATGAAGCTATGTGACTTTAAAACGTAAGAAATGTAATTTTATTTATTCATTCAATGCATATGTATTAAGAATCTCGAATCATAATTCATGACTTATCCATGATGTAAAAATCTTTGTGACCTTGGGTTAGGTAAATATTTCTTAGAGCCAATATCAAATGTACCATACACAAAAAAGAAAAACCATTGATGTCTGCGAACTTAAAAATGTTTGGTTTTCAAAAAGAATGTCTTCTCTGAAATGAGAATGAAAGACAATTCACAGACTGGGAGAAAATACTTGCCAATCATATCGGATAAATAACTTGTATCCAGAATCATAAATTCCCAATGTGCAATGATGATATGGGGAGGAAAGCCTGTAAGAAACGAATGGTTAAAAAGTCAAACAGATACTTCCCCAAAGAAGATGTATAGATGGTAAATAAACACGTAAAATGACATCGTTAGCCATTAGTGACATTCAAATTAAAACCACAATGAGATACTACTGTACATCTATTAGATTTTTTTTTTTTTTTTTTTTTTTTTGAGACAGAGTTTTGCTCATTACCCAGGCTGGAGTGCAATGGCGCGATCTCGGCTCACCGCAACCTCCGCCTCCTGGGTTCAGGCAATTCTCCTGCCTCAGCCTCCTGAGTAGCTGGGATTACAGGCACGCGCCACCATGCCCAGCTAATTTTTGTATTTTTAGTAGAGATGGGGTTTCACCATGTTGACCAGGATGGTCTCGATCTCTTGACCTCGTGATCCACCCGCCTCGGCCTCCCAAAGTGCTGGGATTACAGGCGTGGGCCACCGCGCCCGGTCTTATTAGATTTTTTAAAACTGACCAAGCCACTGTTGGTGAGGATGCGAAGCAACCAGAAATAGTAAAATTACTGTGGAAAATCATTCAGCAATTTCTTAAGATGTTAAATCACTAAGTGACCCAGTCATTCTACTTCTAGGTATTTAACCAAGAAAAAAGGAAAGCATATGTTCATACAAAGATTTGTACACAAAAGTTCATAGTAGCTTTATTATGGTAATAATCAAACACCAGAAGTAATCAAAATTTCTATCAATAGGTCAACAGGAAAATTGTGCTCTCTGTCTCTCTCTCTCTCTCTCTCTCTCACATATATATATATATATATATATATATACATACATACGTATGTATATATATGAATACTATTTAGCAATTAAGGAAATGAACTATTGATACATGAAACTATGAGACTTAATTTTAAAACGATTATTCTGAGAGAAAGAAGCCATACCAAGTAAATCAATCAATAGAAAGTATAGAAATAACAAAAATTCAAGTTATTGCATGTACTTGAAAGCAAATCAGTATTTGCCTGGGATCAGAGAGAGGAAGGAGGGATGACGAGAAAGGGCTACAAGTAGGATTACAAATGGGTATAAGGAAATTTTTAGAGTTGATTGATATGTTCATTTTCCTGATGGTTTCACGGGTATATGCATCTATCAAAATTACCAGATTATACATTTTATATATGTGCAGTTTATTGTATATTATATAATAAAGCTGTTAAAAACAGATTGATCATATTTGTTGGTGTCTACTTCTGAACTTTTATGTTCCATCTGTCTATGTATCTATCTGTCAATATCACAGTGTCTTTGTTTTTTTTGTAGCTTTAGATTGAATCTTGGAATTTGGCAGTGTGAATTCTATAACTTCATTTTTTTTCTTTGAGACAGAATCTCCCTCTGTCACACAAGCTGCAGTGCAGTGGCAAGATCTCAGCTCAATGCAACATCTGCCTCCTGGGTTCAAATTATTTTCCTGCTTCAGCCTCATGAGTAGCTGAGCCCACAGGTGCGCATCACGCCAAGCTAATTTTTGCATTTTTAGTAAAGACGGGGTTTCACCATGTTGGCCAGGATGGTCTCGAACTCCTGACCTCAGGTGATCTGCCCGCCTCAGCCTCCCAAAATGCTGGGATTACAGGTGTGAGCCACCACACCCGGCCATACAACTTCATTCTATTTCAAAATATTTTTGGCTGTTTTATTCCCTTTGCCTTTCCATACATATTTTAGAGTATAGATTTATTCTAAGGGGAAAATCATTCTGCTAGGATTCAAATTAGGATAGTTTCAAATCTATAGATCATTTTGGTAATAATTGACATCTTAAAACTGAGTCTTTCAATACATAACTATGCCATGTCTTCTATTTATTTAGGTCTTCTTTGACTTTTCATCAGTGTTTTATGTATTGATTTTTGAAAATCGTATGTGTGAATAGATTATATTACCCATAAGTTTCAGTTCAGGGTAGCAAATGTGGTTTTGCAAAGTAGTCATTATTCAAACTTATTAAGTATAATAGGTTTGAGAACCTGACTTAAAGAATTATCACGTTAAAGAGAAGACTGACCTTCAGAATACACCAAGACTCAAGAGTTGGTGAAAAGAGAATGATTCAATGAAAGGTGCTGAGAAGATAAGAGGTTGGAGAAAAATATGGAGAATGAAATGTCAATAAGGCCAAATGAAGAAAGGGGACATTTATGAAGGAGAGTACATTCAACTGTTTTGAATGCTATTACATCATGTAAAATGAGGAGAATTGAACTTTAGATTTAATAATATAGAACTTGTTCTTGCCAAGAATTGTTTTGATTTATGGGCATGTCAGGCCTGGGGTGGTGAGAAAGCCTGATTGTTGTGTTAACAGAAAAAAAGAGGAGAATTGGAAATAAGTCGAGGCATTTTGCTGAAAAGGGAGCAAAGAAATAGAATGGTAGGTGTAGGAGTGAAAGAAAAGTCAATAATAGATGCTTAAGGGGGGAATATCATAGGTATGGAAAATCTTACATGTATACTAACGAGAATGCCACAGTAGAGAGAGAGACATTCCAGTTGCAGGAGAAAGGAGGGAGAATGTCAGTAGTAATGTTTTGTGGTTGTTTTTGAAACAGGGTCTCACTCAGTTGCCCAGGCTGAAGTGCAGTAGCACCATTGCAACTTACTGCATCCTCCACCTCATGGGTTCAAAAGATCTTCCTGCCTCAGCCTTCTGAGTAGCTGAGACTACAAGCGCATACCATCACAAATGGCTGTTTGTTTGTTGCTGTTTTAGAGGCAGGATCCCTGTATGTTACCCAGGCTGGTCTCAAACTCCCGGGCTCAAGAGATTCTCCTTCCTTGACCTCCCAAAGTGCTAGGATTACAGGCGTGAGCCAACACACCTGGTCCAGTGATGTTTTTTAATATGTGCTAGAGTATTGGATCTAAGAGTATTGGAGAAGAACTGAATTCACAGAGAAATTGCAGTGTTCATCCATTAAAATAGCAGAGAAGAAAAAAATATATGGCTATAGAAGGAGGTGGATATGTAGGTTTGAAGGTGAGGTAATGTGCTAACATTTTGATTACTACCATTTTCTTAGTGAAAAATAAAAGCATGGACTAAGTTGAATCTGAGGGAGGAGGCATGGTGACACAGCTCTCTGGAAGAATGGTGGGGTAACTGACTTTGAAGGTGTATTAAGATTGCCTTGAAGGCAATCTTTAAACCACTTGCAGTTTGATATGATAAATTTTGAGAGACACCAGGAAGATGGCTGTGTTTTTCTCCAACCATTTTCATCTAGCTATTTTTATTAAAATAATTTCAACTTTTATTTTAGATTCAAGCTGTAGTTTTGCAGGTTTATTACCTGGATATATTATACTGTGTGATGCTGAGGTTTAGGATATCATTGATCCCTTCACTCAGGTACTAAACATAGTGCCCAGTAGTTTTTCATCCCTTGACCCACCCCACCCCCAGTAGTTCCTGGTGTCTTGTTGCTATCTTTATGTCCATCCGTGTCTGTTGTTCAGCTCCCTCCCTTAAGTGAGAACATGCCAACTCTTTTCATCTCTAAGGTACAGGTACTGAGTTGGTAGAAAATAAAGAAAACCAGAGTTTGAGTTTCCCAGGGGAATACAATGAAAGGAATAGGGCTAGAAAGTCTGTGGCTGCATGTATGGGAGTGACTATAATGAAAAACTTTTGAATCCAAGTTGTACAAGGCTTAAAGTAAGAACATGGAAGATGATGGGCAATGCAAAGGTTAGGATCAATGCACTGGATCCCTGTGGGTGAAAATAGTAGAGAGAGGAAGTTGAAAGTATAGGAAGAGATAGAATGAGATGCTAATCAGTAATGTCTAGGGTGCCCATGAGAATGAGTGGCTGAAGTCGGGGTAGAAAATAAAATCACTGGCAGTGAAGAGGGCAAAGACTGAGGTCAAGGTGTCAGAAAATTCACGTATATGTACAAAAAGTCATTAATAATAACTTTAGAACTGGAGTGTGTAGAGTATGAATGTGACCCAGGTACTGTGTTTGACATAATTGGAGAGACTATGGATAGATGACTGAAATAAGGAGGGAGAGCAGGTCCTTCAGAGGAATGTGCTTTGTTTTGTTAAAGGAAGGAGCAGGAATAATGATGATTCTGAAAGTGTCTACAGAACATCTACCACCTCCTGGCCTGATTTTATTTAAGTACAGGGGAAAAACGGCCACTGTTTACCTTCAGTATCTCCTTCCGAAAATATGAGGAATTGTGCAATATCTTTTGGAAGGATTATTATAAACAGTTTGAGAACACTGAAATACCTGAAGAAATGCACTTCAGTTATTTGCAGATTTGTTACGTGGAAGCTTCTGTTATCTGCTGGTTATGGCTTCATCTCAAATGGATAATATATTTCAAAAACTCAGATCCTTGAGACCTTTTGAGAAAGCAAGGTCTCTACAAAAGCTATACGGAACAAGTAAAAATTAGCCTGGAAAAGCTACAAAGCACACATTTATGTGTAAATGAGCATAGGTCTGATTAATTCTCCTACTTAAGACTAGGCAAGTTTACCGAGCCCTAGGAAATTAGAGATAAACACAGTGACATCTTTGGATAAGGCCAGAGTGCTAGATGTTGCCATTTTTCAAAGAAGATTTACTGCTTTTATTATCCCCAAGAAATATATCCAAAACCAATTATTACATATATAAATGTACATATTATTACCAATAATAATAGGGTAAAAATAGTATCTCCTCTGGGGAAAAAAATGAATGGGAAATGCATGGGAAAGGGAAATTATAAAGTAATTATTCACACAGAAGAATAAAAGGCCAATGACACAAATAATAGAAAATAACAGGTCTATCATTACAGGATTCCCAAAACTTGTAGGAGGCACAGTTTAATGTTTCTGACATTAACTTTCCAATGAACTTTTTCTTCCAAGTAAGAGTGGCCAGTGTTATCTTAAGCCATTTCCAGCTGTATTCTCTTCACATTCTAAGCCCCTTTCTTTCTCTGTTGCCAGCACTCTCTCTTGGCTTTCAAATAGCTCTGCTTGGGCCTCTGCTCAAATGGTAGTGTATACCCTACCTCCAAGAACTTTTTGCAAATTTTGTTAGTAAAAAGTGTGGTCCATGGACCAGCATCACAGAGCCCAGTCCAGTCCACTTAATCAGAATCTGCATTTGAACAAAATCCTCAAGTGATTATTTTTACTTATTTTATAGTTTTCCATTTTTATTCTTTCCCTTCAGCTCTTATTTAGTCCTCACACTTAAGCTATAACTTGGGGACTATAGCAGTGGAATTCCAAGTTTTTTTTTTTTTAGCAGTTAGCCCTATCTTAAGCAGGGGGGAAAAAACTACTACATCACATAGTATTGGTTCTCCCCATAGCATTCACAAAGAAGCAGGCATAAAGGTGGAATGCAATACAACCTTCTTCAGCACTAAGATGTTATAAATCAAACTCTCTTCTTCTTACAAACTATTAGAATGACTTCTCTATCTTCACAATCCTGCTGAATATTGAGAAGTGTCAATCATAATTCCACTATTTTATCCCACGTCAACATGTTTTTTTCTCTCTTCCAGCCAGTATATATCTTCATAATAGGTACTGAATCCTTTATAACTTTTTAAAATCTCCAAAGCAAAATATAGTGCCTGGAAAAAGAGGTGTTGAGCAGTACCCTCTTTTTAACTAATAAAGAATAACTTGGTGACTAATTTCTGAAATTTCAAATACATGCCAAAAAAAAAAAAAAAACCTTACCTACTTTATTGTATTTTCACAACCACATCAATTTGTTTCTATAGCCCACTCCTTCTAGGGTGACTCCAAAGATTTTAGTTTATGTGATAGAAAAAATAAATATCCATGCAAAATGGTTTACATACTTGATCATTTCCAATGTGTACACTTAAAAATATCCCTTCCCCAATTTGTCTGAAAGTATGCTTCTTTCTACTGATGCACTTTCTTAGACATCTTTGATTCCCCAATGATTTCTATAGTTTGATATATAACATGCACTTAAATATTTGCTGAATGAATGAGTTATTTTTAAACCACCATGTTTGTTAGCATGTTACAATTAACAAAAAAAGTCCCAATGCAAAACATTTTAATAGGTTGCCAAATATACAGGTATTAGAATTATGTAAATATCACTTATAAAAATTGGTATATCACATTAGATGATTCTATAAAATAAAAACACAAATCACACATTGACAATAACCCCTGCAGTCCAAGCATATCCCCGCAATAGAACAAATTACAAACACATTTTTAAAAAAAACCCTAAAGACATTTATACATTTAAACCAAGGTAACTGTGACTAAATACATTCATTCATCAAGTACAATAAGATTAGCATTGCTGCTTATAGTCACTAATAACACAATTTTAGGTGCAATTTCACATGCTTTCATAAATCTTCCAGTACAGTTCCCATAAAGTGTCTTTGTGCACACCATTTTCATTTATACGCAGGTACATCGTACTTAAAACTATTTCACTTCACAAACCGTTAATATATATCTTAAGTGGACAGCAGGTAAAAAATTTAAACCTCAATGATGACAAAATTTAAAATTAAAGTCTTGAAAGCCTATAGTGATTTGTTTACTTGCATAAATACTATTTTCACTTAGTACAGGCTATTAAAATATATAATGAGAATTTAAATATTAACTCAAAAAAAAGAGGCTCCAAATCTTCCTATTAATGCATTTTCAAATAATAATATAATCAGTCTGTAAATCAAAAGTAATTTCATATTCATTGCCAAATTTAAAATACCAGTGATGTGAAGAGAAGATTGAGGCCTAAAATTGTTGTACTAAATCGTAAAATACAATAAAGAAGATGCAGCTCATTTGCTTGGGAATATATAATGGAATGTTTTTCACAGTAATGTTATGTTAAACACTACTTTATTATTATTATTATTATTATTTTTTTGAGACGGAGTTTCACTCTTGTTACCCAGGCTGGAGTGCAATGGCACGATCTCGGCTCACCGCAACCTCCGCCTCCTGGGTTCAGGCAATTCTCCTGCCTCAGCCTCCTGAGTAGTTGGGATTACAGGCACACACCACCATGCCCAGCTAATTTTTTGTATTTTTAGTAGAGACGGGGTTTCACCATGTTGACCAGGATGGTCTCGATCTCTTGACCTCGTGATCCACCCGCCTCGGCCTCCCAAAGTGCTGGGATTACAAGCTTGAGCCACCGCGCCCTGCCGTTAAACACTACTTTAAATGGACAGTCTAAATAAATGTACCTTTGCCAGCAAGGAAAGTGAAAAATTAAGGCTTTCTTATGCCATCTGTAATTACTACCCAAACTTAAGTTTAACAGAGGTTACAATACAGCAAAATATTACTTCTAACTTCTCTAATATTGTTAGTTGCTTCATTTCAACCCCATACTTATTATCTTATTTAGGTGCATATTTTTCTGTATCTGTATTTTAATTAAGTCCCCAATCCCAGCCCATCTAAACAGAACACTGAAAATGGTTAGGGCCTTATCTGTTTGGTTCACAGTTGTAATACTGGGGGCTAAAAATGCTTAACACATGGCATAAACCCAAGAACTATTTTTGAATAATCTAAGAAGCCTGGCCTCCAAAGGCAACCCTACTTGTTTTTCCAAAGCATTAACAGATAATTGTTACCTCTTTAGATAACCTGATTGACACTTATCACAAAGGAATAGATGTTTCCTAGGCTATGAAAACATCAAAAATATGTAATAGAAAGGATAACTGAGGGTACAAGCATATCAAATCGAGACTAAAGGCACTGGAGAAAGAAGGTAAGCATTGTAAACCATTTTAAAAGCAAATCAAGTTTTAAAGCATAAAATGCCAAACTACTAAGAGAAAATGTACTAAAATGATGACAATGCTTTACCATAGTGGACACAATTCCTGTAATTTAACAAACAGAATTGTTTCATTGTTCTATTGTTTTCTTTCATCCTACATCCTCTACAATATTCTGAACCCTAGAAACAAATGTATTTCCAGTTGCGTGAAACAAAAAATTGCAACTGAAATATCTATGGAAATTCCTTTTTTCTTAAATGATGCTATAAATTTGATACATAGACTTGGTAGACATAGAACATCATTTTGGAAATCATAAAATACTAAATTATGCTCAATTGAAATACAGACAAAGGTTCTTATTTAGTTGAACACAGTTTAGAGCCCCTTAAGAGCAAATTGTAGTGTAAAGAGGAAAAGTAAGTACAATCTTTCCAGACACACACAAAGAACAATGAATACTGAGTTGAAATATCACAAGCTCCATGTTAGAGCCATTTAATATACATATTTTCATAATTGTTTCTTGAAAAACTATTTAGATAAAATATTTAGCATTTATTATTGATTTTAATTTACTTGAATCTACGCAATGTCCATCCATATTAAAATATCAATTAATGTAAATACTTTATTATAAAACTATTATACAATTTAAATTTTTATTAGAGAAAGGTATTATTCACATCCACAATTTCTTAAAGTCCTTTCTAAATGAGTGCATTCCATAAGAAATACACTGAAATCATTACTTATGTTTCATAGGGGAAAAAAAGTATGAGAATCCTATTAACCCAAACTATATCGGTATTATACTTATTTCTTAAACATTTACATGTTCAAATACACTTGGTGAATAGTGATCATTCATCCCCACAGTGGTCAATTTCAGCATAATATTAAGTGACTGAGACTGACTAAAATAGTCACATGTAGGCTGGATAAACAGATACTTATTCTGTTATACCTAAGCTTACTTAAAAAGCAACATAAAAAGAGCAATGGGTAACAATGATAACAAATGTAAACCAACAGAATTAAATGTTAATCCTTTCCCTGAAAAAAAGACAGATAAAAGGACTTCTTGCTTTATTAAAAACAAAACATGATCTATTGTATCAAAAAGGTAAGACACTGATTTTACAAAATTATATTTCCAAATACAGATAAAAAAAAACTTTAACAGTTAATTCAGATTTTATTGAGCTAAAATGTGCAAAAAATCTGATAATACTTAAGTTTAATAAATTCATTGTACATAAGCTGATATCATCCCATACAAAAAAAGCCTCAGTATCTTGCTAAGATTCAAAATAGTGTTTAATTATCTGAGCTTAAGATTTATTGAACCACTATCCAAATAACAACAAAAGTCCGTACTGTAAGAGAAAAAAGTAAAACTAAAAATTTTCTGATTAGTAATTATGACTTAAAATTCACTCTCATTAAAACATAAAACTATAGCCAATATCCATTTGAAAAGTAAAGAAAAATTGGAAGTCCTTATGGAAAATACACCAATTCTAAATAAAAAATTAAAATCAAATTTTGCTATTACAAAACACACATTATCTTTTAGTTATTCAGGTTTAGTAGATTTACTAAGCACAGAGTTCATTAAGCATTTATTTGGTACTTCTGTTTGGACTCAGGTATTTGCAAAGTACCCCAAGAGAGGGTTGGGAAGGTAAGATAAACATAAAATTGTGATACTTTTCTCCACACCACAACAAAGGTGCTTGGATTTAAAAATTCAATTTGTAACTCTAGAAGAAAAAGAGGAGAAACAATTTACAACTCCAAGATATTTTGTAGAAATATGACAAAACTGCTAACTACTTAGAAATGTTATTAGTGAATCAAAGTGCAAGTAATGACAGCATTAACATCAAATGTATTTGAAGACTCAAAGTTTTAAATGTTTTCAGTGACAAATAATTAGTTGTTTTTTTTAAGGTGGTGGGTATGAAATACAAATCTAATTCTTCCAGGAATTGTAGCACTGCCCCTGCCCCCATGAAATTAAATTATAATTTCACTGTTGAACATGATATATAACTGTTTTGAATAAGAATGAAATAGAAGCCTGAATTTAGATATGCACCAAACCCTATATGACAGACTAATTTACACATAGTATTTTTGATAACAACCTAATTAGATATTGTTTTTCATGGCTTACTATAATTCTGAGAAACTGCTTTTAACAACATACATTTACACTGTCACTTAACTAAATGGAGACATATAAATACATAAATTTTTAAACAAAAAAATTCAAGTTAGAGGAGAAATAAAACTTCATTTACTTTTTTGAAGCTGCATTTATATAAAAAAGTATATGTTTTATGATACTTTTCACAATGTGATAAATTTATATTCCAATTTTCTCATAAATGAAAGATAATAAAAATATTTTGTTGGCTGGGCACAGTGGCTCACACCTGTAAACCCTGTACTTTGGGAGGACAAGGTGGGTGGATCACAAGGTTAGGAGATCAAGACCAGCCTGGCCAATATGGTGAAACCTTGTCTCTATTAAAAATACCAAAACATTAGCTGGGCATGGTGGCAGGCACCTATAATCCCAGCTACTCAGGAGGCTGAGGCAGAGAATTGCTTGAACCCAGGAAGCGGAGGTTGCAGTGAGCTGAGATCGTGCCACCGCACTCCAGCCTGGATGACAGAGCTAGACGTCATCTCAAAAAAAAAAAAAAATTTTTGTTTCTTGAAAATAACATCTCTCTTCTCCTAACCCCAGTAAGAACAATTAGTGTATCCTTAATTTCAAGACTTTTGTTGTTGTTGTCATCCACATCAATTGTCTTTTTCATGAAGTATAATATTTTGAGAGAGAGACAAATACTTAAAAAATCAAAGAGAAAACCTGCTTTTGGAATGCAACAATTCTAAATCATTTCACTAAGAAGCACCCTTTGATATGCTGGTCTGAACTTTTAATATAAAACCTAAACAGTACTTATTTCTGAGTAAAATATTCTCCAGTTTTAGTAACTTCATACACAGCAATACTAAGGACATCAACCTGTGCTTTCGAGATTTTGGTAGGTGTTCTAATAATGTAATAGTTTAGATATGGCTCGTTGTCAATGTTGGGTGAACAGAGATTTCATGAATTGGCTACAGAAAGCTAACTAAACTCTTCATGACTGAATAATGGTTTGCATTTTACTTGAGCCAAAAAGATGTTTAAGCCATGTACCACCACATTCCCTGCTTAACGTTCCTAAGTTTCTTTATTCTTCATAGTTTTCTAATAAACAAATACTTAGTTTTCCTGAGTAAGATTATAAAAAAGTTAACCTTTCTTCCAAAAGTAGAAAGACAAAGAAAATGTTGACTCACAATACAAATTTTTACATAGCATTACAGGTGCAGAGATATTGACTGCTGCTCTTCATTATGATTGGCCCACCCCTTAAAAAAAACTGCAACAAAGGATTCAATTGTCTAAAATACTTTGAAGTACAGAAATTAAATGCTTTAGCCCATAAACGTATCCCTCATCTACTGTGTTGCTAGGGAACACATGAGCAAAATCTATCATTCGCACTTCTACTTCAGCAATCTCTTGACAACCAGTGGGAAGATGGTAGAAAACTTTTTCCAGTTGGGAAAGTACATTTCCATTTAAGTGTTCCTGTGACATGCTTTTCCATCCATTGTCTTGGTCCAGATTTTCAACTTTCAATGAAGTCTGACTGTGATGCTTTTTAATATACATTTTCCTGTGACGAGCATACATCTTGGACAAGCTTTTGCCTACTGAAGACTCTATTCTTCCATTCACTGTAGAACTTAACACATGAAAGTTATTATTGTACTCTAGTACTTCTGTGTCTGACAGTGGTCCCTTGGACAAAAACTTTTCTGCCAAAGTTCTGTCATTCAGTTTTGTAGTGGTTGGCTGAGATGAACCTTCATAAACAAACAGTAATGAACTTGCGTAAAAGTTAAGCTGCTTCTGGTTTTCAAACCACTGCAGAATTTTCTCAATCTTCTGAATACTGGCAGCAACAGCATCTTTTCTTAAGCAGTACCCATTATGAAAAAATCTAGAGACTCCTATAAAAAGAAAAATGTGAGCATTATAATTAAATTATGAAATAACTATTATTTGGGAAGTAGACTCATCACAGACGGAATTCTCCAATATTTTCCCCATCATCCCTTATAATTAAGTGAACAGTTAATCTTAGAATTCTAGGAATTCTAGTCAGATATAGAAATATGCTTAATTTCTGCTGAAGATGCTCTTATTACAAAACATTTAAATGACACTAATGTCATATGAAGTATCCTATTCAGACAAAAAGAAATTTATTACAGGTAGACTGGTAGTTTACCTCTTTCACTATATTCTCTTAAGAAATAGGTTTCCAAGACTTGCTCTATCTGCTATTGTGAGGAATTTCACAGTAAAATTAATGGTTCAGGCTGGGTGCAGTGGCTCATTCCTATAATCCCAGCACTTTTGGAGGCTAAGGCAGGTGGATCACTTGAGATTAGGCATTCAAGACCAGCCGGGACAACATGGTAAAACCTTGTCTGTACTAAAATACAAAAATTACCCATGGTGGTACATGCCTGTATTCCCAGCTACTGGGAAGCCTGAGACACAAGAATCACCTGAACCTGGGAGGTGGAGGTTGCAGCGAGCCAAGATCATGCTACTGCACTCCAGCCTGGCTGAAAGAGCGAGACTGTCTTTTAAAACAAATACTCGTTAGAGTCTCATTTAGAGTTAACTAAAACCTAGAGTCAAATTTAGTTATTTTTTAATACTACCATTACCAAATACAAAACCATGACTCTACTAATTTTCATTTGCTCTCAATAATATTGATTAAGTCCATTTTTCAAAAAAGTTAAGCTCACTTTTGCGAATAGCACTTTCCCAGGTTAGGGATGCTATTGAAAATTGAGACCTTTAAATGTTTTAACCTAATAATTTTAACCTAATAATAACCTAATCAGATTATCAGGCCATTTTTAAAACTATGCCTATTTTATCATACTTGAGAATTTGCTTTCTGCTTTTAAACAACATGTTTCCCCAATTTGGGACAGAAACTAATAAAAGATATATTCAGTTGGACTAAATTATTAGCCTGAGAAAATATTTTTTAAATAGCCTATCTGAAAGTTATTTTGCTATTGATTAAGTACTCCAAGGCAAATACTAATTGTTAAGCTCATGCTATGGATGCTTGCTTTCTATACATAAAATAAGAATTATTCTATACATTTTTTACACTACGCCTAAGTTCTTCTCTATCTTAGTAGAGCTAAGAATAAACTTGTAATATAATGTTATTTCTAGGAATCTAGGATATTGTTGCTTTTGTAATATCTTGGCCATAAATATTTTAGAAGCATATATGTATGTTAACAGACTTACCAATTTAATGCCACTTAGTTAATCATTATGTAGCTCTAGAAACTTACATAACTCAACTACACATGGGAAAATTCAATAAAGATAACAGTACATGCTACAACACATATTTCAAAGTCTCTTAGGTAACGAACAGTTTTAATAATACTATGATCTATAACCTTTACTTACAAAATAATTTTAACAACAACCTCTAGTTCCAGTATTGAGCTAGACATTTGGTTCACAGCTGTTCATTATTTTTTTCAGTACATTAATAAGAAAGAAATGAAAATGTAACAGAGGGTCATTCATGGGCCATGGTCTTAATGTATTATGAAACAGGGATTAAGATTAATCCAATTCTGTAAATCTAAGTTTCAGTATTTTTTTTAAAGTATATTATGAATCAAATCGCTTCTCCAAATGAGAACTAAAACTGAAATAACCTTAGAATTATTTTGTTAACTGTTCAATCATAAATTAGTTTTTTAAATCCTTACCATCCTTTATAGTTTCTTTTGTTAAGCTTCTTCCATAATGCTGGTTTTGTGTCTCATAGCTATCAGAATGAATATGATACACCTGTTAAAAAAAAGCAGTGAATATTACAAACTAATACTCCTTGACCACGTGAGATTTATCCCAGCAACACAGGGTGGCTAAAGATGAAATCTACTTAGGTAATTCATTCTAATAGAGTTGAGAAGAAAAAAATCCCAGTCATATCAATGGATGCTGAAAAGGCACTTTACAAATTTAACATCCACTGCTGATGAAAACACTTTGTAATATAGGGATAGATGAATATTTCCAATATGATAAAACTATCTACCTCAACCTACCAGGAATTAGTTTCAAGTTTAAAGAAGAGAACTGAAAAAGCACTTCTTTTAAAATATAAGAAGGTTTCACAAAAATATTTTATCACAATGTCTTTTATATTATTATTATCTAATATTCTGGAGTTCCTAGCAAATGTAATTGAAAAGAAATTAGAAGTATAATAATTTGAAAAGATGGAGATAACATTAATACTCTGAAGATAATACTTGTACACTGGAAAACAAAATTAAAAACAAATACAAATAATAAAATAGATGACATGGCATTTGAATACAAATTAGTAAACAGAAAATAAGCTTTCTAAACACAAATAACTGGTTAGAAAATGTAATGAAAGACCCCTATTTATAAAATGTAACCCCTGAAAGCACGAAAATAAGCTAAATATGTAAAAGATATATAAAAAGATATCTTTAAGACATTCCTAAGACACACCTATGTTCTCAAAGAAGATTCAACATATCAATTTTACTTAAATTAATCTACAACTAAAGTGAGATTATAATAAAAATATCAACTTTTTTTTTTGATGATGTCTCACTCTGTTGCCCAGGCTGAAATGAAGTGTCAGGATCTTGGCTCACTGCAACCCCTGCCTCCAGGGTTCAAGTGATTGTCGTGCCTCAGCCTCTTGAGTAGCTGGGATTACAGGCTCGAGACACCACATCTGGCTAATTTTTGTATTTCTAGTAGAGGTGGGGTTTTACCATGTTGGCCAGGCTGGTCTCAAACTCCTGACCTCCTCAAGTGATCCACCCGCCTCAGCTTCCCGAAGTGTTGAGATTACGGGTGTAAGTTACCATGCCCGGCCCTAACAATTTTTTTTTTAACCAAAAGCCAACTCTGAAGTTTATATATATATATCTTAAAAGAGCCAAGAAAAGTTAAAGTAAGATTAATAAGGTAGAACTAACCTTGCCATCCTACCAGATATTAAAACGTATTTTGGAATCAAACATGTGGGAATTTAATATGTGATAATGGGATTTTCAACAGGAAAGGCTTATTTATTAAATGGTGTTAGTCTGATTAAACAGTGATCAGGAAAAACTAAGTTGTATTCATATCTGGTATCTTATGTCAGGATAAATCTCAAATGTATCAAAGATTGAAATGATAAAAGGGTCCCTGAAAACATGTAGGAATCCTTGAGTAACTGATAATAACTAGGGACGGCATTTCCAACTAAAACTCAGAAATGTCACAGTTGGATTTTTTTGGTACATATTTGTACATATTTATGGGGTACATGTGACATTTTCTTACAGGCATAGAATGTGTAATGATCAAGTCAGGCTATTTAGGATATTCACCACTACATATATTTATCATTTCTATGTGTACATAGTGCTCTTGCCATGAAGAAATCGAAAGAAAAATAGGGAAAAAAATCATTTGAAATTTATCTGATGAACAAAGGGCATGTTTACACTTATGGAGGAACAAACAAGAAACCAAAAGTGTTTAAGGTAGGTTTTGTAATAAATATATATACAGTATCTGCATTTTAAAAATATCTCTGGAAAAATATACAGAGAAAAAATAACTATAATATCTTGCATGGAGGCAGACTATTCAACTGTACAGGTATACCTCATTTTACTGGGTTTCACTTCATTGTGCTTTACAAATACTGCATTATTTACAAATTGAAGGCCTGTGGCAACCCTGCTTGAGCAAATCTATTGGTGCCACTTTTCCAACAGTACATGGTCACTTCATGTCTTTGTATTACAATATTTCATTTTTGAAATATTTCAAACTTATTATATCTGTGTGGTGATCTGTCATTAGTGATCTTTGATGTTACTCCTGTAATTATTTTGGGATGTCACAAAGCACACCAACATAAAATGGCAAATTTAATTGATAAATATGTATGTTCTGACTGCTCCACTAACCAGCTGTCCCTCCAACTCTCTTCCTCTCCTCAGGCCTCCCTATTCCCTGAGACATAACAATATTGAAATTAGGCCAATTAATAACCCTCCAATGGCCTCTAAGTGTTCAAATGAAAGAAAATATCACCTCTCTCACTTTAAATCAAAAGCTAAAGAGTGGGCTGGGCATGGTGGCTCACGCCTGTAATCCCAGAGCTTTGGGAGGCCGAGGTAGGCGGATCATTAGGTCAAGAGATTGACACCACCCTGGCCAGCACGGTAAAACCCCTTCTCCACTAAAAAGTACAAAAATTAGCCAGGTGCAGTGGCACGCACCTATAGTCCCAGCTACTGGGAAGGCTGAGGCAGGAGAATCACTAGAACCCGAGAGGAAGAGGTTGCAGTGAGCAGAGATCCCGCCACTGCATTCCAGTCTGGTGACACAGTGAGACTCCATCTCAAAAAAAAAAAAAAAAAAAAAAGGTGATTAACTTATTAAGGAAAGCATGTCGAAAGCAAAGACAGGCCTAAAGCTAGGCCTCTTGTGCCAAACAGCCAACCTATGAACGCAAAGAAAAAGCTCTTGAAGGAAATTCAGAGTGCTACTACATTAAACACACAAATCATAAGAAAGTGAAACAGCCTTATTGCTAATGTGAAGAAAGTGTTAGTGGTTTGGATAGAAGACCAAACCAGCTACAACATTAGCTCAAGCCAAAGCCTGATCCAGGGTAAGACCTTAACTCTTTTCAATTCCATTAAGGCTGAGAGTCACTGTGAGGAAGCTGCAGAACAAGTGCGAAGCTAGCAGAGGCTGTTTCACAGAACCTAGCAGAAGTTTATGGGAAGATGTTTTTATCATAAAATGCGAGGTGAAGCAGAAAGTGCTGGTGTAGAAGCTACAGCAACTTATCCAGAAGATAACTGATGAGGGTTTCTAACCTAAACCACAGGTTCTCAGTGTAGATGAAACAGCCTTCTATTGGGAAAAAAAATGCCACCTACAGTTTTCATAGCTAGAGATAGCAGGTCAATTCCTGGCTTCAAAGCTTCAAAGGACAGGCTATCTCTCGTATTAGGGGCAAATGCAACTGGTGGCTTTAAGTTGAATCCTATACTCACTCATTTGTCCTAGAGCCCATAAGAATTATGCTGAATCTCCCAGCCCTTTAGGAGGCTGAGGCAGAGGCTAGCTTGAGGCTAGAGGACAACCTGAGGCAAGGAGCTCAAGAAGAGCCTGAGCATCATAGTGAGACCCCACCTCCACAAAAAAATGTAAAAATTAATTGGGTGTGGTGGCACATGCCTGTAGTCCCAGCTACTCCAGAGGCTGAGGTGGAAGGATTGCTTGAGTCCAGAAGTTGGAGGCTGCAGTGAGCTATGATCATGCCACTGCACTCCAGCCTAGGTGATAGAGCAAGACCCTGTCTCAAAAAACAATTTTTTTTTTGCTGAATCTACTGTCTGCCTATGCTCAAAGACTTGACAGTACATCTGCTTATTGATGGAACAACAAAGCCTGGATGACAACACATCTGTTTATAGCATGGTTTACTGAATATTTTCAGCCCACATTTGAGAACTACTGTTCAGAAAAAAAAGATTCCTTTCAAAATATTACTGCTCATTGACAGCGCACTTGGTCACCTAAGAGCACTGATGATATACAAGGAGATTAATGTTGTCTTCATGCCTACTAACAACATTCCTTTTGCAGTTCTATGGATCAAGGAGTGATTTCAACTATTAAGTCTTACTATTTAAGCAATATATTTTTTAAGGCTATAGCTGCCATTGATAGCAATTCCTCTGGTGGACTGGAGCAAAGTAAATTGAAAACCTTTTGGAAAGAATTCACCATTCTAGATGCCATAAAGAACTAACAGGAGTTTGGAAGAAGTTAATTCCAACCCTCATGGGTGACTTTGAGAGGTTCAGTTCAAGACTTCAGTAGAAAGAGCAAGAGAACTAGAACTAAAAGTGAGGCCTGAAGATGTGACTGAGTCGCTGCATTCTCATGATAAACCTTGAATGGATGAAGAGTGGCTTGCTTGCTTGTTTTATTGATTAACTGAGACAGGGTCTTGCTGTCGTCAGGCTGGAGTGCAGTGGCACGATCATGGCTCACTGCAGTCTCAACTTCTTGTGCTCAAGCATTCCTCCCACTTCAGCCTCTTGAGTAGCTGGCACTACAGGCGTGTGCCACCATGTATTTTTTTTGTAGACGGGGTTTTGTCATGTTACCCAGGCTGGTCTCAAACTCCTGAGCTCAAGTGATCCACTTGCCTTGACCTCCCAAAGTGTTGAGATTACTGGCATAAGCCACTGTACCTGGCCTCAGACTGGCTTCTTACAGATAAACAAAGAAAGTGGTTTCTTGAGATGGAATCTACTCCTAGTAAAGATCCTGTAAACACTGATGAAATGACAACGAACAATTTGAAATATTATATGAACTTACTTGATAAAGCAGTGGCAGGGTCTGAGAGGACTGACTCCAGTTTTCAAAGTTCTACTGTGGGTAAAATTCTATCAAAGAGCAACACATGCTCCAGAAAAAGCTTTCATTAAAGGAAGAGTAAATTTATGTAGCAAACTTCATTGCTCTTATTTTAAGAAATTGCTGCAGGCACTCCAACCTTCAGCAACCACCTCCCTGATCAATCAGGCACCATAGGCAAGAGCCTCTACCAACAAAAGAAAACAATTCACTGAACGCTCAGATGATCATTAGTATTCTTTAGCAATATGTATTTTTAAATTAAAGTATATACGTTGTTTTTTTAAAAACATAATGCAGCCAGGCACAGTGTCTCATGCCTTTAATGACAGTGCTTTGGGAAGCTGAGGCAGGAGGATCGTTTGAGCCTAGAAGTTTAAGACCAGCCTGGGCAACACGGCAAGGCTCCATCTCTATAAAAATTAAACCGGTGTGGTAGCAAAGATATTTCTAAATCAAAAGTTAACATTCCCATCCTAAAAACACGTAAATGTGCAGCAAAAAGATATCTTTTTTTTTTTTAATGGAAAGAAGGCTGAAGAACAGGTGTAGGAGGTGAGAATGATAAGCAAAAGCAAGCTCCAGCTTTTCCTGGATTGTATGTCACCATATGAGTTGCTCATTTTGTGATTTCTTTGCAGAAACTGACAAACTGATCCTAAAATTCATGTGGAAATTAAAGGCACACAGAATAGCCAAAACAAATTTGAAAAAGAACAAAGTTGAGGCCAGGTGGCTCACACCTGCAATATTAGCACTTTGGAGGCCAGAGCAGGAGGCTCACTTGAGTCCAGGAGTTTAACACCAGCCTGGGCAACAAAGTGAGACACAGTCTCCACAAAATAATTTAAAAATTAGTTGGGTGTGATGGCGTACACTTGTAGTCTCAATTATTTGGGGGGCTTAAGTGGGGGGATTGCTTGAGCCCAGTAGTTCAAGGCTACCATAAGACACGATCATGCTACTGCACTCTAGCCTGGGTGACAGAGCAAAGACACAGTCCCAAAATAAAAACTAAAAAAAAAAAAAAAAAAAAAAAAAAAAGAGCAAAATTGGAAGACTCATAATTCAAAACTTATTCCAAAGCAACATTAATCAAAAGAAGACAGTGTAGTATTGGACATAAGGATAGACCAGGGGGTCCCCAAACTACGGCCCATGGGCCGCATGTGGCCCCCTGAGGCCATTTATCCGGCCCCCACCGCACTTCAGGAAGGGGCACCTCTTTCATTGGTGGTCAGTGAGAGGAGCACAGTATGTGGCAGCGCAGCAAAGCGCGGCGTCACTCACGTACAGTGCTACTTCCGGTGACGCGGAACGCACGCGTCAAGGCTCCAGAAGCGCAACATATGACGCACATCCGGTCTGCAGCTGCAGCACCCCGCATCACCAGAAGCAATGTGAAATAACAGCAGAAGCAGGAAGAAAGGCAAAGCACTGTAACGATTACTACACAGTACAATGGCCCCCATACTCCCCCAAATGTACAACAACATAATGGCCCCTATAACCTCCCTTTGCCCAAAAGTCTCCCCAACATTACTACACACCATGTTTCCCCTATTATAAGACTCTGTCTTATATGAATTTTACCCCCAAAAGATGGGGGCTGTCTTATTTTTAGGAGGTGTCTTATAATAGGAGAAACATGCAGCAGTGGGCTTCCCACAGAAGAGGCCCACCGCTGCTGCAGATGTCCAGGACGCTGTATACACAGTGTCACAGGCTGATCACCGCCATCCCTGTATACAGCACTGGAGGCGCTGCTGGGCCTGTGACACCGTATACCGCTGTCTGGGATAGTGGAGGCAGCATCGCTGGCTGTGAAGGGTGTCACACCTTGCATAGTCCGGCCCTCCAATGGTCTGAGGGACAGTGAACTGGCCCCCTGTGTAAAAAGTTTGGGGATCCCTGGGATAGACAATATGAAACAATGGAAAACATTTATGGTCAATTTATTTTCAACAAAGGTATCACAATTATTCATTGGGGGAATAACAGTCTTATCAACAAACGGTGTTAGGACAACTGGATATCCACACGTAAAAGAATGAAGTTTGACCCCTTCCTTAAAGCACACAAAAAATTAACTTAAAATGTATCAGAAATCTCAAAACAAGAGATAAAACTATAACATTCTTACAAGAAAATTAGGAGTAAATCTTGAGAAGTTTGGATTAGGCAATGGTTTCTTAGATTTTACACCAAAAGTGTAAGTAACAACAAAAATAAGTAAATTGGACTTCAAAACTAAAAGTTTGGGGGCTTCAACAAATACTATCAAGTAAAGGCAATTAAATTGGAAAAAATATTTGCAAATCAAAAGTTTGATAGATTTATATACAACTCAATAATTAAAAACAAAATGTCTGAATAGACATATTTCTGAAGAAGACATATGTACAGTCAATAATACTGCACATTAAAAGATACTCAACATCATTAATCATTAGAGGAAGGAAAATCAAAACCACAATGAGATGCTACTCAACACTCACTAGGATGGCTTATGGTAGAAAAACCAAAAGGAACAAAGGTTTCAAGAATGTAGAGAAAATGGAACTATCATGAACTGCTGGTGGGGATGTAAAATGAATGGTGAAGTCAGCATATGTTCTCACTTACAAGTGGGAGCTAAGCTATGAGTAAACAAAGGCATATAGGGTAATATAATGGACTTTAGACACTCAGAAGGAGAAGGTATGCTACTCATGTGATAAGTACACTAAAATCTAAGCATTTACCACTATATAATTCATCCACATAACAAAAAACAATGGTACTCCAAAAGCTACTTAAATAATTTTTTAAAAAAATAACTCAATAAAATGGTGAAGTCACTCTGGAAAAACACTTCGGCAGTTTTGCCAAAAGTTAAACAAAAACTTAACCCTAGAACCTACAATTTCATACTTAGGAATCTACCTGAGAGAAATAAAAACATACCTAAACAGAAACTTGTATACAAATATTCATAACAGTTATTAATAGCCAAAAAGTAGAAACAACCCAAAGTTCATCATTGAATGAATGCATAAACAAAATGTGGTATATTCATATAATGGAATATTATTTGGCAACAAAAAACCATGTACTGACTTATTCTACAACATGGATGAACTTTCGAAACACTAAGCTAAAAGAAAGAAGCCAGTCACAAAATACCACACATTGTACTGTATGATTCGATTTATATGAATTGTCCAGAAGAGGCAAATCTATAGAGATAGAAAATGGATTACTGGTTTCCTAGGGACAGGGAGTTTGGAAGGAGGAAATTGGTAAGGACTGCTAATGCGTATGAATGTTTTTTGTGGAAGTGATAAAATTGTTCTAAATTGAATGTGGTAATAATTGCCCAAGTCTGAATTGACTAAAACCAGTAAACTGTATACTTAAAATAATAAACAGAATGGTATCTAAATGACATCTCATTAAAGCTATTTGGGGAAAAAAGCCTCTTTACGAAATAAACAAATCTGTTCCACTGGTCTATGTGCCAGTTGTATACAAGTACCATGCTGCTTTGGTAACTATATCCTTGTAGTATAGTTCGTAGTCAGGTAATGTGAAGCCTATAGATTTGTGTTTTTTTTGCTTAGTATTTCTTTGGCTATACAGACTCTTTTTCGAGTCCATAGGATTTTAAGTTTGGGGCTTTTTTTTTGTTTTTTTTGTTTTTTTTTTTTGGTAGTTCTGGAAAGAATGATAATGGTATTTTGATGGGCATTGCATTGAATCTGTAGATTGCTTTTGGTAGTATGGTCATTTTCACAATATTGACTCTACACATTTATGAGCACGGGATGTGTTTCCAATTGTTTGTGTCAGCCATGATTTCTTTCAGCAGGGTGTTATAGTTTTCCTTGCAGAAATCTTTCACCTCCTTGGTTTATTTTGCAGCTGTTATAAAAGAGATTTAAATTCTTGATTTGATCCTTGGCTTAGTAGTTTTTGGTGCTATTGATTTGTGTACACTGAATTTGTATCCTGAAACGTTATTGAATTCATTTATTAGATCTAAGAACTTTTTGGATAAGTCTCTAGGATTTCCTAGGTATACAATCATGTCACTGGCAAACAGTCACCGTTTATTTCCTCTTTACTGATCTGGATGCCCTTTCTTTCTTTCTCTTGTCTGATTGCTCTGGCTAGGAACTCCAGTACTATGTTGAATAGAAGTGGTGAAGTGGGCATATTTGTCTTGTTCCAGTACTCGGGGTAAATGCTTTCAACTTTTCCCTATTCAGTATGATGATGGCTATGGGTTTGACACAGACAGCTTTTATTATTTTGAAGTATGCCCTTCTGACATCAATTTTGCTCAGGGTTTTTATCATAAAGGTATGCAGGATTTTGTGAAATGCTTTTCTGCATCTATTGAGATGATCACATGATTTTTATTTTTAATTCTGTTTATGTTACATATCCCAGTTATAAACTGGTGTATGTTAAATCATCCCTGCATTCCTGGTATGAAACCCACTTGATCATGGTGTATTATGTTTTTACTATGCTATTGAATTTGGTTAGCTAGTATTTTGTTGAGGATTTTTGCATCTATGTTCATCAAGGACACTGGTCTGTAGTTTTCTTTTTTTGTTATGTCCCTTCCTGGTTTTGGTATTAGGGTAATATTGGCTTCACAGAATGATTTAGGGAAGATTCCCTCTTTCTTTATCTTTTGGAATTTCACTAAGATTGATAAGAATTCTTTGAATGTCTGACAGAACTCAGCTGTGAATCCATCAGATCCTGGACTTTTTTTCTTGGCAATTCCTTTATTACTGTTCCAATCTCGCTGTTTGTTACTGGTCTGTTCAGAGCTTCTATTTTTTCCTGATTTAATGTAGGAGGGTTGTATATTTCCAGGAATTTATTCATTTCTTCTAGATGTTCTTGTTTGTGCACATAAAGGTGTTCATAGTAGCCCTGAATGATGTTTTGTATTTCTGTGTTATCAGTTTTAATATCACCAGTTTTGTTTCTAATTAAGCTTATTTGGATCTTCTCTCTTCTTGGTTAATCTAGCTAATGGTCTATCGATTTTGTTTATCTTTTCAAAGAACCAGCTTTTTGCTTCACTTCTATTTTGCATTACTTTTTGTTGCTGTTTCAGTTTTATTTAGTTCTGCCTTGATCTTTGTTATTTCTTTTCTTCTGCTGGGTTTGGGTTTGGTTTGTTCTTCTTTCTCTAGTTCCTTGAGATGTGACATTAGGTTGTCTACCTATACTCTTTCAGACTTTTTGATATAGGTATTTAATGCTATGAACTTTACTCTTGGCACCACTTTTGCTGCATCCCAGAGGTTTTGGTAAGTTGTGTCACTACTATTGTTCAGTTTAAAGAATTTTTACATTTCCATCTTGTTCATGCAAAAACCATTTAAGAGCAGATTATTTAACTTCCATGTATTTGTATGGTTTTGAGGGTTCCTTTTGGAGTTAATTTCTAGTTTTATTCTGCTGTGGTCTCAGAAGATACTTGTTATGATTTTGATTTTCTTGAATTTATTGAGACTTGTTTTGTGACCTATCATATGGCCTATCTTGGAGAACATTCCATGTGCTGATGAACAAAATGTTGTTTCTGCAGTTGTTGGGTAAAATGTTCTGTAAATACCTGTTAAAGTCCATTTGTTTTAGGGCATAGTTTAAGTTCATCGTTTCTTTGTTGACTTTCTGTCTTGATAACCTGTCGAGTGCTGTCAGTGGATTACTGAAGTGCCCCAATATTATTGTGTGTTGTTATCTCATAGGTCTAGTAATAATTATTTTATGAATTTAGGAGCTCCAGTATTAGGTGCCTATATATTTAGGATTGTGATGAACTTTTTGCAATGAATTTCCCAGGAGTTCTTTAAGCTTCTTGTATTTGGATGTCTAGATCTCTAATACGGCCAGAGAAGTTTCCCTCAATTATTCCCTCAGATAAGTTTTCCAAACTTTTAGATTTTTCTTCTTCAAAAAGACCAATTATTCTTAGGTTTGGTCATTTAACATAATCCCAAATTTCTTGAAGGCTCTGTTCCATTAAAAGAATTTTTTTTTCTTCGTCTTTGTCTGATTGGGTTAATTTCAAACCCTTGTCTTTGAGCTCTGAAATTCCTTCTTCTACTTGTTCTACTCTATCACTGCATTTTGTGTTTCCCTAAGAGTGTCTTTCATTTCCAGAAGCTGTGATTGTTTTTTCTTTATAATATCTATTTCTCCAAAAAAATTTCTTAGCCATATCCTGTATTGTTCTTTTTTTGAGATGGAGTCTCACTCTATTGCCCGGGCTGAAGTGCAGTGGCACAATCTTAGCTCACTGTAACCTCCACTTTCCAGGTTCAGGTGATTCTCGTGCCTCAGCTTCCTGAGTAGCTGAAACCATAGGCATGTGCCACCACACCTGGCTAATTTTTCACAGAACGGGGCTTCACCATGTTGGCCAGGCCAGACTTGAACTCCTGACTTCAAGTGATCTGCCCACCTTGGCCTCCCAAAGTGCTGGGGTTACAGGCATGAGCCACTATGCCTGGCCTATTTTGTTTTGTTTTTGAGATGGAGTCCTGCTCTGTCGCCCAGGCTGGAGTGCAGTGGCACAATCTCGGCTCACTGAAACCTCTGCCTCCCGGGTTCAAGTGATTCTCCTGCCTCAGCCTCCTGAATAGCTGGGATTGCAGACATGTGTCACCAAGCCCAGCTAATTTTGTATTTTTAGTAGAGATGGGGTTTCACCATGTCGGTCAGGCTGGTCTTGAACTCCCAATCTTAGGTGATCAACCCACCCTGGCCTTCCAAAATGTTGGGATTACAGGCGTGAGCCACACGCCCAGCCGTTTTTTACATTTAAGTTGCAATAATCAACCTTCTGAATTCCTTATATGGCAACTGATTTCTTCTCGGTTTGGACCCATTGCTAGGGAGCTACTGTGATATTTTGGGGTGTTATAGAACCTTGTTTTTGTCATATTACCAGAATTACTTTTCTAATTCCTTCTCATTTGAGTAGACTGTTTCTTCAAATTGTTCTTGAATATATTTTTGATTGGACTTTTTTTTTTTTTAAGTTTACATTTTTTTTTTTCTCTCTCTCTCTTAAGGATCAGACTTTATTGTTTATTTTAGCCTAAATTGATTCTTCCTACTTGTAGGGGTAAAGGCTCTGTATGAATCCTTAAAGAGAGTCTTTTGTGTGCTGGCTTTCCCCAATGCTGGCTGTAGTAGTTATAATCTTGGTGTATGAGTGAGTTCACTGTCTCCTATAGAGTTGGAATGGCAGGGATCTCTTGAAGTTTATCTCACTCTCTTGTGGTGTACATTTTATTTATTTAATTTTTTCCTGGTGTTTTATTTCCTAAGTTGATGATTCTGGCTTCAGAGAAGGTATCTCTGGGAAGGTCCAAGTTGTGGCTAAGGCCGGTGAGTAGATGTAATACCCAATGGCAGGCCAAGGTCCCAGCCTTCATGAGGGTAACTGTGTGTGTATGTACGTGTGAAGCTCTCAATTATTAGATGTGTTGAGGATTTACCAGAGTGAAGAGTGGGAGCTACCTCAGCTTCAGTGCCAAGTTATCAGGAAAGCTATTTACCTCACAGCCTCACTCCTGTCCTAGTGTTTCAGCTATTCAAATCAGACAGGCACCTCTTTTCATCTATAGAAATGTTGGTATTCCAAATAGGGAGTGATTGTGACTCTGCCTCTTGTGCAGGCCTGAGGGGTGCTCCTCCTGTCCTCACCCTGGATTATTCCAGAAGGGCTGTCTATAGGTGCATCCATGCTGCATTCCTGTGGGGGAAGACCCAGCTACATCTGCAGTAGAGTGCTATGGAGAACAAGGACCTCTTCTCCAAGGTCCTTCATGATCACAGTGGCTGCCTGCCTGTTGCAGTGTATGCGCAGACTTTCCTGGCTGTGCCCAGCACTGCAATTGTGTCTCTGCTGTGAGAAACTACCCACCACTGGAAAGTTCCGGAACTCAAGACCTGCTATTTAGATTCTTTTGTCCCACAGAGTGATACTTTAGTGTGGTGCTCTCCCCATTCTCCTAGCAACGGGGCTTCCTGAGAGCCAGACTGCAGTGACTGTTACTGTTCTTCTGGGTCTAGCCACTCAGCAGGGCTACCAGGCTCCAGGTTTGTGCTGGGGAATGTCTGCAAAGAGTCCTGTGATGCGATCAGTCTTCAAAGTCTTCAATCGTGAATAACAGCATATGCTCTGGTAGATGTGGCAGGGGAGTAATGTAGACTCTGTGAGAATCCTTCGTTGTAGGTAGGTTTAGTGTGCTGGCTTTCTCAAATTCTGGTTATGCTAGCAGTGAAGTTGTCACATGGACAGACTGACGACCACTGGTTGCCAGGGTGTTCAGGTAGTAGTTTTAGCTGTTTCCTCCTACCTGGGAGCAGTTACTCTGTCATGAGTTGCCATAATGGCCTGAGTTGGTTGGCCTCCAGCCAGGAGGGCGTGCTTTCAAGAGAGCACCACTTTCAGTATTAGCAGTAGGATCTGAGTTTGCCCTAAGTTGGCGGTGGGGAACTATTCTGGTTTCTCACGTAATGGGCATTGCCATAAAGCTCCCAAGAGTTTATGTCTTGCCAGGGCAGGTAGGAAAAAACCATCAGATAGGGGCAGGGGTAGGCAGGTCTGAGCTCAGCCTCTCCTTGGGTGGGGCATGCTGCAGCCATTGTGGCGGATAGGGAGTGGTTCTCAGGCCAATGGGGTTATATTCCAGCGGGATGTATTGCTGCCTTTGCTGTGCTGTATAGTTTGCCGGAAGTACGGAACAGTCACTAGAGAAAGGCCTCACCCAGCTCCCACACAGTTGGTGAGGCCAGTGGTGCTCCTGCAGTGCACACTAACAACACCAAGTTTAGATGCAGGCAGCCTGCATGTGGAACTCAGACCTAGCCAGGGCCATAAGCTTCCCCACTTAGAAAGCAAGCACAGCTTTCAGGGCACACCCCTCCTTGTCTACCAACAATGGTGGTCACTCCTGTGCTCCTATCTGTAGCAGTTCCCATTTGCCCCTGGATTCTGCTCAAGGAAGTTCATGCCCACTTGAAATTATCACAAAATTCAGCTGCAAGCTTCTTTCACCCTGTGACTCCTCCCTAATTCTGCTGGCTGCCTTCCCCAAGAGCTCATGTGAGATATACTCAGGGATGACTCCCCTGGGTTTGCGCTGGAGACTGGAAGTATCTACAAGGCTGTTCTTGCTGTTGCTTCTACTTTTACATTTCACATGGCTCCCTAAATCCATTCCACCTCTAGGTAAGGTTAAATCCTTCTACTGTGATCTGGATTCTCAGATTCACCCAGGAGATATGTGTTCAGAGGCAGGTTTTCCACCTCTCACACTTTGGGAACTTAGTTTTTCACCTGACTCACAGAGTTTGCAGTGATCCTTTCAAAAGATCTGTGAATTCATTTGGTTTTCCTGGTACTTTCCTGTGGTGGTTTTGGAACAACAGTTCACAGTGTGAATCTCCAGACACTGTTCTGTGTGTCCAGTGGGAGATGCACAGTAGCTCTGCCTCCCGTCTACCATCTTCCTCCCATCCAACAAGAGAGTTCTTAGATAGGGAATGTCATGATTAGATATATATTCTACAATGTTTAGAGAAAGGATTGTAAAATAACAAAATTGAACTTGAGAGACTAGAGTCTGAAGAGGGATAATAGTGATAATGGGACTCAGGAAGTTTAGGAATCAAGATTAATAGGATTGATGGATGGCTGACAGGTGACAGTAATTACCCGTTTTTTTTTGTTTGTTTGTTTGTTTGTTTTTTGAGACAGTGTCTTGTTCTGTCACCCAGGCTGGAGTACAGTTGCATAGTCTCAGCTCACTGCAATCTCCACCTCCTGGGTTCAAGTGATTCTCCTGCCGCAGCCTCTCGAGTATCTGAGACAACAGGCGTGTGCAACTACGTCCGTGAGCCACCATGTCTCGCTGACTACCCAGTTTCTACTGTATAAAACTGGATATATGGTGATGCCATTTACTGGACAGGGAATAATAGAGATTTGTTTTTAGGCTGGGCATGGTGGCTCATGCCTGCAATCCCAGCACTGCTTGGGATTGCCCCAGATCACTTGAGCCCAGGAATTTGACACAAGCCTGGGAAACACAGTGAGACCTCATCTGCACTAAAAATAAAAATAAAATAAAAATAAAAAATCAGCTAAGTTTAGTGGCACATGCCTGTAGTCCCAGCTACTCGGGAGGCTGAGGCAGAAAGATCCCTTGAGCCCAGGGGTCAAGGCTGCAAAGAGACTGATCTCACCACTGCACTCCAGCCTAGGTCTCAAAAAAAAAAAAAAAAGATACTTGTTTTCATTGTTGTGGTTGCTGGTTTACAAAAAGGATGACGAGTGTGTCAGTTTTGTGGGGGTTTTTTCCCCAGCTGAATTTAGCCTCTTTTTATTCTCTTAGTAATCCCTTCCAGAGTCAACTACTTCCACTGTAGGTGATAAAAGGTATAAGGCTCCGCTTCAGATGTTGGCATTGCCAAGAGTGTGGTCTTTCCCCTTTACTGCAACTCAGAATTAAAACTTCTGCTTCTTATTTTTTATATTCCAGTTCCAGCAGTAGTTTTCACTGTAGATGTTATCTAATGACAGTCTTAACTCTTTCTGGTAGTGGTTTACTACCAGGCTCTAACTTCTAGATTTAGTTTAAATATGGATTAAAATAAAAGGTATTCTCTCAAATGAGTTTAAATGCATTTTATTTTTAGAAAACCTACATGACACGCTTTTCTTAAAAACAATGCATCCACTCCATGCATCCATAGTCAAAATAAATGAAAAGCTCAAGATGACATCAGTCCTATTTGTCTTAAGTCCTGGTGTTGTGTGGATAACAAGCAGCAGCCAGTTACGATGACAGGTGATAGATTCAAAGAAACTGCCAAATTTGTTAACATTTTTTCCATTTCTGAACCACCCTTAAAGAAAGTCATTTATGGAGTCATACTATCCTCATGATAGTCCAATAGAGCAACCATGCCATCTGGATTCATGTTTTTACCAATAAAGAACTAGTAGTTTTTGCAATTAGCAAGGATGTGCTGGATTTGTTCTATAGCCTCTGTCACAAAAGGTTTTACTCTTTCTGGTCTCTGTTGAACAAGTTTGCCTTTGATTGTTTTCAGGTAATCTTTGATATAGTTCTTGTAGGCATTTTTAGTGAAGCTGGTTTCTTGCAAATGATGGTTTGTGACAGTAACAACAACAACGATTACTGTGCTTTTGGTACCTTTGCCCTCAGGACCTTCAGTGGAGGCATTTCCACCAATGAGCAAGTCATCAGTGTCACCCTCTGTCCTACTGACCATATTCCCCTTCACCACCAGGCACAGCCCATCTGTAATCTCCCAAATCTTGTAAATGTGGAATAACATCTATCTCATCACAGCTGATGAGATGCTTGTAAACAAACAAGATGGCAGCTGAAGGGAGACAGAGGACAGCATGCTACCTTAGCAGGAACTGGGAGCTCTGGGCGAGGGTGGTGGAGCCAGAGCACTCCAGGAAAGGCGAGCCATGGAAAAAACTGTCAGTTTTTTATGTATTGAGTTTAAGATGTCTTTAAGCACTTAACATATTTAGGTACAGTGTCCAGTAAATTGTTAGATGTGCATATCAGGAGATCAAAGAAAAAGCAGAGCATGCTGATAAACATTCATGAGTTATAAGTGTAACTAATACTGAACTAATGAGAACAGGGAGCTCTGCTTAGGAAGAAATAGAAAAGAAAGGTAAACATTAAAATGGAACCAAGAGGAATACCTCCACATTTAAAGAATAAATAAAAATGGGCTGTCAAAGATTGCAAAATGGCCTTAGACAGAAACCAGGAGACAGGTGGGTGTCATAGATTCAAAGTAGAATGTTTCAAGGAGGACTTGGTCAGCATTGAAAGCTACTTTTCAAAGTAAAGTAAGATAAGGAAAAATGCCATTTGGAATTAGTGGCATGGTAATGCTTAATGAAGAGCTAATCCATTAGCATGATGGGGCAGAAGCCAGATTAGAATGAGCTGAATACTGAATGGGAAGTAAGAAAATAGAAATAAGGAGTTTGACTGTCAAGGGGAGACAAGTTAAATCCGCAGCTGCAAAGCAAAGCAGGTTAGAGGTGGGGTTTTCATGTTTTGTTTTTTAAAAAACTTGACAGTGATTTGAAGGTATTTAAAGCAAAAAGATAAAAGCCAATAAAGAGAGAGAGAAGTTGAAGACGTAAGAAAGATAAGAGAAAATCAATAGTATAAGGTTCTTGAAGAGGTAAGAAGGAATGTGATTCGGAGGAAGTACAGAGCAGCTGTCCTTAGGAAGATGGAAAATTCTTCAATGTGACAGGAAAGAATCAGAAAATAAAAGCAATTGCAGGTAAGGTATGTGCATCTGTTAGCAGGAAATTAAGGGAAATCTTGTCTGATGGTTTTAATTTTTTCTAAAGCAGAAAGCAGTTACCCACTAAAAGTCAGAAAGAAAGTGGGAGGGTGAGAGATCTGAGAACAGTAGAGGTTTAAATAGTTACCCAGTCAGATTCCCGTGGGATGTTTATTTCTTATTTGTTTTAGCTTTATTCCATTACCGTTGTTTCTTTTTCTATACACTCACATTTAATTATAGTTGTCTAAAATGAAATAACTGCTTGAACAATTTCTCTGGTTTTATATAAAACCCAAATATCAAATTCAATTGACAATTTATCTGTAATGCTTCCTATTAGCTCTTCTGTTTAAAACTCAAAAAGAAAGATCCATATATCAATTTCCAGGAATTTCAGAACTACCAATTATGCTTACATATAGGTAAACAAGTATTTAGTATATCCACAAATTTTACCTTCACACATCTAGAAGACACAGCTTTTGTTTAGAGGACTTTATACCACATTACTTCTTTTTTTTTAATTGAGACGGAGTCACTCTTGTCACCCAGGCTGGAATACAATGGCATGTTCTTGGCTCACTGCAACCTCTACCTCCCAGGCTCAAGCAATTCTCCTGCCTCAGCCTCCCAAGTAGCTGGGATTACAGGCACATACTACCATGTCTGGCTAATTTTTGTATTTTTAATAGAGACAAGGTCTCACCATGTTGGCTAGGCTGGTCTCAAACTCCTGACCTCAGGTGATCCGTCTGCCTCGGCCTCCCAAATTGCTGGGATTACAGGTGTGAGCCACTGCACCCGACCACCACATTACTTTTTGACTTGTTTTTTTCAAAATGGCCTCAACAATTCTCCTCACCCTGTGCACACTGCTATTCATGCTGTGACTTTGCTTTTCCTACCATCAGGAATGGAGTCTGTTTCCTCACCCTATAAATCTGGGCTAGCCCCGTGCTAGATTTTGCCCTACAGAATTCCATAGAAGTGCCAGCAAAGAATTTCCTAACCTAAAATTTAAAAATCCCTATAGCTCCTACTCTCACCTTCTTGGAATGTGGTACTTCAAAATAAAAAAGCCCAAGCTAGCCTTCTGACAGATAAGGACACAAAGAAAAAGCCCCAGCCAACAGTATCAACTTCCTGACACAAGAACAATTTTTCTGGTTTTATATACAACCCAAATAAATGAGGGTGAGTCATTTTAGACCACAGATACCAAGCTGAAACATCAGATGATTGTAGAAGAAACCCTAAGTGAGATCAGCAAAAGAACTGCACACTTGAGCCTAGTTCAAATTGCAAATTCACAGAATTGTGAGAAAATAAAACAACTGTTTTAACCCAAAAAGTCTGAAGCAATTACCTATTTTCTGGGGAGGCATGTGGCAGTTTGTTTTTCTGAGACAGGGTCTCACTCTGTCACCCAGGCTGGAGTGCAGTGGCATGATCACGGCTTATTTCAGTCTTGACCTCCTGGGCTCAAGTGATCCTCCAACCTCAGCCTCCCGAGTAGCTCAGACTACAGGCACATGCTATCATACCCAGCTAGCTTTGTAATTTTGTAGAGACGGGATTTTGCCATGTTGCCCAGCCAGTCTCAAACTCCTGGGTTCAAGCAATCCACCTATCTTGGCCTCCCAAAGTGCTGGGATTATAGGCTTCAGCCACTGTGCCCAGCCACACAATTAACTAGTTTTAAATTTCTTTTCTATTTTGAAAATGTAGAAGAATTACTGAATATATAAACTAAGCACTTTTCTCATGGGAAAAATCATAAACAATATCACATTTACTTTTAATATTTGCTTTGCACCTAAACTTAAGCCTTCTTTAAAACAAAATTACCAGAATTATAGTCTTAAGATTCAGCCATCCATCCATTTATTTATTAATCACCCTACTATGTCCCAGAACCAGAGAAACTGACCATGTATCAGTGAACAAATAAATATTTTAAAAATCCTTGCCCTCTCAGAGTATACACACTGGGGAGTTACAGACAACTCAATTCTAAAATACATTATTTTCTGATATGTTAGTACTAAAATGAAATCCATAATTTTAAAGGGAAGAACATGTACAGAAAAATGTGCATATTATACTAATAAGCACTCTTACCCTCATGCCAAGCACCAAGAACCCAATCTCTTCCATTAATGGGTACTTGCTGACCTGTTGCTGAATCTTCTCAGATGAGGCAAAAGGATCATAGCTTTTTTGCCCTATCTTTACATCCATTATACAGGGCTTATTAAATTTATGGGTCACATCTTCCAGTTTTAGGTATAAATCTGTTATTAAAGAAAAAAACTAATTAGTAATGCGCAAACATATTACTACTCAAGTACTTGTCAGGGAAAAACAAAATGAGAAAATCCTAAAACAGAGAAAAAAGTTAAAATAAATCTGGAGTCAATAATTATTCTTACTCTACCTAAAAAAAAAAAAACTAAACCAACAAATTTATAACAAGTATTACATACCACAGAGAAATTCTTGCAAGAGGTGAACTACATAAATTCAACCATAAGCAAAAGATGGCAGATATAAGGTTTCCAACAATACAAAAAAGGCAATGGGACCATTTCAAAGCTCTTCCAGAATGCATTCCCCTTATAAATACAATTTATGCCATATGTCTCAGCAGATCTCTTAGTATTTTAATAATTTTAAAACATCTATTCATTTAAACTTAGGAATAAACCCTTCCCACACAGTAATATAACAGAAGTACAGATTAAGAAAGGGTAAACTAATCCAAATGATAATCATCGTCAAACATACATTCTAGTCTTACTAATTTCAAAGGAAAAATTTTAAAAAAAGAAGTATCTTGCCTTTTTATTTTTTTGTGACAGGGTCTTGCTGTGTTGCCTGGAATAGAGCACAGTGGCCAATCTTGGCTCACTGCAACCTCCTCCTCCCAGGATCAAGCAATTCTTGTGCCTCAGGCTCCTGAGTAACTGGGATCACAGGCCACAGCTTGGCTGATTTTTATATTTTTAGTAGAGATGGTATTTTACCATGTTGGCCAGCCTGATCTCAAACTCCTTGCCTCACGTGATCTGCCCACCTCGGCTTCCCAAAGTGCTGAGATTGGAGGTGTGAGTGACCATGCCCAGCCCATCTTGCTTCTTTTTAGAACACAGGCATTCCCCAAAAATTGGTCTGTAAATCATGTTGACATCCTGCATACATCTTTCCACAAAAAAATTAGAGATTCAAATATGGTATTATAAAAGCCCCAGTTGTCATACACAGCTGACCTGCTTATAGTTTTAGCTTGAAACCAAGCGTCCACGTCCCCTGAGGGAAGCAGTAAGGAAAGAAATTCTTCCTCCTTTCCTAGGTTAAAGAATTGTCTCAAAGTTCTGAATTAGATCATGAATCAATTTTTTAGTTAGAAATGTAATAAAAAATTTCTCCTCAAAGACAGAAAAGATTACTATCAAGCAACATGACAAATAAGGTTAGAGAAGGTGCGTATTTTCTCTGAATTAAATAAATGGGTAGCAGGGGTAAGAGAAGCCTTACTCTCTGATGTCCTTTCATTATTCCTATCCCACCAAGACTAGCATAGTTATTAAATTACAATAAAGAAATCTGTGCTAACCCAGTTAGGGTCTGAAAAAGTTTTAAGCCCCTCAGATTTAAAAGGTATAAATCTTCTCCTTCAAAGAATAAGAGATACTTTTTATCCCTTAGTCAAAGAGCAAGGTTATAACTCTGTAGAATTAGGTGAAGTTGGCCAGGTGCGGTGGCTCACACCTGTAATCCCAGTACTTTGGGAGACTGAGGCGGGTGGATCACGAGGTCAAGAGATCGAGACCATCCTGGTCAACATGGTGAAACCCCATCTCTACTAAAAATACAAAAAATTAGCTAGGCATGGTGGCACATGCCTGTAATCCCAGCTACTCAGGAGGCTGAGGCAGGAGAATTGCCTGAACCCGGGAGGCGGAGGTTGCGGTGAGCCAAGATCGTGCCATTGCACTCCAGCCTGGGTAACCAGTGAAACCCCGTCTCAAAAAAAAAAAAAAAAAAAAGAAAAAAAAAAAAGAAAGAAAGAAATAGGTGAAGTTAAGCCCAAATATGACAAAAAAAGTTACTGCAGTCCAAGGGAGCAGCACTGACACACCCCAGGAGCCCTCCACACCTGAAAGAAAGGTTCTCCCAGAAAGACACCTTCAGGATAAGAGAAAACAAAATATCTTGACACAGACATGAAACTGTTGTCTGTGAAAGCTAATGAGACAAGTGGAAAAATATCTTGATGAAGAAGCTGGAACACACCCAAGCTTCTGTGTCTAAAAGATAACCACGAATGGTATGAAAGAAGAAAGCAGCACAGTATAGTTACCTTCAGATTTTCTCCTCCCATTTCCAACCATCTTAAGCAAAAAAGAAGAAAACAGATCCAGCCCCTCTCTAGGGTTACATAATAATTTCAGTAAAAAGACTTGAATTTCAAATATCAGAAAAAAACTAATTAGATTGTAATATATAGTACAGTAGATCCTTGGCATTCATAAATTTATTATCATTAATTTAGACTCAAGAGACTCCACAAATCTTACTGAAGTAAAGTTGTATATGGGAGTATAAAGATAGTGAGAGAACCTAGCTAACTGTCATAGCATTTGTATCTCAGTGTAGGGTTAGTATCTTCTACCTGTCAATTTGTTACTGATTAAAAACAAACAACAAACTGTTTCTTTATGGTAAGATGAAGATGACAGAAGCTAGGGTAGAGACTTGGCAAATCTGAAATAAAATCACCTCTCTCTGCCTTTTTCTCTTTGAAAGGAGGAAAATACAAATGCAAACTCTATATATAGTGGAAATACAATATGTCTTTGCTGAATAAATGAGTGTTTGCCCTTCCCATTCCTATGGTCCAGTGGAACTTCAGACTTGGCCTTTCCTCACGCTATAATAAATTGAGGCATCTCTTCAGTAAATAGGAACAAGTATAATGCATTTTATTTGATGTTTAGTTAGACTAGCCAAATGTGTTTTTCTTTACTTTACTTTCAGGTTCTTGTTATGTTTCATATGTTTGGAATTACCAAATAACTGCTAAATTATTTCTTATTAGCCTTCAAAAATAAAACCATTAGCTAAGCCTAGTGAAGACTGGTTTTGTGTTTTCTTTCCATTCTCTAATCTCAAATTTTTTTTAAGTGAAAATAAGAATTTGAGATTCTCATTTCTATCTTTCCCTCTGAGTTAAAAAATAAACATCAAAACCTGCTTTAGAGATGCAGAATTTTTAAGAAAGAATGTGATACCATGTATCTCACAACTTAACTGCAAGTGCTTTTGAAAAAGGTAAATAGAGAAATAGGGCATGAAAGTCTTACTTTACAAGTCTTACTTTACTTACTTATTTAAAGTCTTACTTTACTAAGTATTGTTGTCTGGGTTGGTCTCCGTCTTATAAACATTGAGTTGCAATGTAATGTATTTATTAGGTATCATGGACAAAGAAGTTTATTCCCCTCATGACCTAAAGACCCAGTGTTTCCTTGTTTTTTTTTTTTTTCCTTTTAAACAAAGAAGTTTTAAAAACACTTAACTAGAATAGATGGGATGTCACTGTGTCATTAGCGTGTCCACCCAGCTCAAGAACTATCCTCAGATCTACAGAAGTGGTCCCTTTGCCAGCACCATCATACTGTGAGAATCCAGCCCATGGGTCACAGTCACTAGGACAGGAGCAAATATCTGATACAGGCTTGGCCGGTCTTGCCAATTTGGCACTAGAACGCAGAGAAAACCTGTTGCTGACCTCTGCAGGTGACTGGTACTATATAACATGCAAGTCCCTTGGTAGGGAAGGGAGAGATGTGGATAGTAAGGAAGGCAAAGGAGAGAAGAAGAAGGGTTAAGAAAATATGCAGACAGAGATCTCCCTGGGCTAGGGTTCAGATTCTGGTTCCAGCCCCATCTTAGACTCAAATGCATGACCCTTGGTTTTCATAAGACACCCTCATATCCTTATAAGAACTTATCCTTTTTGTTTAATCAAGTTCAAGTTTATTTCTGTGACTTGTGCCCAAAGAATCTTAGCTGAGATAATAAAGTTTAAAGCAACTGCTTTGGAAGAAGGAAAGGTACGCTCAAATCTCAACTCTATCATTTGTTAGTCTGTGACCTCAGGAGCACTTTTCAAAACCTCAACTGTATGTAAAATGGAGATAATTATAGACTCTACCAGCAGGGATATTAAGAAGACTAAATGATATAATGTACAGTAAAGCACTCAGCATAGTGTCAGTCCTGTCCTATAAATGAAGGTTACATATTCCCACATCCTCTCCAAAATAAAATTTCATACATTCCATATGTAATTACTGTCAAGGCACATAAGTGAAGAAAACAGATAAAAATTCTGCCTTCATAGAGGTGCTTTTGAAGAGTTGAAATAGCATTACATTTAGCATAATGGCTACTACATACTTGGTACTCACTGATATTTATTAATTTTACCTGTAAGTGTATATAAATATTAAACAAGCAAGTCACTGATAAATATTAAAATCTGCTAACTATGTTAGGTCACCAACGAGTCCAGGTCTAACTTCAATATTCAGTATAAATAAAACTATAAGATGATTCCCCGGAGTCTGTTCTTTCCCTTCCAGACGAGATAGGCATAATAAACACAAAATAAAAAGATGCAGTCATAACTCAATTATGCACTTAATAATGGATATTCTCCAACCCTCAGGCTAGTATCAAGTCTTAGTCTTTAGTTCAATATTAAAAAGAATACCTATATATAATAAACCTACTTATTACGTATTGATTTCCTCTCAGGTTAAAGTAACTCTCTTTTGCATGTGTCATGACTGCAAAACACACTCAGATCTGACCACTAACCTCCAAGTAGGCCCTTAAAGTTGCTCAACTATCTTACTCTATTTCCCAAATCTCCTCACTTTTCCATCCTCTAAGACTACTATTTCATCATTCCTTCCCCACTCATCCATAAGCTCAGCTTGCCTATTTTTTTTTTTTTAATTCTCAAGAAAAAGTTACAGATTAGTCAAGGTTATAGATGGTAAAGGTTACTACAGTAAATATGAGAGCTGGGTTTTCTCTGATGCAATATTAACATTGAAAAGATGACAGCAAATAGGAAATTTGTTCTAAGACTCATCCAAAATAATCTAATGAACTAAAAATAAGATAGATTTTTGTTGTTGTTATTGCTGTTTTTGTTTGAGACAGGTCTCAATCTGTCACCTAGGCTGGAGGATAGTGGTACAATCATAGCTCACTGCAGCCTCAAATTCCTAGGCTAAAGTGCTCCTCCCATTGCAGCCTCCTGAGTAGCTGGTACTACAGGTGCATGCCATCACACCCAGCTAATTTTCTTTTTTCTTTTTTTCAAGAGAGGGTCTCACTCTGTCACCCAGGCTGGAGTGCAGCGGCGTGATCTCAGCTCACTGCAACCTCCATATCCTGGGTTCAAGTGATTCTCCTGCTTCAGCCTCCTGAGTAACTGGAACTACAGGCGCCCGCCAACATGACTGGCTAATTTTTGTATTTTAGTAGAGACAGGGTTTGACCATGTTGGCCAGTCTGGTCTCAAACTCCTGACCTCGGGTGATCCACCATCCTCAGCCTCCCAAAGTGCTGGGATTACACGCATTAGCCACTGCGCCTGGCCTAATTTTTAAAATTTGTTGTAGATATAAAGTCTTGTTATGTTGCCTAGGCTGACCTTAAACTCCTCCTTAAGCAATCCTCCTACCTTGGCCTCCCAAAGTGCTGGGATTACAGGTGAGAGCCACTGTGCCTGGCAAGACAGATATGTTCTATCTGGAATAGTTTAAGTTCACTCTGTTCAAGGTCAAGAATATAGACTATATTAATATGATGTTTGGAAAATACATTGTAAAATAATTATAATGAGTATTTCATATGATGTAGTTTATAGGTAAAGGCAGAATATTAGAATAGAGCTTATTTTTGCATATATATACATAGACATGTGTATCATAAAGATAGCATAATTCACTAGATTTACTTTTATAATTCTGGAAACTCTATTTAGGACTCTTATGAAGCCAGTCTTGCATAAGTCTAAGGACTGACACTTGTAAACCCCAGATCTAAGAGACAGCCTGTCAAGCTTAGTGCTGGTACTTGTATAATAAATAAAAGGATATCTACTCTTCATAAATATGTGGAGTTCATTTCAAAAGGTAACAATGTTTAGAAATATAGTTATGTTTAAGAGGCTATGGTCAATAACCTATCATTTATTAATTTAGAGAAAGTATATAAAGAATTTCTACAGTCCTTTAATTTTTTTGAGGTAAAGACCATGAAAATACCATGTGTTAAGAAATATAACACTTCCTGCTGTTTTAAGCAGACTCTCTCTGTGGCATTACCAAGGATATTGTTTTCATGCTCAAAATATTTGTATATTTTGTGATGCTGATGATAGTATAAGATTATATTAGATTAAATGAAGTAACTCAGGAATGGAAAACCAAACATCATATGTTTTCATTCATAAGTGGGAGCTAAGCTATGAGGATGCAAAGGCGTAAGAACAATACAATGGACTTCGGGGATTCTGAGGAAAGAGCAGAAGGTGGTGAGGGATAAAAGACCACACATCGGGTACACTGCTCAGGTGATGGGCACGCCAAAATCTCAGAAATCACCACTAAAGAACTTATTCATGTAAACAAACACCACCTGTTTCTCAAAAACCTACTAAAATTAAAAAAAAAAAATTGGCTGGGCGCAGTGGCTCACACCTGTAATCCCAGCACTTTGGAAGGCCGAGTCAGGTGGATCACGAGGTCAAGAGTTCGAGACCAGCCTGGTCAACATGGTGAAACCCCGTCTCTACTGAAAATACAAAAACTAGTTGGGTGTGGTGACATGTGCCTGTAATCCCAGCTACTTGGTAAGCTGTGGCAGAAGAATCCCTTGAACCCAGGAGGTGGAGGTTGGAATGAGCCAAGATTGTACCACTGAACTCCAGCCTGGGCAACAAAGTGAGAGTCTGTCTCAAAAAAATAAATAAATAAAATAAAAAATAAAGATTACATAAGGTGACTATGAATGAAGAAAACTTTTCTATTTTGTTAAATATGTATAATTAAATATAATTATCTTAAACATAAGTTAATATACATATTGTTTTATAACACATTAGGTATTTTAAAAATTCCTTTAGCTAATTTTCTATAGCTAGTCTTGATGTCCTAAGAAAAAGAGGTAAAAAGTGCCCAATAGAAAAGTCTAGAAAAGTCTACAGATAACTAAATAGTATAGATGAAATAACTAGTTCCTTTAAAGGGAAGGCAATAGGGAGGACATTTAGGGAATTGAAGGAGTACTTATTGTTATTCCCTTAATCAATATTGTTGATTTCATAAATTATGAAAATACGGGTTTCAAGTTTCATTAAGTTTTTCCTTACCCTATCTGGAAAATCAACTAGGTATTAGCTACCATCTTGATTTCTAAACCTCACAAAAAAGGAGGAAAGACCAGATGAAGAACCACTGCTCAATTATGAAGCCAACTGGAAAAACGGATGACATGGTTTGGCTCTGTGCTCCCACCCAAATCTCAGCTCCAACTGCAATTCCCACGTGCTGAGGGAGAAACCTGGTTGGGGAGTGATTGGATTATACGGGTGTTTTCCCCCACGTTGTTCTCATGATAGTGAGGGAGTTCTCATGAGATATGATGGTTTTAAAAGTGGCAGTTTCCCCTGCACTTCTCTCTCCTGCCACCATGTAAGATGTGCCTTACTTCCCCTTCACCTTCCACCATGATTATAGGTTTCCTGAGGCCTCCTCTGCCATGCAGAACTATGAGTCGACTAAACTTGTTTTCTTTATAAATTATCCAATCTCAGGAAATATCTTTAAAGCAGTATGAAAAATGGACTAATAGAAGAGACAAGACCTTTCTTTTCCATATCAATCTTCAGCTATTTCTAAGAACAACACAAGTTGAAAGCAGAAAGAATAATAAATAGAGAACTGGGGCCCCAGATTTGGGGTAAAGGAAGAGGGATGTAACAGACATGTATATCAGCTTGTTTCAGTTCACGCTTCCTGCAACATGAGTAGTAGCTAGATCCAGAAAACTGCCAATCAATCAGGCTAGAGATTACATTTTGAAAACTCCATTTTTTCAAACATATTTGATGTTATACTTTTCTGTCCCTCCAAATAATTATACCCAAAGGTTTTGGATGCTACATGTATAGCCTTTTACATGTTTATACACAGGTACAAATGATATTTATTATACATAACTAGCCTGAAATGTTCAAAACTAATTGCCAACAAATGTTATAATTTTGAAATTCCACTGTTCATGTTCTAAAATTAGATAATCATGGTGATCGTACAATTCTGTGAATATACTAGAAACCACCGAGTTGTATGCTTTAAATGGGTGAGTTTTATGGTATGTAAATTATACCTCAATAAAACTACCATAACAAAATTAAAAGAAAAAAACCTCATTGGTCAGAACATTCTTATTCTTCAAATTATTATTATGTAATAATTTGTTGAAAAAGTTGGCTCTCAGCATTTTACTACTTTGGATTATTAAAAACAATATCAGCTTTATAAAACTCCACTCTGAATACATAAGAAAAGACACCCAAACAACAACAAAACCAACAGGAAATAATGTCATTAGTTTAAGACCACATAAAACACAGTAATGCAAACCATAGTATTCTACTAAAATTTAAGAAAATATGTTTTCATGATCCTGTGAGCTAAACATGTACATAAGTTTGCCATCTTATATTTCTTTCATTTACAATCAAAAGGATAAAAACAGAAAGACGATTATATGAAACTGCTAGTAAAATCAAAGAAAATAATCTACGTGGTCCAACACTTTTGTCCAACTTCTTCCAAAGGTAAAGAAGTAGGAAATAAGTAGAAAATCACTTGAGGCAATTGTTGGTACTACTGGACCACTCTGTTATCGTATATAACTTTATTCCTTGTCCTTTTTTAGCCTTCAGTTTAGATTTTCTCCTCTCTTCACTCAGCTTCCTTACTTCATCCTCTCATCTTAGCACCAATATCTCCATTTATTTTCAAATGAGAGAATTAGAGTTTATACAATATTTTCACATAAGATTACATGCATCTTCACAACTCTGTGGTATTACTTTCTATGTGTAGAAAAGGTGGAGCTCAAAAAAGTTACTGAGTTAGCCAAGTTCACAAAACTTGTAAATAACCAAGATAGAGGCCAAATATTTTAACTTCAAAGTTACTGTTCCTTCTATATTAGCACAGCTGAACTTCGAGATTATATAGTATGAAAGGCCAAAAAGATTGATTACTAGCAATCCGTTGATTATTTAAATCATATGCTATTAGATCTAAACTAAAAATGTTATCTTTAATTAAAATATTTCTCTTATCCAAATTCTTTCTGTATACTCTACTCATAGTAATTATGCTGTTTGCTAGTTATGCTACTCTTTCCAAACAATCTTTTAACTAAGCATTTATCTAGATTTTTAATCAAACACCATCCTCAGCAACCTTTGTTAATATTTCAGCATCACTTTACAGAAAAATAGTGATTTACTCTAAATTAAACAGCGATCAGAAGCAATGTTCATTGGAATCTAGATATTGTAACTTCTCCTTTCCTTTATCTCATTCCTAGCATTCCTGAAAACTTCCACTTACCACAAAGGGAGAAAGAAAAGGAAGACATTAAATGGAAAGGTCTACAAAGCAAAAGAGTTTCTACAGGCATGTGCAAGAGATTATATAGAGAATGATGACCAAATTTGGGGCAATCATAATGACTTGCGAAATAATTTAAGCAAAATGTTAATCTGAATCATAGACAAATATGTATCTGTGTGTGTGTGTGTGTGTGTGTGTGTATAATTAAATAAATAAATATATATATATATATATATATATATATGAATAAAAAGACCTGTAAGCCCACAAAAAGAAGGAAGGAATTCAGAGAGGGAGGAAGGAAAAAAGATAGTCGATGGAGCTTCAGCTCACTTTCTTTTTTTCCATACAATTAAAGTCCAGGGGAATCCTAAATAAAAGGGAGCCATCGATTTACTATTAGCTAGCTGAGGAGACTCACAGAGAGATACCAGGGTTCCCTACTAGCAAAATCTGGCATATGAAGTCAGTAAGTCATAGGAAGACAAGAACTGACAAAAGGAATAGGCAGGAACAGACTGGAATCCCCTTCTCTTTCTGTCCTCAAAGTGTGCTTCAAGAACTATCCACATCAGAAATACCCATGGCTTTTATTTAACAAGCTTATCACTACATTCCAACATACATTTGTATAAAAAAAATGTCTGGGAGTTGGGCTTATACATTTGCATTTTAACAAGACCACAGGTTATTTTTAAACTCATTAAAGTTTGAAGCTCTTTCCCCTCAATTCACCTTCGTCAATGGTTAGTCGATCTCAAGCTGCTTGTTTAATTAAACTGTGTATGCTCGGGTAACGGCCTTCTGGGGGCAAATACTGCTTCAGGTATTAGTTAATCTTTAAAAAGAGAAATTCTGCACCCTTATTTAGGTCATTTTATTCTCTATGAAACTTACCAGTGTTTTTCAAAGGACTGTAATTTAAAGCCTAGAGGTGAGGGATGAAGGAACAGGT